>NC_049237.1:57009104-57335488 GCF_011100685.1 Canis lupus familiaris | reverse complement strand
TATATTTTCTTGTCACCCCTGTTTAAGAGATGCCTGCGTTGTCACAACTGCTGAAGTCTAACAAAAGAAAAAGAAAAGAAGTCTGAACTATAGTAGCATGATGCTAAGGATGTTCTTAACTCACTGAAACTGCCAGTTATAGATTTGGGTTCCTGTGTGGCTGATCCTGCAGGAGCTTCGTAGTATAGAATTTACACATGTCTACACACAGGGGAAGTTTGGGGGTTGGGGCTGAGAACGCACCGATTCTCTCTCAAGGCTCCTCAGTACAAGGAAAAGTCACTTTGCTTGGAAAGCTAACGAGGCTCTCAGAACTACCTACCCCCCAAATCTTCATTTTGCAAACAGGAAGTTCAGAGGCAAAGTGATTTGTGCGACCTCATGCCTCTTGCCCATGGCTGGATTGGGGTGAGGGCACAGGTCTTCTGGGCCCTTGGGCCGGGGTGGCTCTGTCCAGGGAGCTTGGATGCAGGGCTGTGCAGGCCTGACATCCTCTTAGAAGAAAGGACTCCCAAGAAACCCAGGCCACCAAGGAGAGCAATTAGTGTGCAAACAGGTGTACTCTGTCCAAAGGCAGGCACTTGACAGGCAGCGCGTGCTCACTACCCAAATCATCTGCTCCCCGCAGGACAGAGCAGGGTCCCCACTGTGCCACCCTGGGGTGATGACCATGGCCGGGCCCCCGGTGACCTCTCGGCTGTCTCATGGTCTCCTACCAGGAGATGGGAGAAGGAGACACACGTTCCATCATCTTCAAATGTATTTTGAATATTTTTGAGAAACAATTGTTTCAGGAGTTGGACTTCTAAATCTCGAAGGCTGTGCCACAGAGGGGAACTTTTCCATCAAAGAAAAGTGCACACGAAGGGGATCGGAAATGGCCAACTGGGAGAAAATTATAGCATTGGCTGAGATGAGTCTTCGAGAAAGTCATTTCCACAGAGAGGGCTTTGCCACACGGGAAGATCTGTCATTTCGAAATGCAAGATTTAGCATGTGGTTTAAAAACTTCTGAATGTGTATTGGAAGTTTGCAACGCTACCTGCGGAATCGCTGTTACTTTGGGGGGACAAAATTGTTCTTTCTTTTTTTTTTCCTGCTACTATAAAAGCGTTTTAGCTTAGCTACTAAAACCACAGTTACTTTCATATAAATATATATGTGACTTTATTAAACACGCATAATTACAGATACACACATATATAGGCGATAATATAAACAAACTTTTTAGCTTGTTTCTCTTAAAATGCTTTTTCTTTTTCAAATTTTTATTTAAATTCTAGTTAGTTTGTGATGTGATGGCACTGGGTGTGACATGCAACTGATGAATTATTGAAATCTGCATCTGAAACTAATGAGGTACTATATATTGGCTTACTGAATTTAAATTTAAAAAATTAAAAAAAAATAAATTCTAGTTAGTTAACATGCAGTGTAATGTTGGTTTCGGGAGTACCGTTACTTGTATAATCTAATTTAATCTACATTCTATGCAGAGTAATTGTAGTCTTAAATTTACAGATGACAGAACAAGACCAATCAGATCTTGTCTTGGAAACCTCATGCCATGATTTATCTTTGAACTGTTCAATCTACAAGATTAAATTTGAGTTCTAAAAAAAATGGTCAAGATTTTCGATGCTGCGGGAATAGATACATGGATGCATCCAGGTTATTTTAAGTAATTACGTAACCGAGTGAATTTGATAAATCCTTATAATAAGATAGAATTTTAGAGCTAGGGGAAATTTGGGGGAAATGACTCCCAATTCTATATTTCAGCCTACTTCACAATTTTGATTTCAGGATGATTCTGAATATTTGTCTTCTTTCGGTGAAAAAAAAAAATAAAACTAAGCAGAAACGGAAACTGAATCTATAATCCCAGTATTGGCTTTATCCTCTCAACACAGATTTCCCCCACCCTTCAAGATCTTCTAGAAGAATCCAGAATTTGCACCTGATTACCTTTAGGAAGGTAGATTTGCAAAGAGCCAAAGACTTTTCACTAGGTTTCACAGTCACTGGATTTTCCATCGTGGGTGAAAGAAAATGCATAGGCCAGACAGGTTGCGGTCAATACAAGGCCCTAATTATGTACCCAACATGCACATGCACGTGTACGTCCATATCACATGCAAATATAGATGTTTATATACACACAGTACATGTAAAATATATAGATTGCTAAGTCATTACGGTTCTGGTTTGGGCAGCAGGAGATGACGCGACATTCTTCAGGACTCAAATGCCAACAGATTCACAGTTTCTGAGGGTAAACTTTCTGCAGGCAAATTTTGATCCTTAGATCTTTCAAGCATTGGCCTCCAGAAATGAGTACTTTTGTATTATTAACTATCTTTGCCTGATCCTGACCTATTATAGCACATGGTCATGCCACTGGCATCACTGTTTCTCACTGACCAAACATATTGCAAAACCATTTGGAAGCCATCCAGGTAAGGATATTATTTTTGTCAGTGGCTGACCCATGATACTAGAATCTGCAGTTGGCTGTTTGAGCATGGAGAGTGATCAGGTGTTTGGGACATGCATACTAATGCTTACGGGGAGATCTTAATCTTAATTTGATTTATAGATGAACTGGCTATATTAAAAAAAAAAAACTCTACACAATTATTTATTATCACTTGCATATGATGACTTAATGATGACTCCAAAGAAATTAAAAAAAAAATCCTCTCACTTCAAAAGTAATTCAGGAGGAATAATGATTTTTTGAAGATTTTATTTATTTATTCACGAGAGACACAGAGAGAGGGGCAGAGACACAGGCAGAGGGAGAAGCAGGCTCCATGCAGGGAGCCCGATGTGGGACTCGATCCCAGGACCCCGGGATCACAACCTGGGCTAAAGGCAGACGCTCAACCACTGAGGCCACCCAGGCGTTCCTGGAGTAATGAATCTTATAAAGAATCTTCTATCTCATAGATTCTTTATAAGCCTTAATAATAGCAAGGAACTAATGTGGAACTAAAATATTAGTACAATATAATTATGTGAGATGTTTTACAAAGTTGTTATCATCTGAGTTCACAGCTTCTGTAGTTGTAATAACATCTGCAAGTGTGTGTATATATTTCAAGTCTTTACAGAATGGTCACATGACTATAAATCACAATGTTTTACTACTAATAATATTTTAAAACTGTGTGAATTGGAGTACGCGTACTAATTTCTTTTTTTTTTAATTTCTATATATCTCATTCCTGTCAAATGATAAGGACACACATGTGAGGTTCAATTTGAATAATATAGTAAGACTTCACGGTTGGGGAGTTTCAAAGACAGTACTGAAGATGGGTCTTCTTGATCCTCTCACTGGGCTCTTTACAACACGTCATATTTCCTCTCACTTGCAAACGTAAGCCACATGGAAGGCTGGGATGGACCACTGACTAACAAAGTGAAGTGCGCTAAAGTAATGGTACAGAGATTCAGATGCCATTGCAACGGGATTAAAATAATCCTGTACAATGAATAATCCTTTTCAAATCTAAAGTCACCAAGTACCCAAAACTTATAAACAATGAGGCGCCTCCACATTAGGTATATTAATTGGCTTCTGATCTTTTGTCCTAATAGAACTCACCTATGCTAGCTGGAGAAACACTAGCTAATACGTATATTAAAAAGAAAGAAAGAAGAAAGAAGAAAGAAGAAAAGAAAGAAAGAAAGAAAGAAAGAAAGAAAGAAAGAAAGAAAGAAAGATCAGATTTGAAAGATACTGGAAACATTTCTTTTAAGAAGAAAGAAAGAAGAAAGGAAAGAAAGAAAGAAAGAAAGAAAGAAAGAAAGAAAGAAAGAAAGAAAGAAAGAAAGAAAGATCGGATTTGAAAGATACTGGAAACATTTCTTTTAAGAAGACAGAAAGAAGAAAGAAAAGAAAAAAGAAAGAAAGAAAGAAAGAAAGAAAGAAAGAAAGAAAGAAAGCAAGAAGAAAGAAAGAAAGAAAGAAAGAAAGAAAGAAAGAAAGAAAGAAAGAAAGAAAGAAAAAAGGAAAGAAAGAAAGAAAGAAGAAAGATCAGATTTGAAAGATACTGGAAACATTTCTTTTTTTCATTTTTGTCCAGTTTTATTAAGATGTAATTGGCATAAAGTGCTGTGTAAGTTCAATGCATGGACTTTCATATGTTCTGAAATACATTTAGTTAACATCTATTACCTCAGATGGATTTTAAAAAGCAAACGTGTTTTCTTTTTCCCTTGTGAGGAGAACTCTTAGGATCTATTGTCAATTTTCAAATATACCACACAGCAGTAATGAACTATAATCATCATGTTCTACAGAATAGCTCCATGACTTATTTATCTTATAACTGGAAGGATGTTACATCCTACAGCTTGGAAATAAGTTTGAAATGTATTTCTGATGAGAGTGCTGGTGCGCCATGAGTGTTTTAGAGACTCCGGTTAGAAGTGGCTTTCAGAGGTACATAATCCCCAGACACCAGGGGCCTACGAAACATAGTCCCTGTTTTTTTCCCGGCAATTCTAGCATTCTCTGAAAAGGGAGCATCCATTTTTCCGGACATATTATTTTATCTGCTGTGTGAATTTGTCAACTAATCATCCCCAGGCTTCCAAAATCCTATTTCATGGGGAGCAATAAATACTGTGTCCTTCTATCCAAAGGTAAAACTATTCTGTGCTACACGTGAGTCATGGATGAGAAGCGCCACACACAACAAAAGTCTTAGAGGATCAGGTCCAAAATTTAGTTTTGTCTTAAGAGGTGTATCACTGTGCACATGTCATTACAATTCGAACCGGTTTTTATCCAAGTGAAGAATTATTTCTGATGGGGGTGGGTGAGGCAAAGGACGGGGGGGGGGTCACAGTGTCTGAAAATAGCTCATCGGTGTTGCAGCATACACAATATTCCCCATTCACCCCCGTTTTGCTCCCCATGGCACTATTAAGAGTGGGTGGTGAGAAGGTGCTTTATAAACACCATTCCATCAACACGCAGAGATGTTTGTGCATGGTAATCAATACAGTCCTGCCTGGGATTTTGTTAAGGAAAATGCTGTGCAATCTGTCCCGTTTTGGGCAGATTTGGGGGCACCTTGAGCGGTTTCTTACTAACAATTGACTGGGTCACAGGCTCTCTGCTTGACACTTTATATGTTATAATTTCATTTCTCTAGTAACTCCGTGAAATGGGAATATCACACTCACGTTATCAATAAAGAATTCAAAACTCAAGAGAGAATGACAGACCCTGGATTTAAACGTAAGCGTCTCTGAAAACAAGACAAAATGAAGAATCCCTATTATGCCTCATCTTTCTGATCAAAATACGCTGCTTCTGTTGGTTGCTGATGCTACAATTTGGCAGAACCAAACTTTAAGAATTACTATTCCTAATTCAACTTTCCTTCTTGTTATTGGTCTAAGAAGGTTATTTTCCTACTTTTTGGATTCAAGATCCACAATTCAATCTGGGTCAATTTGTTCATTTTTAGGGATTATCTTTTTTTTTTTTCTAAATTACTGATTTGTTGGTATATAATTATTTATACATAAAGTGTTCTCACTCTGTGTATTTCTGTGGTTATCTGTTGTAATGTTGTCTCTTCCATTTCTCATTTTGGTTTTTGAGGCTTCTCTTTTTTTTTTTTAGTTAATGTAGTTAAAGCATTGCCAACTTTTGTGTGTGTGTGTGTGTGTGTATGTGTGAAAAACTGGTCATTACTTTCAATGTTACATTGTTTATTCTGGTCTCTCTTTTACTTACTTCTCACTTATCTTTGTTATTTCTTTCCTCTACTAAATTTCACCTAAGTTTCTTCTTTTTCTAGTTCCTTGTGGTGTAGATTTTTTATTTCAACTTTTTTTTCCCCCTTAATACAGGCATTTACAGCATAAATTTCATTCTAACATCTGCTTTTGCTGCATCCCACAGGTTTTGGAATATTGCGTTTTCTTTTTCTCTTGTCTTGAGACATATTTTGATTTGCTATTTGATTGCTTATTTGGCCCATTGCTTGTGCAGTAGTGTGTTGTTCTTAGTATTTACATTAATATTAAATATTTAATATTCACATTATAGATTTCCCAGCTTTGTTTTATGGTTGATCATTAGTTTTGTGTCACTGAAGTTAGGAAATATATAAGAAGAAGAAGAAGAAAAAAGCGACTGTGGCTGCAGTTAATGCCAACCCCGCTACACATCACATGCATCCCACCTGCACACAAACCAGCAAGCTGAACTAACTCAACACCCTTGCTCCCCATTTCTCATGTGTAGGATTCGTCTGCTTAATTTACTATTACTTCTGTAATTCTCTGAGTCTCGTCATCTATTATACATTGGGTGGGAGTAAGGCTAAATTCAAGTAGGAATATATGGTTTTTATTTAATCAGAGAATTAAAAGGATACATTTGGGGATGGAACACATATTACAGTGACCCAAATAACTTACACTATCTCATGTTGTTATAAGACACTATCCAATTTGCCATTATAATTCAAAGTAACTTCATTTTCCCTGGTGGAGTACCGAAAATTACTGTAACTTATAATTTTATGGTAATTATAGTGAGAACTCACATAATTAGTGTAGCAAGATCACTGTTCTATTTATTTTGCTAAATGAATCACGTCCTTAGTAGGGGAAACTCTTGAAGTATAGGTTTGAAGTTTTAAGTGCTATCTATAGAGTGAATGGCAGCTCAATAATCATAACCCAATTTTCTTTCTGTTTCCTCCATGAAATATTCTAGTTGGCCAAACTAAGGAAAGAGCTAAGTTTAAAACATATTAATTCTAGAAATGTGAGTGTGCCTAGGACACTCGGGTTGTATTTTTATAGGATAAAGAGGAACAAATGGCACACAAACACTCACACATGTTGGGTCTCATGGTTTTCACGCATAAAATGTATTTATTTCAAATATTTCACCCCTAGCAAAGGATGCACCTGCCTCCACTCCCACCTCCATGTGGATGGGCAGCATGGCCACTCACCTACACTCCATAAATCATATTTCACTTACATTGTCTTATATTTTCACTCCTTTGAAGTGACTGATTCTCCTTCTTTTAGTTTTTGCTAACAACTCTCAATTGCATCTTATTAATGTCCCAATTCCTCCTCTCCATACCCAGCCTTAGTTAAGGCCCTCATTACTTCTGGCTTTATTCACAGTCTCCTTGGAAACACGCACCCCTATAGAGATAATCACCCCATTCTCTATGCCCCAGGTATTCCTGCAAATACCTTTAGAATAAAAAATAAAAACTGAAAATGTGTTGGAAAGGATATAGAGCAACAGAAATTTTCATACTCTACTAGTGTGAACTTGAATTGTGACTGACATTTTGAAGTGAAATTTGATAATATTGAGCCAAGTTGAAGATGATTATATCCCACAGCCAGGAAATTCCACTTATAAGTTATATATTAAGAGCAGCTCGTATGAACCTGCACAAGGAGAAATACATAGGAAATCTCCTGGCAATGTTGTTTCTAATATCAAAAATAAGAAATAATCCAGGGTCCCTCAACAGGAAAATCTATAAATAAGTGGGTATTTTATACAAAGTAGTAATAGCACTAGTTACAGGTTGGAAACTACAAATTCCTTTGTCAGCTTTGGTAATTCAAACACATAATATGGAGTAAGAAAAAGTAAGTTGCCAAAGGAAAAAAAGAACACTTAAATACTTGTAATACAATATAGACTGATATTTTGAATAAATATGTGGTAAAGTATCCAGAACATTTACTGAGCACTTACTGCATGCCCAGCATTGTTCTATGCACTCTACTCTTGGAGGGTAAACATGGAATTTCTGAGAAATTTTTCCACAGTGTGGGAGTTTATGTTGGAGAGGGTAAGATAGGTACACAGAAGATATCTCAGCTTTATCTGTAATGTTTGCTTTCTTTTCCAAGGTGTCTTCACTAAGAAGGGAGCCCTCCGCAGGTTATCCCTGTGCTATCCTCCCATTGTAACGGCTTTGTGGTCTCACATTTCACAGTTCTGCCTCTATTTTCAGAGAAAAAGCTTTGTAAATTAATCTTTTCTCAAACTATGTCCCTTGGGTAAAAGGATTACTCGTAATAGAACACACACATCTAAATAATCTTAAGTATACACAATCAAGAAGAATTAAGAAACAGTAAAGGTGTGACACGCTCATGTCTCCTTTTAATGCAACAGGCACCAAAATGCAAAAAAACATGTAAACATGAAAGTAAACTATTCCTATGGTGAATTTGTAGAACTCTTGTTATTCATAAATAGCAACTGAAATTTCCAATCATATCTTTGTTTTTATGAAAAAAATAAGTTTATCTTGAGAAGACAAGAAATGCACTGGGAGAAAATATTGGCAAAAAAAGTATGTTATAAAGGACTATTATCCAACATACACAAAGAACTTTTTTTTTTTAAGATTTTATTTATGTATTCATGAGAGACACACAGAGAGAGAGAGGCAGAGACACAGGCAGAGGGAGAAGCAGGTCCATGCAGGGAGCCTGACGTGGGACTCGACCCCAGGTCTCCAGGATCAGGCCCTGGGCTGAAGGCAGCACTAAACCACTGCGCCACCCAGGCTGCCCCACAAAGAACTCTTAAACTCAATCAATAACAGGAAAACAAACCGGTGAGAAATGGGCCCAAAACGTCAACAGACACCTTTTTGCAATACAGTTAGGCAGTTTCTCACAAAAGTAAACATACTCTTACAGTTTGTCCCTCAATCCCTGGCATTTATTCAAAGGTGTTCAAAACTTATGTCCCCGCCAACCCCTGAATGTGGATGGTGCTGAAACATGGAAATAGCTGAGATGTTCTGCACTAGCTGAATGGACAAATAAACGCTGGCACATCTAGACAAAGAAATATTAGCACAATAAAGAAATGAGCTATCAAGATCTGAAAACACATAGACTTTAAATGTGTGCTTCTAAATGAATGAAGCCAATACGTGTAGTGTATGATCCCAACTATACTAACTTTGCCAAAGGCAAAATTATGGTGATAAGAAGACCAGTTGTTGCCAGGGTTTGGGTTGGGGGGAAGGGAAGGGATGAACAGAGAGAGCACATGATATGATCTAATAATGATGGGCACATGTCATTATACAGTTGTCCAAACTCATAGAATGTATGACAGTGAGAGTGAGCCTTCATGTAAACTGTGGACTTTGAGTGATAATTATGTGTTCTTGTTCATGCAAACTCATCAATTACAACAGATTGGTTAACAATTAAAACAATTTCTTATGGAAAATATTGATAATAGGAGAAATTATGCATGGGATGTGGTTGGGGGTCTATCTCTCACATACATATGGGAAATCTGCATTTCTTCTGCTCCATTTTGCTATGAACTTAAAGATACTCTAAAAATAAAGTCTATCAAAACAAACAATTAAGTTTCTCAGTTTTATCAATTATTTTTAAAAATAAAGTCTCTAAAAATCCCTTCTAAATTCTAAGTGCATACTAAATGCATGAAACATATATAATCAGGGTCTGTAATATATATGTTAAATTAAAAGATAATCATGGACTTCTCCCATTAATAATTGACTCCTGTGGAAATTGCTTTCACACAGTACACTACTAATAAATTATGTGGAATATTGTTATTTTCATAAATTGAGTGACAAGAAAACAAAGCATTGTGATTCTTCAGAGAAAGGAACCAACAAGGTAAGCCCAATGACAGCTGGTGCTGAAGGCTGGGAGATAGTTTTCAAGACAGAGGGGAACAAAAACGGATATAGTCAAACATTCTCTCAGAATTTAGGAGACAGACCAGAATTCACTGGAGGTGGTGTGGAGGGGGAAGCTGTTAGATTTTAAGGAGCTAGCACCAGAGGGCAGGCAGACAGACAGAAAGAGAACTTTAGATCTGCAGAAGAATCCCCTGAATTTTAATATATGAGGTGAAACTCCATGATGATAAGGAAAGAACCATGGAAAGAAGTAGGCTAAACAACTCCCAGAACTCACAAACAGGTAGGAACAGTGTGCATCCTACCAGATGGGCTGTAGAGATACTGAAATACACACAGCGTTTGGAGGAGTCCTCCCATAGTTGATATAGTTGATAGTGAGCAGCATTAGCTCCAGACTGAAGAGTGCTCTGGCTCTGGCCCTAATGAAGATTCAAAGCAAGTGCTGCTTGGGTGAAATTCATTCCAAATAACTTAACAGAATTCCAGAGCAACAATCAACACTATTAAAGGGATAGAGCAAGACTCAACACTCACATATGCCAAATAATAGTATCTGTCACCCAATATTACCAGGCATGTGAGGAAACAGAAATATATGACTCAAAGCAAGAGATAAATCAGTAACAAAAATAGGCACAGGGACTTCTGGGTGGCTCAGTGGTTGAGCATTTGCCTTTGGCTCAGGTGGTGATCCCAGGGTCCTGGGATCAAGTCCCTCATCAGGCTCCTTGCAGCAAGCCTGCTTCTCCCTCTGCCTGTGTCTCTGCCTCTCACGAATAAATAAATAAAATATTTAAAAAATAGGCACATAACTATAGTTATGAGACTATAGAGATAGTCTCTCTGTGACTATCATAAATAAATTAAAAAAAATGAACAGAGCATCATTAATCCATTGGAAAATACCAAACAGTTAAAAATAAATGCAATTTGAGATCCAGATGGGCAAAAAAAAAAAAAAACAAAAAAACCCTAACATAAATTTAAAAAATATTTAAAGAAATAATGGAAGAAAACTTGCCTATTTGACGAATAGCATAGACCTATAGATTCAACCGCCAAGCACACAAACAAAAAAAAATAAGACTATGAAAGACATAGTGGATGAGAGTAGACATCCCTGCCGTGTTCCTATCCTTAGGGGAAAAGCTCTCAGTTTTTCCCCATTGAGAATGATATTTGCTGTCAGCTTTTCACATATGGCTTTTATGATACTGAGGTATGTTCCCTCTATCCTTACACTTTGAAGAGTTTTAATCAAAATGCTGTACTTTGTCAATACTTTTTCTGCATCTATTGAGAGGATCATATGGTTCTTGTCCTTTCTTTTATTAATGTAAAGTATCACCTTGATTTGCAGATGTTGAATCACCCTTGCAGCCCAAGAATAAATCCAACTTGGTCGTGGTGAATAATCCTTTTAATGTACCATTGACCCTATTGGCCAGTATCTTGGTGAGAACTTTTGCATCCATGTTCATAAGGGATATTGGTCTGTAATTATCATTTTGGTGGGGTCTTTACATGGTTCTGGGGTCAAGGTTGATGCTGGCCTTATATAGAGAGTTTGGAAGTTTTCCTTCCATTTCTATTTTTAAAAACAGCTTCAGAAGAATAGGTATTAATTATTCTCTAAATGTTTGGTAGTATTCTCCTGGGAAGCCATCTGGCCGTGGACTCTTGCTTGCTCAGAGATTTTTGATTACTTCTTTAATTTCCTTGCTGGTTATGGGTCTGTTAAGGTTTTCTATTTCTTCCTGTTTCAGTCTTGGTAGTCTAGGAATGCATCTATTTTTCCAGATAGCCTAATTTAGGACTAATATCCAAAATCTATAAAGAATTTATCAAATTCAACACCCAAAGAACAAATAATCCAATAAAAAATTAGCAGAAGACATGAACAGACATTTCTTCAAGTAAGACACATAAATGGTCAACAGACACATGAAAAAATGTTCAATATCACTTGGCATCAGGGAAATACAAATCAAAACCACAATGAGATACCACCTCACACCAGTCAGAATAGCTAAAATTAACAAGTCAGGAAACACAGATGATGGTAAAGATGAAGAGAAAGAGGAATCCTCTTATACTGTTGGTGAGAAGGCAAACTGGTGCAGTCAGTCACTCTAGAAAACATTATGAAGGTCCCACAAAAAGTAAAAAATACAGCTACTCTAACCTGGGATCAAGTCCCACGACGGGCTCTCTGAATGGAGCCTGCTTCTCCCTCTGTGTGTGTGTGTGTGTGTCATGAATAAATTAATAAAAACTTAAAAAAAATAAAAAAATAGACCTACTCTATGACCCAGCAATTGCACTAAGTATTTACCCCAAAGATACAGATGTAGTGAAAGGACAATGACACTTGCACTCTAATGTTACAGTAGCGATGTTCACAATGGCCAAACTATGGAAAGACCTCAGATTTCCATCAGCAGATGAGTGGATGAAGAAGATTATATGTATATATGTGTGTGTGTGTGTGTATATGTATAAATCTGAGTAGTATTCATATATATATGAATATATGGATATTTCTCAGCCATCCAAAAAATAAAACCTTGCCACTTTCAATGACACAGATGGAAACTACAGGGTACTATGCTAAGTGAAATAAGTCAATCAGAGAAAAACAATTATCATATGATCTCAATCATCTGTGGAATTTAAGAAACCAAACAGAGGATCATAGGGGAAGAGAGGAAAAAATAAAACAAGATGAAATCAGAGCGGGAAATTAAACCATAAGAGACTCTTAATTATAGGAAATAAACTGAGGGTTGCTAGGAGGGTAGGGGGTAAGGGATGGGGTAATTGGGTGATGGGCATAAAGGAGGGCATGTGTTGTGAGGAGCACTGGGTATAAGACTGATGAATCACTGACTTCTATCTCTGAAAGTAATAAAACATGTTAATTAATTGAATTTAAATAAAAAATAAAAAGAAAACTACTAAAGAACAATACTAAAGAACTATTGTACTAAAGAACAATAATAAACATGAAAATCTATAAAGCAAACTGAGGTGAGTAAAAATACACCTTACTTTTAGACCAAAAGATGATAAGAATTATCACCTTCACATAAGAGATTATGCAGGCCAGAAAACAATGTGGCAACATCTTTAGAGCCAAAAGACAAAAACTGCCAACTTAAGAGTCTATACCCAATGAAAATATATTTTAAAAATAAAGTTAAGATAAAGACATTTTTAGACAAAATGAAAGTAAGAGAGTTTATCACCATCATATATACTGCAGTATTGTTAAAGCATATCCTCAGGCAGAAAGAAAACCACTCAAGAAATAGGACGTTATTATGAAACAGAACATCATACTCGTTACGGATGTGGTTAAATACAAAAGTCTTGCTTCTCACTTTTGAAATCCTTAAAAAAATAACTGAAAATGTAATGCAAAAATATAATCAATGTATCTTAGGGTTTCAAATATATATATAAAAATGAAATGACAACAATAGCTCAAGGGACAGTAGGGAAATGACAATATGCTTTTGTAGGTTTTTATAATATATGTAAAATTGTGTAATGTTATTTGAAGACAAACTGTGATTGGTTAAAGAAGTATATTGTAAATCCTAGAGCAACCATTGTAAAAAGTACAACAAAATGAAACGATTATACCTAACAAGCCAAAGGGAGAAAAAATGAAATATGCTCAACCTACAAAATAGAGAAAAAAAGGAAAAAAAATACACTTGGTAAGCACAGAAAATAAATAGCATGATGATAAAGTGAACAAACACATTCAGATGAATAAGTACATTAAATATAAATGGTCTAAGTATTCTGATAAAATTTAGAGATTGTCAGATTATATACATATATAAAAAATCCCTTAACTAATTTGCTGTTTTCAAGAAACGAACTTTCCATCTACAGACACAAATAGGTTAAAAGTAAAAGAATGAACAATAATGAAACAAATGACTCCATTATGTAGTCATCCCTTTACTTGCCTGCTGACACACAGTAAGGGAGAACCCGAGGTCACCACATTGTAATCCACTGTCTTTCTAAGATGTAACTGATAAAGGACTTACATCTGTTAAGGAAAACATTATTAGGAATCCAACATGAGAAGGCTGCTAACACCATAAAAAGCACATTCTGTTCTTTTCCCCACTGGTTCACCGGAAGAACAAGCAGGTAGCATTTCTTGGCTTTGACTTCAAAAAAAATCAAATTGCATTCCATGGTCAACATGTTACATCTTGGAAACCAGGACAAAATCTAGGATAGCCTAAGTGTATATAGATGCAGGAAGCATAGGTGGGTTCTGGAACCTGGTGATTTCTATGATCATGAATAAAGTTTCCATGGGCATTTGTGTATAGGGTTTTATGTCAAAATATTTTTTTCATTTCATTTGGATAAACAGCCATGAGTGGGAACACTGGGTCATATGTTATGTATATTTCTGACTTCACAAGAGAATGCCAAACTGTGTTCTAAAGTGACTATACCATCTTTTATTCTTTCCAGACATTTCAGTCACTGCACATACTTCACTTTTTTTATTGTAATTTTTTTAAAAGATTTTATTTATTTGTTCATGAGAGACACAGAGCGAGAGAGAGAAGCAGGCTCCAGGCAGGGAGCCCAACGTGGGACTCAAACCGAGGTCCCCAGGATCAGGCCCTGGGCTGAAGGTGGCGCTAAACGGCTGAGTCACTGGCTGCCCATGTTATTGTAATTTTTAAAGCAGTTCTAATGTAATACCCATAGTGATATTTTATTGTACTTATTTTACATTTCCCTAATGGGTAATGATATTGAACATCTTTTTATGTAATTATTGGACATCTCTATATGTTTTGTGTGTGTGCAGTCTTTTCAAACTTTGTTATTTTCTTTTATGTATTGGTTTGTTTTCATATAATTGAGTTTTGACTGATTTTTATGTACTGGATACAAGTCCTTTTTAAATATATGTTTTGTAAACAAATCCTTAGTCTGCAGTATTTCTTTTCATTTCTTACTAGTGACTTTCAAAGAGTAGGTTTTTTAATCCAATGCCATAAAATTTAGAATTTTTCTCTTAAGGGAAAATCCTTGCTTAACGGTGAGGCCTGTTGCGATAAAACCCCAAGGGGGGAAAAAACTAGGTGGTAATCTCCTTGACACTACTTTTGGCAATTAATTTTTGGATCTGATTCCAAAGCAAAGGCAACTAACTCAAAAAAAAAAAAAAAAAAACAAGTGGAACTACATCAGATTAAAAGGTTTCTCTACAGCAAAGGCAACCATCAACCAAATGAAAGGCAACCTACTTCATGGGAGAAAATATTTGTAAATTATATATCTGATAAGAGGTCAATACTCAAAATTTATAAAGATCTTATGCAAATCAATATTAAAAAAAAAAAAAAACAACTCCAAATAGGGGCAGCCTGGGTGGCTCAGCGGTTTGGTGCCGCCTTCTGCCCAGGGCACGATCCTGGAGACCCAGGGTCGAGTCCCACCTCAGGTTCCCTGCACGGAGCCTGCTTCTCCCTCTGCCTATGTCTCTGCCTCTCTCTCTCTCTCTCTGTGTCTCTCTGTCTCTCTTTCTCTCTGTGTCTCTCATTAATGAATAAATAAAATCTTAAACAACTCCAAATAATCCAATTTTAAAAAGTGGGAAGAGGGTCTAAATAGACATTTTTCCAAAGAACACATACAGATGACCAACAGGCACATGAGAAGATGCTTCACATCACTAATTATCAGGAAATGCAGATTAAAAACCACAATGAGATACTATCTTACACCTGTTAGGGTGGCTATTATCAAAAAGACAAGAAGTGGAGAGTGTTGGCAAGGATGTGGGGAAAAGGAAATCCTTGTGTATTGTTGAGGGAAATGTAAATTGGTGTGACCACTGAGGAAAACAGTGTGAAGGTTAAAAAAAAAAAAAAAAAAAAAAAAAAAAAAAAAAAAAACACCTAAAAATAGAACTACCATACAATCCAACAATTCAACTTCTTCGTGGTCATCCAAAAAGCAAAAACAAAATCAACAATTTTAAAAGTATATGCATCTTTATGTTCATTGCAGCAAGATTTACAATAGCTAGCATATGGAAATAACTTAAGTGTCCATAAAGGTGAATGGATAAAGAAGATGTGAGATAAACACACACACACACACACACACACACACACACACACAAATACTACTAAGCCAAAAAAGGAATCTTGCCATTTGCAACAACACTGATAAACCTCGAGGGTATGAGTATGATGCCATGTGAAATAAGTCACATTGAGGAACACATATACCATATCATTTCACTTACATGTGTCTAAAAAACAAAACAATACAAATGAGCAAACAAAAGAAAACAAAACTCATAGATGCAGAGAACACACTGGTAGTTGCCAGAGCAGAGGGGACTTGGAAGGGGGAGATACGGTAAATAGGATCAAGGGGCAGACTTTCAGATATAAAGTCAGTAAGTCATGAGCATACAATGTGTAGCATTGTGAATACAGTCAGCAGTATTGTATTGCACATTTGGAAGTTGCCAAGGGAATAAATGTCAAAAGTTTTCATCACAAGGCAAAGCAAACAAAACAAAACAAAACAAAACATTTTAATTGCATATGGTGACGGATGGTAACTAGACCTACTGTGGTGATTCTTACACAGTGCACACAAATTTGAATGATTATGTTGTAAGCCTGAAACTGAAATAATGCTGTATATTAATTGTGACTCAATAAAAAATAAAAAAATACAACAATCTTCTTCCCTGAAAGGAAGAAAACAGACCAACAACCAAGTCAAAAGAAAAATAAAAACCTTAGAGAAAAAGTTGAAGCTTGTACAAGAAACAAGGTCTAAACCCTAATCTGCATAGATTCATGTGTGTGTGTGTCTATGTGTATGTCCCAGAAATTAAGGATAAAAAGTTCAATGACAGAGAAAAATTGTCAAAGGACATGCCAGAAAATTCACAAATATGTACTAACATCTCTTTTTTTTTAAATTACATCGGCAAATTTATTTATTATTTTTTTTTTAATTTTTTTTTAAATTTATTTATGATAGGCACACAGTGAGAGAGAGAGAGGCAGAGACACAGGCAGAGGGAGAAGCAGGCTCCATGCACCGGGAGCCCGATGTGGGATTCGATCCCGGGTCTCCAGGATCGCTCCCTGGGCCAAAGGCAGGCGCCAAACTGCTGCGTCCACCCAGGGATCCCTGTACTAACATCTCTTGAATGTATAAATATATGCTCAATTTCAGTCATAACAAAAGAAATATACATTGAAACTATAGCGAGATTTCATTTTTACCTCTTAAATGGGGAAAAATTAAAAATTTGACAAGTTTTCACTGGTAATACCTTTCACACTTTGATCCAGAAATCCCACTCTGAGAATCTACCATATAGCTACAACTACACATGTACAAAGAATATATGTTCAAGGCAACACTTCAGACTACTCTTCAGAATAGCAAAAGAGTGAAAGTATCCATAAGCCCATCAAAGAGATTGCTAATCCATGATACATCACACAATAAAATTCTAGACAGTTATAAAAAGAGATTAATGAGGAACCTCTCCATGCACAAACATGGAAATATCCTCTACACCTACTAGGTAAAAAATAAAGCAAGATTCAAAGCCATAGTTGCCATTGAAAAGGTGAAAAATAAAAATACATCCTACAAAAACCCTTAAAGAATAAAGATAAAATTTAAAGAGACCTAGCCAAGTAATAGAAGGCAGACAGATTTCATTGAAATAGAGTCATACCATTCAACTGTATTTTTATTTTTTTATTTTATTTAATTTTATTTTTTTAAATATTTTTATTTATTTATTTATGAGAGACACAGAGAGAGAGGCAGAGACACAGGCAGAGCGAGAAGCAGGCTCCATGCAGGGAGCCCGATGTGGGATTCGATCCCAGGACTCCAGGATCACGCCCTGGGCCGAAGGCAGGTGCTAAACTGCTGAGCCCTCAACTGTATTTTTAAATGTTAAAACAATTCTTCAAATTGAAAAGAAATGAAAACTGATGACAGATGGAATCTTCTAGAAGGAATGAGGAGCACCAAAAATGAAAACTAAACAACAAAGAAAAATCCTTAGTAAAAGAAATCTATAGAGAATATTTATAGGATATATATTTTTTCCCATTAAAAGTAATAATCAGGAAAAATAATTGAGATTAAAAAGTAATGTAAGAAACCCTTCAAGACTCACATATGTCAAAGAAACACAGGAGGCAGTTGAAAGACTCTCAATGGCCAAAGCTGGAACATTTGACCAACAAAATTGATAAAGTACTTATGGATCATAGCCTAAACTATAAAAATAAAAATCCATAAGTCCATGATGTCATAAATAAATGATTGAATGAATAAATAAATAAGTGATGGAGAACAGATAAATTTCCTGTGTACAAGAATTCCAAATGATTTATAGCTTACCTAAATTTGTAGGAGAATAAACTGTGGGCTGTGTAGAGTGAATTTTTTCCAAAGAATTTAGTATGTAAGAAGGTGGCGGGGGGGGGGGGGGGGATGAGTAATTTATAGTGAACCATTTGGACAAACATACCTAGCCAGGTGATCGAAATACACATCAATGAGAGCAAAGGTACATGAAAATAATTTTACCTACCCTCAATATGATGCGAAAAGCACTTAATTTCTATGGTCCCCCTGCCCCAAACTCACAATTCCAGGGTCGCAACCAGAAAAGCATCAAACAGTACCAACTGTGGTACCTTCTGTAAAATACCTGGCCGGTACTTCTCAAAACTGCCAAGCTCATCACAAACAAAATGAGTCTGAGAATCCTCTAGGGCTAAAAGAGGCCAAAGGAGACATGAAAACTACAAATAATTTGGGATCTGTTGAAATTCTGGAATAGAAAAATGATATTAGATAAAATCTAAGGAGATCTTGGGGACTTGGGTGGGGCAGTTGGTTAAGCGTCCAACTTTTTGTTTCAGCTCAGATGGTGATCTCAGTGTTGAGAGATGGAGTCCCTCAGTGGCTCTCTTGCCCCTCCCCGCTGCCCTCTGTCTCTCTCTAAAATAAATGAAATCTTTTTAAAAAATCTAAGGAAATATGAACTAAGTATGGACTTCAGCTCATAATAACATATTCGTTTGGGCTCATTGCTTTCAATAAATACCATCTTCAAACAAGAGATTAATAATCGAGGGAGCTGGGTGTGGGATATGTGGAGATTCTCTGTATTGTCTTTTCAACTTTTCTATAAATCTAAAACAGTTATTAAATTTTAAAATTTTATTCAAAAATAAGAAAAATAAAATGCTGGGCACCTGGTCTTCATTTTCTTGACCAGTTGATCAAATACCCTCGCTCCTCCTGCATCCAGTGCCTCTGTGTAAGCATATTTTATTATCCCAACTAGGAAACTACTGAAGTTAAAAGGAGAACCCACTGAGCGAGAATCAAAACAATAGCCTTTTTGTTAAAGGCATTAGTGAGCCTACAACAGCTCCATGAAAAACTCTCCTTTAAAAACAAATTCTTACTTAGAGTCAAAATGACACGTGTATCTAAATTTAAACAAAAAATATAAACACAATATATTCATAATGATCATCTCACCATTATAAAAGTATAATCAAAATAGTTTATCTTGGTATGTATTTAACTACTTCACGGGCGCCTGGTGGCTAAGTCGGTGGGGCTGGGACTAGATCCCAGGTTTGTGAGTTTGAGCCCCACATGGGATGTAGAGATTACTTATAAAAAAGTACTCCATGAGTTTCTTTACGTTGAACCTGTTATTTTTCAGAATGTTTTAATATATATATATAAATATTAAAATAAAATTGTCTTTAATCTTCTTTAAAGTTGCATTTCATGATTAATAAACTTGAAATTATCAACACATTTAATAAATACTTATATATTTTTAAATGAGAAAATACTGTCTTTACAATGTACTACGGACATGTTAAAAGTATCAAATTATTATAAATGAAGTATATCCTCAATGCTAATATGTGTAATAGAATAATTTGTAAGTATTTAAGAAATAAGAGTTTTACTAATATCTTCCTTTGTGTATATTCATGATAACTTCCCAATGACAAATGTTTATTTTGCAAGGTAAAACATGTCTAATTACGTTTTCTCCATTTAAAATTCTTTTAAATGTTTCACCATATTTAGATACTACAAAATCATAGGCCTTGGCATTTTCCTTCTTTTTCTTAAAAATATTTTACTTGTTTATTCATGAAGGACAAAGAGAAAGAGGCAGAGACACAGGCAGAGGGAGAAGCAGGCTCCATGCAGGGAGCCCGATGGGGGACTCGATCCCTGGACCCCGGGATCACATCCTGAGCCAAAGGCAGATGCTCAACCACTGAGCCACCCAGGCACCCCGGTATTTTCCTTCTATTACAGTATGGGACATACCATGTACAACTAAAATTAAAGCCATCATCAAAAAATTAAGCTATCCCACAGAGTAATTATAGAATCTCAAAATTAGATATTCTAGGTGTCTTGGGTCTCTTTGCTGTTTGTTTTAAATAAATGCAAGTTTCTATAGGTACTTAAAGCTGAAGTTTGGTGTTTCATTTATTTAAATATCTTCAACTGATTTTTTCAGGAATTGAAACCAAAATTTATAGAATTCATTTACAAACAAATGTTCAATTTTGTTCTAGGATACGAGGCTGATTTATTTTTTAAATATTTATTTATTATTATTATTATTATTATTATTATTATTATTATTTAGAGCAAGAGAAGAGGGGGAGGCATAAAGAGAGAAAGAGAGAGAGAGAGAGAATCTAAAGCAGACTCTGAGCTGGGAGTGGAGCCCAGCGCAGGGCTGGTTCTACATCCTTGAGGTCATTCCTGAGTCGAAATCAAGAAATTACCTGACTGAGCCATCCAGGCACCCCCAGAAGCTGATTTATAAAGTAGATTTTAAAGGCTAAAATGTCTCTAAAATATTACTAAATAATCACAGGCAACGAACAACAGTGATATATATGGATGAGCAGATTTTGTATTTAATGTCAACATCATCGAAAATACTTTTTAAAAAGTTGTCATTTATTTTTCTTCTTTCCTGCCTGTGATCTATTATATTTTTTGAAACATTAGAGCCTTCCAAACCTATTTTATAAATTAGCTTATGCATACTAGAATAATATTGAGCATTTTTTGTAAATAAGTTCTCTAATTACATATATACTATATACAGTTCCCTAATTATATATATACTATAGTATATATATTGTATTTGTGAATTTTGAAGATTATGATTTCTTTCTGCTGTTTTCGGATGCTTCTTGAGTGATGTTATAAACTATTTCAGCCACAATTAATTTCAAGTGTAGTCACATTACATAACATAATTCAGTAAGACAGTTTTCCTGTGATGTTTTTCTTCCCCCAAAAAGTCTTTGTACATTTTTAACATTTCAAAAACAAGGAATGTTCTTCTTTGAGGTTAAAACTCAGGATTCGTTGTAGCATTCACAATAATCTGTGCTCTTTCACCTTCAATATAATGAATTTTTAAAAGCTTTACTTTCCTGCCATAGATTTGTGTTAAAAAAAATGCTCTTGGAATTAGCATGATTTTTTTAGTTTGATGAATACTCCTTTTAATGTGTCACCTTTTAAAATGTTTGTGAAGCTATGCCAGCGCTAAGGGAGCCAGCACATTAACATCTACTCCTTGACCTTTCATACATGCACCCCTCACCCCTCCTGCACACTTTGAATTGGAAATGAGAAGAATTAATTGACGAGAAGTATCATTTGATCTAAATGAAAACGGATGATCTTCAGAGGGCTCCTTACATAGCCTTTCTTCTGCTCCACATGTTAAGCCACCACCTTGGCCACAGACTTTGAAAAATAATGACACACTTTTGAAATAGATGCTGCTGCTCCTGACTTACATCTTCTGGATTTTGTGTAGACAAATGATATCAATCAGTATGAGCCCCACGGTGTATAGAAAATATCGAAAACCATTTTCTATAAGTTATGTACTTGTCAGGAATCTTCTTCAATAACAAAACCATTACTTGATTTTTTTTTGAACACTCATGCAGTGTGTTTGTTGTTCACGGCTTTCTTCTCCACGGGGAAAGGATTTATTGGAAAACGGTGCAGCCCAGGGGAGACCAGGGGGTCCCTGTAGCATGAATGGTATGGAGCAGCCGACAGGTGAGGAGGGAAGGCGGACTCCAGTCACACTCTGGGGGCTGGGTGGTCACAACAAAGCAAAAGCAGTTTTTGGGAAGAAAAAAAAAAAAGGCGAAGATTGATGAATAAAAGTAAAAACTCTCAAAGGACTCATTGCAGCTGATGTTCAAAAGGATCAAACCACTTCACCAAATGTTCCCCTGCTCTAAGGCTTTGTGTGAGAGTTCTCCAAAAACCTCAATCAGGAGAAAAACTTCTGCCTCGTGAAAGGTCTATCTCCTCACAATAGACTAAAATGAGTGCTGCTAATTCTGTAAGTTTAATATAACCTGATTACAATGCCAGATTAAAAAAAAAAAAAACTTCATAGCACAGCTCTGAAAATCCAGAGTCTAACATGTAATTAAATCTGGCAACACGTTAAAAAATAATAAAATATCATAATGGATGTGAGTATATTTCAGGAGTACAAGACTCTCATAATATCAGAAATATTCTGAGGGCTCCTGGGTGGCTCCGTCAGGTTAAGCATTCTGCTTTCAGCCGAGGTCATGATCCTGGGGTTCTGGGATCGAGCCCCACAGTGGGCTTCAGCCTCCCTGCTCAGTGCGGAGGCTGCTTCTCCCTCTACCCGTCCCCCCTGCTCATGCTCTCTCCCTCTCTCTCAAATAAATAAATAAAACATTTTTAAAAATATCAGAAATATTCTATAATTTGATTCATCATTTCAATCAACTATATAAAAATGATGTGATTATCTGGGTAGATGCATAAACTTTTTGATAAATGAAAAAATCCAAGTTAATATGCAATAGCTGAAAACTAAAAAAAAAAAAGATGGAAACTGTGTCACATTAAAAAAAAAGAAGCATGTGCAAAAATCTTACAGCAGCCCCCCTTTATGATAGGAAGAGTTTGGTTGTGCTTCCTTTACACAAGCACATACTATTTTTCTACATAATGCTAAAGTGCTTGACTAGGCAAGTAAAGCAAAGGGGAAAAAAAAAAAAGCAGAGGAAAAGAGACAAGTTTACGAACAGATTGCCGACACCTCTGCACCCTTTCATAGCCTCGCAGTGTATCCACCTCGCGCTCCAGCCACTGCTGTGGCAGTGACCCATTCCGCGTGAATCCCAACCACATTCACTCTGCACAACCTCACGAGGAGACCCTCCTTGCACAATGGTTGTAAACTTCAGAAAGATGGGTGATGTGATGTCCCGTGGGCAGACCGTTGACTCATGAGAAGTAGGAGACAGAACATAAATTCTACCTTCCTTCCTCCAGGCAGACGCTCTAGAGATGCAGCTCTCTCTACTCTTGGGGGGATGTTGCCGAAGTCAAGCAACGTGCTACAGTTAGCACCAGCTAGGTCATTGCTTCGCTGTTTTCCCCCCAACGGTACCTTGTCATGACTTCTTCTTCTTCAGATTACACTCCTTAGTGAAACAGTAGCACTAAGAGGAGAAAGCTAAGAGTGAAGTTGTTGACGTTTGGCCCGAGAACACGGACCATCACGCAGGGCTCTACAGTGCAGCTGGGTCATTTAAGGACTTCAGGGTTCCCTAAATCCGGGTGGAAATCTGGCCCAAGACCGTGAAAACTACTGATCCTCAACGGCGTTCTAACGAAGCTGTTGTCTGTGGTCATCGTGAAGAGAGACACAGGTGCATAGTAGCCACGGCAGCCGAACAGTTCCAGGAAATACCAGGGACTGGGAGGGAGAGGGTTGGCATATATTAACTACGTCTGGAATATCTGATTAAAAAAAATGGTAAGTTTAGGGCAGTCAACTCCCAACTCAAAGCGCACCAGGGATTCTGAGGGGCTTTGCAAGAGATTGTTTATAAAGATAGAGCGTCAACTCGGTGGGTACAGAGCAGAAGACGCTAAATCTCACTCCCAGGATCCAATTGTGCAGGTGGTAACAAAGCTGTAGAGACGACCCATTGCCTAATGCCAACACCCTCCAAAGTCAGAATTTGAAACCTGATATGAAAAGACCAGAATTCTGACTGGATATTTGGGGGGATGAGTCAGGTGATCTTGAATCCTGAGATTCTCCTGGAGGTTGCACTGCTTTAAAGATTTTATTTATTCGACAGAGAGAGAGACAGAGCACATGCATGAGAGTGGAGAGGGAGGGCAGAGGGGCGAGGGTGGGAGACAAGGCCGACTCTGCCCTGAGCATGGAGCCTGGCGCAGAGCTCCAAGCCAGGGCCCTGAGATCATCACCTGAGCCAAAACCAAGAGTCAGATGCTAACTGAGTCACCCAGGGGCCCCTCTCCTGAAAGTTTTGACTGGTAGACACAATCTCTGATTTTGCCAGAGAAAAGTAGCCTCGCTTTGCCAAGAGACAATGTAGTGACTTCACCGATGCAGGGGTGTGCCACAAGGATGCAAATTTGCCTTGGGATTTGCCACTGGGCTTTCTCACTGCTTCCAGGTTAAAAAGAGAAGTAGGACACATCTCATCCGGAGAGGAGAGCTATAGTTTCTGCTCTGGAAAGAAAAAGCTCTGTGGTCACAGAAATTGCAGAAACTGGTTAAATGATACCAACGAGAACAGGGCAACACATAAGGCTGAATGTTCAAGGTGTTGAACTGGAGGTTAGGGAGATACTACAAGGGGGGATTTATTGACATGGAGCACACAGCTATGTCAAGGGTTCAGCGTGCAGGCAAGGACACCAGGACGCGGCCCTCATAGTTTGTTGAACCGGCTCCTTGAGGAGCCACTTCTTTGATATACAAAGGCTTGACCCTTGAATAAGGGGATAATGCCAGAATTTTCTTGGCATGGTATTGAGGGAAATGTCAGAAGTCTTAGTGAAGTGATACTGTTGGATTATCACAGGGGTTGACTCTGTAAATGTGAGAAACCGCCTCTGATAATGTTCCCAGAGATTGTGCAAGGACACATTCGGAGGGAAGCACTGGGATATTTGAGAAAACAGCCTATTGTCTGTAGGTCAAGGTTGATGGTAAGATGTGCCACTCTAGGATGAGCCCCTAATATCAATGAGGATGGTAGGATTCCAGAACGACATGGCAATATGTGATCCCTTGTGCGACAAGACAAGATCCATGCTCTACACCACATCGCCATTTCTCGGCCTTCTTAACTATGACTTGTTCTAGCCATTGATGGAGACTGACTTGCCTGGGATTTGATCAATTTTTACTTACACACAACTGGAGAGGATCTTGCTGACTACCCAACTGAGTGCTTTCTCCTGTGTATGCTGGGACATGGGGCTTGCTTGTTGCCCAGGCAGGTGAAGTTGATAAGTTCCAGGGAGTTAATGCACCGAAACTTCGCTTAATTGGAGGAGAGAGCCTATGGGTTAATTCTCTCTTTTTCCCTCAGGACATACTGCTCTACAAAGCAACTAAAATGATTTCTTGGTAAACAAAAGCAAGGATCAGTGCTTAGTGGCACCTAGTTTGATGGAACAGGTCGTATTGGCTCTCCGTCCTCTGCTTCCCTTTCCTAGGCCCTCGATTATGTTCCTGGAATCATACCCTCTAATAAATTGGTAGCACGTAAGCCATCTCATAAGCTGCTGCTTTCTGAGGGTCCCAGACTAGAACGGAGGGGAGTCAACAACTGGCATCATGTACAGACAATATGCTCACTGTTAAAGAAAATACAATAGAATCATCAGATAAATGTTTAAAACAAATTAGAGTTCTGCAGATTTGTCAGGTACAAGATGATCACCAATAATGAATCAGAAAAAAACATCTGAAAAGGAAGTATTTTTCAGTGTCAGCCTTAAAAACAGTGCCAAATTAGCACAGAAAAAATAAAAGAAGCTTAAGCAGATTATACAAAATAAAACGCACATGTTGACCCAAATACAATGGAAGCTGTGTATGGTAGAGGCGGCCCAAGACCGTGAAGAAATGATGGGTAGTTTACTGTATCGTGTTGGGAAGAAATGGTTCATTGTGTGAAAAAGAATAATACTGCATCACTACATGAAAAAAAAAAATTTCTTAAAAGAGTTTGACATGAGTCCCTCCTGTGGCCTAAAGAAAGTGGTCCTTCCGTGGTATTAACCTTGACGTGTCAACACGTGAGTGCTGTGGGCAGCTCCGTAGGGCAGCCTGTCCGGGGTGTCCCTGGTCTGCTCTGCTGCACGGTCTGGGTGCTTCAACCTCATGACCGACGATGGGAGCTGCTCACTCAGCCTTTCTCTGTTGCAAACGAGACACTTGGGTGGAAGGAACCTGACCCTCCTGGCTTTTCTGAGCTGACGTGTCCTCCGCATCCTAGCTGCTTCCTGCCAACCCCTCCACTGTGCTCAGAGGGCCTGACTACGGGAATCCGGAATCCCTGTGTCAGAGTCTGGCCCCGTGTGATGCTGCTTCCGTGCCTGTTCTGCTCCCTGCCTGTGACCCTTCTAAGCATTGAGGCGCTGAGTGGGCCTAACAAAGCTCTTTGAGTGGGATCGACCACCTGAGTAAAGCCATTTCCGGTGGTCCTGTATCCACGTGAGACCATAGACAGAAGAGAACACTTGACGTGTGGAGAACAGCATGTAAAAGGCATAGATTTACAGGTGGCAGTAGAGATTCGAGTGTATTAGTGATTCCAGACAAGAATACATCAAAATCAGAGACTTGTGTTTATGCAATTAGGTTGACAGGTTAAACAGACTGGCGACAGGCGAGGAGAAGACAATCGGAACATCCAAAAATGTCAAAGATTTGATATGTAGAATATGAATGAAAATATTGAAAATGCGTGAAAAAACATGTGATTCTAATTTAAAAGAAAGCAAATGACATACATAGGAAATTCATAGCATAGAAAACTGGAATGCTAACAGGGATTGGATGGAAAAGAGGGAGAAGTAGCCAATCAGCATGATGTCTTTTCAGAAATAACCCAAATAAGCTGATTTTAAATTTAGAAACACTGTATAATCTAAAATCAAAATTTAATGATTTTATAATGAATAATAGGTATCTTGATATGAGCCTAATGAGCTTTGAAATATAATTAAAATAAAAATAGCACACATTGCAAATGAATTAGCGTCTTACACATGATACAGAGAACAACATTTTGCTAGACTTTGCATAGCAACGTTTTAGTCCATGAATACCCCAAGGAGGTCAAATCCCAGAGAAGAGATGATAGAATAAAATAAAGACACTTTATAATACCCTACAAAGCAATGCTTTGTTTTCTTAATTGACAAACTTTACTGGGGAGGAGGGCAGTTTTAGTTTTATGGGAAAATTAAGTAGAAAGTAGAGTATTTCCATATATCCCCTGACTTTCAACCCCAGGGTCCCCTTATTAACGTCTAGCATTAGCCTGGCACATTTGTTGCAACTGATGAGCCAACATTTATATATTATTATTAACTAAAGTACATAGGTTGCATCAGGGATCACTTCTTGTGTTGTACATTCTATGGCTTTGCAAATATATGACAGATATGCACCATTACAGAGAGGAGAGAGAGAGAGAGATGGATAGATAGGGGGGCATCTATCATCTATCTATCTACATATTATATATAGTATATATTTATATACCATATATGTGATATATATAGAGAGATATACACGATATAACACATATTAGAGTTGTGTTGCCCCAGAATCCCCTGTGTTCCATGTATTAACCCTCCCTTCCCCAAACTCTTGACAATCAATGATCCTTTGCCATTTCCATAGTTTTGTCTTTTCCAGAATGTTACAGAGTTGGAATCATAGAGTATGTAGCCTCTTCCGATTGGCTTCTTTCACTCAACAATATGGATTTAAGTCTCATCCGTGTCTTTTTCCGGCTCATTTCATTCAATTGTCTGGGTGAGCCACGGGTTATCCATTCGCCTACCCAAGGGCAGTTTGTTTGTCTCCAAGCTTGGGCAGTCGTGAATAAAGCTGTGATAAACACCACGGGCAGGTTTTTGTGTGGCCATGAGCGTTGGGTTCCTTTGCATAAATACCAAGGAGCATGGGTGCTGGGGCATGTGGCCGGAGGGTTTGTTGTTTCGTTGCTCCCATGGTGGCCGCACCCACCTGCATCCCCACCAGCAGCGAATGGGAGTCCTTCTCACCCCCGTGCTCACCCGCATGCAAGTTCTCAGGGTTCCAGATCTCGCCCATCCCGACGGTTGTGTCATGGTATGTGGCGGTTGTTTTCACCTGTGCCTCCCCACTGACATGGGGTATCAGCATCTTTTCAGCTTCCTTTGGAAGCTTTCCCTCAACCTCACCTGTGTAATGGGCCACCCCAGGCTCCCCAGCAGACACAGCCGTCTCTTCTTGCTTCTTTTAAGTTATGCTAACAAGGAGTTGCTGCGCTTCCCAAAATATCTGCTAGGACCTGCAGACACCCCAATAATAGTTTGCACCTCAGCGATCTTTGCGAATGCAATTGATGTGCGCCAGCATCCCGGCCCGGGCTCATTGGTAGTGACACGTCCTCGGCTCCCCGGGGCGGGGGGCGGGGGGTAGCAGGACCCCGACGGTTAGGCCAGGCGTTCTGCAGGGCAAGAGCTCTCAATCCCCGCGCAACTAGTCCTCTTGTTGCCTCAGGTCAGTAAGTGATCTTGTTTCCACCTGTTTTAGCTCCTGCCACAGACACAGGGAACACCTGTGATTCTCTCCCTTGCCTCCCTTGGTCTTTCACACTTCAGACGTGCACTAAGGCTATTAGATGATAATCGACGTAAACCTGAGCTCCATTCCTTTCTACGGCTCCAGGCCCATCCACCCATCACTTCAGCAGCCGTGTGGATGGTCACCCCCTGCCCCATTCAGACCCGAAACTCACTACCTTTCTGTCCACTACCTTGTATTCCGTGTCCCAGTGCTCGGTGATGCGCATCCCACCTTCCTTGAAAAAGGTCCTGAAGACCCCCTTCCACTCACTGTCTTAGCCCTTACTTATTTCAGTTTTCACTCTCCTTACTTGGACTAGTTCCGCGCAGTCGGGGTCACTTCTCAGTCACATCCCCACCAGTCCCCCTGCCACAGAGATCTGAGTCATCTACTTAAAAAAAAAAAAAAAAAAAAAAAAGAAAAAGATTTTATTTATTTATTCTTGAGACACAGAGAGAGAGGCAGAGACCCAGGCAGAGGGAGAAGCAGGCTCCGTGCAGGGAGCCCGACGTGGGACTCGATCCCAGGACCCCAGGATCAGGCCCTGAGCCGAAGGCAGATGCTCAACCACTGAGCCCCCAGGTGCCCCTGGGTCTTCTATTTTTAAGGCCAGTCCTTACACTGGCATGGGTGGCATGTTTCTGCCTCCCCCACTACCCTCCTCTGCACTGACCTCTCTTCTGCACAAGCAGTGCGAGTGCCCCTGGAGGGTGCTCACGGGAACCGGGCACAGCGTCCACTTGCATCCCCGCCACCCACTCCCATGGCCTGTCAGCTGTGCCTGCCTCCTCGATGACCACCCCCCACTCAAAAGTTGATGAGATACTCTCTTGTCGTCAACGGCCTTCCAGAAAGTCTTCTGAAACCACTATAGAGAATTAATCGGTCTTTGCTACCTTAGAGGATAACACAGGATTCCTCATCCTTCTTATAATACTTCATTATATCTCATCACTGTTTGTCCTCCCGGACTGTGAGCTTCTCGAGGGCAAAGGTGTGTAACCTGCTCTTCCTCCACCTGGGTATTCAGCAGTATTTCACACCTGGAAGACACTCACGGCTCTGCTCAAGAAGGGCACTGATGAATATGTGAGTAAAAATAATTGGCTAACTGTCGTCTTTACTCTCTTTATCCCTTTCATAAGACAAAAACTGAAAATGCACCACTATTTGTTTTTTTTTCTAAGTGCACGTGCTTAAACACACCACAGACAACTAATCTGAAGATTTTTTTTTTTTAATGAAAACATTTTAAAGCTCTCCATGTATATTTTCTCTACAACCAAGACTCATTGGCTCATTGCCTAAGGTACTGTGGTGGCCAAGGATTATGATGAATTTTTAATAATAGAGTTTGAAAATGTATGTTTGGTTGTTTTTATTTTTATTTATTTTTTTAAATATTTTTAATATATGCATTTCAAATACATGCTTTCTGAGATAACATTTTAATGGGATCATGCCCTATGAATAAATGCAATTTCATTTACCCATGACCCCAGATTTCAGGATTTTATTTTAGTTTCTTTTCTTTTTTTTATTTTTATTTTTTTTTATTTTTTTTATTTTTTTTTATTTTTTTTTATTTTATTTTATTTTTTTTTTATTTTATTTTATTTTTTTTTTAGTTTCTTTTCTATGGAAGCCTACAATAAATTAAAAATTTGTTCCTGTAAAATGTGTAGACCAGGGAGTCCCCCGGCAGTTTGGAAAATGACAAGTGAAGAAAACACAGCTCTGAGTCTGAGTCACTATGTCATCAGCAACAAAAACCCTGTTTGCTTGCATGCAGGTGCAGAGACTTTGGAATTGGAAGAATGACTGAAGCGTTTCATGGCTCGCCCTTTGGCTTTTAGCATCCATTCTGCGGTCTAAAAAATTAACTGGGAATCTCACAATCGAAATGGGTAGAGGACAATCAAATTCTCCGCTGCCTCAATTTTCAAAACGATGGCAGGTTTCATACTTTCCTGTGTGCGGGTCAGCTGGGGGAATCCAGGAACCTGCCCCCTGTAAGTGAAATGGCATTTTCTCTGGCACACATATCAGTCACTTGTCACAGCTGGCCGAAAGCACCATCAGAGACTCCCAGAAAAGGGACCCGTGTGAGCCCTTTCCTTTGCAGGGCCCTGCTGGGAAAGGACACACAAGGGCTCTTTTGTAAAAATCTGCTTCCTGCACATGGGCTCTTCAGAATATGCGTGTCTTTAAGACACCTTGGTGCCCATAACTGGGTTCATCAGTGCACCTGACTGGCCTTGTTCCCTGGGGAATTTGGAATCCTGGAGGGATCTTTCCCTCTGCGAAAATGGGTGGAGTGTCCACAGGGGGGAATACATATCTATATATGTATATGTATACAAAAATATATATATAATATATGTATATATATTCTGAATATATATTGGGAAAAATGCATATATAAATATATTATATTTATCATATTTGTATTATTATATATTTAAATATTTATATATTATATTATATTAATAATTATATTATAACTATAATTTATAATTATAAATAATAATTATATTATTTATTATATATTTATATATTCTATACATTATATTATATATATTATATTATATATTATATGTGCTTTCTGCATTAATAATAGTGGGTAACAGGATGGGACTATAGTTTGTAGAAAGAAGCACATAACCATTGTGACGTGACCACCATCCCTCAGGTTTGTCTGTCTGCTGGCCTGTCTGCTGGTAAGGCATTCTGAGAAGTCGCCCCCTACCCATGACTGGATGAGGATGGTGATGGGGAGGAGGACATGGTGGCTGTGGCAGTGGGGGTGGCTGAGTAGTGACAGCTACTTACTGAACACTTATTATGACTCCTGAACTATTAATAATCTAAGCGCTTCATGAGCATGGACACATGCGGTCTTCTCAACAGCACTGTGACCCTTGTTATTCCCATTTGGAAATTTTCATCCCAACTAATTCCGGATGAGCAATCCCTCTCAGATGTTCATTGGCTTTTTTTACTCATTGGAGCCCTGTGACATCTGGCTGGTGCCCAATTACGGACGTAAGGGCATTGAAGGAAGATCGCACTCAAGTGTTCCATCTACCTCGCTTCCAAGAAAACTGTGTCTTTCCTACTTTTTGCCAGTGTCCTAGTTAGTAAGGGTAAACATACAGCACTTGGAACATCGCCTCTGATTAAGACCAATTATGGATCTTTATAACCTACCAAGAAATTTTTAAAAATTGAGGATACAGAGGGAAAAGGGAAAGATTTTGATTTTCAAGCAGGTCTGTGAGTAAAGAAATATGGATTCTACTCTCTCTGTGTGTAGCTGTGTTTATCTTTTTCCTCCATCTCCTTTACTTCTATGGCTTAGTGAGGAAATGGTGTACCGTCATTAGAGTCCACTCCGGGACAGACGAACCTTTAGGTCACCAAATAGATTTCACAATTTCTGTAAGTGGTAAGATGTCTTGCAAACGTTTAAGGTTCATGGTTCACAACAGAGTATTGATTTCCCCAGACACCATTCTGCATATAAACATGATTGTGGACAAGAATCTATTTCCAGAGACGACTGATCTACCTTGATAATTGGCTGAAACCCAACTAAAACGGCAGATGGAAGATGAGGACACCTTCCCAACCATTCTCGGTTCATCTTAGACAGTAGGCCCCAGAGTGTCAAACTGTGGAGTCTGGGTCTTAGACCAGACAGGGAACTGGCCAGCTGCCTTGGCGACATGGGGGCTTCATGCCAGCTTTCTGGTTCATCTCTGAAACTGGAGCCAGAGGCGACTTTGACACTTGACAAAATTCCTACATCGCTCAGGGCTGCTGTGCGAGTGTCTGCTTCAACAGCCTGAGCCTACTCTGTCCATGTGACCGACTTGCAAGCCAGAACCTTCCATGAATAAAGTAGAAGAATGATGATAGATGTTGTTGATTAAGTTACCTAGTGCCGTCTAACAGAATGTGTTGTTCCTTTCTGGAAAGGCTACCTGCCGTTTTCTCCCTCTTCAGGCTCTATCCCACTCTACTGAGGAGGGAAACCCAAAGTTGGTTGGACAGGCTGTCCCTGTTCTTCCTTTCATACCAGGCTGCTAAATTTGGCCAAAAAAAAAAAAAACACAAACAAACAAACAAACAAAAAACAAAACCAAAAACCAAGACCAAAAACAACAATAACCCTCAAAACAACAACAACAACAAAAAAAACAAAACAAAACAAAAAACAAAAACAAAAAAAAACAAAAACAAAGTAAAACCCTCCAAGAAGATAGAAAAATAATGTGGAGAGAAAACAACAACAACATCACACGTCTCTTTTGGGATAAGCAGCTCAATGAATAACAAACTGTCCAACCAAGAGCATGAATGCCAGACACAGCTCCAGCGAGTTCTGCAGCAACGTGGACCAGGGGGACGACACAGACACACTGGAATCCCACAGATCTGGCTTCAGAGCTTCCTTCCAAGGCTCTAACACTCCCTACACACAGGAGTCTTTGGACAAGTAACGTAGCTTTTTCCTACCTCAGATCACAAGTCTGTTAAGTTATATGAAATCATTTTCCTTCGATTCTAACAGTGAGAATGAAATTAATATCCCAACCCTCTAGACATAGTATATGCTCAGTAAATAGCTTCCCTCCCACCACCAAACCCCTAGTCATTCCCCATAATATGTAAAAATAACGCTATGACTTAGGTGAAGAGCTAAGGGGACGGAGACTGTCTTGATGGCAATTGTCACAATCCTTGAACTGATGCTGCCCAGGATGTTTGGGTCGCCGGACGGACACATTTTGGAGATTCAGTGGTTTGTTTGGGTCGAGGGACAGCCACGAGGCCCACTCAGAGGAGTGGCGGGTGCCTAGGACTGGCTGGTTTCTTTTCTAGCGAGCCTCTAAGGGACACGCGCATACTGTTCGCAGCACAGTAAGCGTTTTATTTGAACTATCATAATAAACACCTCCAAGAGGCCCACGGTGTTCATGGTCCTGTTTTGCAGATAAGCCAAGGCAAGATAAGGCAAGAAGGGGAAGCAAGACACGTAGCAGCTTCTCACACCACAGGGCAGAAGAACAGGATCCACTGACAGGTAACTACAGACACCAGACCGTGGTCTTTATTTTACACGGTGACACCTGTTCCCAGGCAGGCGCTCACCACACTGACTCCCTGTCTCTTGTAAGAACAGTTTGAGGGCTTTTTTTTTTGTGTGTGTGTGTGTGTGTGTGTGTGTCTGTGTGTGTGTTTTTTTTTTTTTTTTCTGTTAGATCTTAATTGTGGTTCCTTTCTCACGTCGTCCGAACTGCCTCTGTTCATATGAATTCCCTGCCTCTTGCTTCGTCTTTGGCCAACTGCTGCATGTGTCTCTGTGTTTTTGAATCTGGAGGTAACCTTGCCACAGAAGAATCTTTCTTTTTTATCTAAATAACTTCAAGTCAGACTTCTGGTAAAAAGGCCCGTACTGTAGCTTCACTATGTGGAGTATAAAAGTCCAAATTTAAGCTGATGGGTGAGACCCTCTATAACCAAAACCTTGATGTATTTTTACTTCTTCTCTCCCATAGTTTCCCCCAAAACCATCTTATTCTTTAATATTGGACCCCTGTCCTCTCTTGGAACAGACCCCATGTGTCCCTGTCCCACTAAAAGGCATCTTCTCAAAATATCTCCCAAATGTTCCCAGGTAAAAGTATTTTCTTGTTTTTAGGCATTTGAGACAGTTCAGCTTAGAGTGGATTCTGGCTCCGTTACACACACCATGTGGGACTTTGGGTACATGACATCATCTCCAGGATTCTTGCTTCTTTACATAAAAAAGCAGGGAGACACTTTGCAAAATTCTGACAAAGGACCCGAAGTCTCCGGCCTCATCGCAATTAAGGCCTTTCCCTGAAAATAGGTGAGAACGACACCCCGTGACCATCCGATATTGCTCTTAAATGAATCCCACTTGAATCTGTGCACCCGTTTTCAGAGATAAACATGGTCCCCAAACTGAGAACAGGTGCCACCTTCAAATCTTCTGCTCAAAGAATGTTTTAGCTTTGAGATTTGCTTTCTTATTTTCTATTATAAATAGGTAAACGAGATATCTTCTAGCGTATAATAAGGTTAAGGAACGATTGCAACTTGTTAAACGGATGAAAAATGAAATAAGTAGGGCGTGACCCCTTCTGTGTTTGTCCACGCACAGGGGGCGTGCCCCACGAGCACAAGCATGCCTCACAGGCAGGCTGAGAACTCCCACCTTCGGATGGGAGGCAGGGCAGTACCGATAGCAGAGTCCCAGGGAACACTTGGCATTTCATTCACTAAGGAATGACACACGCCAACCTTTTTACTTGTCACTGACCCATAGCGTCCCAAAGTTTGCGTTGCTGCGATCACATACAATAAAGTCGGATCACTCCCAGAGAGGTGAGTTAATTCCAATGTTGATAGATCCTAAGTTCTAAGCCCCTAAGACTACTGTAAAGACATGGATAAACTAAGGGAGGCTGAGTCCCTAGCAACTGGCAGGCATACAGCAGGCCGTCAGTAGACATTCCCCGCCCCGTTTCTCTACTTTCCAACGACATTTTGGCATGCTGTAACAACATAGTCCTTTTGACCTCGTCTTCTCTTTTGTTTTTAAATATAAAAATCTGTACCTATGTATGTATTCAGTTTGATGAATTGTCTAACGGGGGGTGGACCATCTTTGCTGTCCAGGGTGTGAACTCTTTGCAGGCAAAATCCATGACTTACTCGCTATTGCATCCCTACCCTGTATTTTGCAAACAATAGTTATTAGTAAATGTCTGAATTAAATTGGCCCTGCTAAGTCTGAAATACGGAAGCTAAATTTATTGTGGAGTGGTTTACACAGGTTTCTCAGTGAACTGATAAAGGGGGTCTCGAGATGCATGCAGCGTAAGTAGGAAAAACAGACTTAAAGTTTGGGCTGATTGATTGTGAGACCAACATGGCTTGAGGATAAGAGACCCTCACCTGCCCAGCCTTTTCCAAAGCCCTATGATCAATGCACTATGAGTTCCATACAATCATATATTCTTGTTAATTTTGTCAAATCAAAATCGATGGCAACAGCTTTCTGTTTCCACTCCAGTTTGCTCTTCACCTCACTTTGTCTGGCAGTGGGGGCTATTGCAGTGGCTAGACATACTTTTGCTTTCCAGTACAAGGGAAACAGAGCTGAGAATACATTTAATCCAGTTAGGTGCTTTGCACTTACTTTTATCAACAACTCTTCCAGTATATAAATGGTTTCCAGTAGTACTTTTTTTTTTTTTTTTTTTTTTTTTTAGCCCATGCTGTCAACCAGTACAGCACCATGACCAATTTTCAGGCCCAAGAGTTGGGTCTGTGGAACATAACGGTATTGTAAATATGTGCATAGTATACAAAAAACAAAGTTTGAAATATATATCCAGCTGTTAGACTTGCAGAATTCTTCCAACCATCAGATGTATAAAAACATGGGTGGGAGCCCCATTTCTAATCAAAACAGAAGTCACCTCCTGGAAGAGGTATCCCTTAGTGATTCAGTACATAAATTATAAATGCGTGTGGTGAATTCAATAATTAGCTCAATTCCTTTGCATCTCTAGTCAACCCCATAGTTATTATGATCTCATTATTGGGAAATTACACTTGCCTGATCCTTGTCCAGTGGCTCATAAGAAGGAATGAGGTAAAAATATCAATGCACCAATTCTGGCCTGGGCATTCAGAAATAGAACACAGTTCTGCTTACCCGCCTCTCCTCTGCTATTGCCATGACCAAAATTGTCCTGGCTTGCTCCCAGTCCTAAGGCAATAAGAAAAATATGGAGTAGAGCCACCCAGCTGACCCACAGAACACTAGTAAGAAGCAGGGTTGTTCCAGCCATCTAGCTGAGCCAGCCTAGACCAGCCAAGTGCATCAAGTTGTAGACCCATGAGAAAAAGTAATTCTTTGCTAAGCCATTGACTTTGGTATAAATTTGTCAGGCAGTAGCATTAGGCAGTAGTGAAGTGATACAATACAATCACTATTTTTTTTTAAGATTTATTTATTTATTCATGAGAGAGAGAGAGAGAGAGAGAGAAGCAGGCCCCCTGCAGAGAGCCAGATGTGGGACTCGATCCCAGGACCCCAGGGTCACCCCTGAGCTGAAGGCAGACACTCAACCACTGAGCCACCCACGCGTCCCGTGATCACTATTTTTTGATGGAGATTATACGACATACGATTTATTAGCACTGAAAGGTTTGAGAATACGGCAGTTGAAGTCTAGAGTACTAAGTGCAAAGCTGCATGTTTTATGCATCCAAGTATCTGTAATAAATTTTGATCAATAATAGAGATTAGGGGTGCCTGGGTGGCTCAGTCAGTTGAGCTTCCAACTTCTGGTTTCACCTCAGGTCATGACCTTGGGGTCCTGGCATCAAGCCCTGTGTTGTGTTCCACCCTCAGTGGATTCTCTCTTCCCCTCTGCCTCTGCCCCTCCTCCTGCTCCTGCTCTCTCTCTCTCTCTCTGTTAAGTAAATAAATAAATCTTTAAAAAACAGTAGATATTAAATTACCTCTCTATTTTTTTCTATGGAAAATAAAACAAAGTCAGGACAATATGAAAACTTCAAAGAGATTATAAACGCATAAGATACTGTTCATGCATGTGTGTGTGTGTGTGTGTGTGTGTGTGTGTGTGTGTGGTGTTTCTGGAAATGTCAATTCCTTTAAATTTACTTTTATTTTTCCAGTTCATTTTTAAGCTACTTTATTAAACTTTAGTTGTCCTAAAATAAATGGTCCATGTTTCAAGTATATAATAAGTTTTGATATGTGTATACATCACCATAATCAAAAAATGAATATATCTATCATGTCAAAAACTTCCCTCAGGCCCTTTGGAGACCCTGCCTCCCATCTCTGCTGACCCATGACCTCCTTCACTAAGCAACCACTGATCTGCTATCTGTTGCTCTTGATCAGTTTGAGTTTCCTAGAATTTTGTGTACATAGAATTATTTGTTCTTTTTATGGCTTTTTTTATGCAGCACAATTTATCCATGTTGCTATAGCAATGGTTGGTTTCTCTTTGCATTTCTTAGTAGTAGTCTGTGGTGTGAACATGCCATCATTTGTGTGTACATTCACCTTTTGATGGACATTTGGGCTGTTTCCAGCCTTTGGGTAATACAAATACTGATGACATGAACATTCATAGACAAGTCTCTACATGGACATACATTTCCATGTTGTTTGGGCAAATACCTAGGAGGGGGGCAGCCCCGGGAGGCGCATCTGTTTAGCGCCTCCTGCAGCCCAGGGTGTGATCCTGGAGTCCCGGGGTTCCAGTCCCACATCAGGCTCCCTGCATGGAGCCTTCTCCTTCCTCTGCCTGTGTCTCTGCCCCTCTGTGACTCTCATGAATAAATAAATAAGCTCTTAAAGAAAAATACTTAAGAGGGGAGTGAATGAGCATATGTTAGGTGTGTATTTAGTTTTTTAAAGAAACCATTGAACTGTTTTCTAATAATAATTATTTTCACGCACTTTGTTCTGTGAAAGTTCAAATTCCTACCTATCCTTGCCTAAACTTGGTATGGACACCCTTTTTCTTTTCCTTTTGTCATTCTAATGGATGGGCACTGGCTTTTCATTGTGGTTTTCAACTGCATTTACATAAAATGACAAATGAGTCAAGTATCTTCCAAGTAATAAATTGCTATGTGTAGGTCTTCTTTGGCAAAGTGTCTATTCCAAATTTTTGCCTACTTACCTACAGGGTTGCTTTTCTTATTTTTGAGTTTTGAGTTTTGATCATTAAGTGCTCTTTTTTTTTTTTTGGCATATAAAATTCTTTGTCAGATTTCCGATTTGCAAATATTTTCTCCCAGTCCTTGGTTTGTTTTCTGTTTTGCAACCCCCCTCCCTCCCACTCCCTAGTAGTGTTTTCTTGGGGGCAGAAATTTTAATTTTGATAAACCCCAGATTATCAATTTGTTATTTTATGGATCATTCTTTTGGTGTTGCATCTATAAAATCTTTGCCTACCCTATAGTCACAAAGGGTTGCTCCTATATTTTCTTAGAGAGTTTTTTAAGTTAGGTCTGATGTACTCTGAGTTAATATTCATATACGGCATGATGCATAAAGCTTATTTGTTTGTTTTTGTCTTTGCATTTTATAAAGACTATCTTCTTTTTCACTGAATTCTATTATCATTTTTATTAAAAACCAATTGATTTTACACATGGGGCTATTTATCTGGAATCACTCTTTTATTCCAATGATGCATCTGCCTATCTTAACATTAATAACATTATTAACCACTGCAACTCTATAATAAGTATTAAATTCAGATAGTGTACCTTTCCCAAAATAATCCCTTTTTTCAATGTCATTTGACTATTTATTTATATTTCCATGTAAATTTTCCATGTAAAATTTTAAATTCACATGTCAATTTCCACAAGAAAATTCTGTTGTACTTTTGGCTGAAATCACATTACATCTATCTACAGATCAGTTTGCAAAAGATTGACATTTTATATCAAATTTTCTGATTCATAAAAATGATGTATTTCTCCATATGTCCTTCCTAATTACTCTCAATAATATTTTGTAGCTTTTATTGTAGAACCCTGCATAAATTTAACATGATTTATCCCAAAGTGATTCATATTTTAATACCATATTATAATTTAAATTTAAAATTCCATTTGTTCATTGCTAGCATATAGAAATACAACTGAATGTTATATGTTGATATTTTATTCTGAAAATTTATTCAGCTCAGTAATTTATTCTACTAGCATTTTTATAGAATCCATGAGATTTTTCATGAATACTAGCTTGTGAACTGTTTTTATCTCTTTTTTAATTTCTTTTTCATGCTTTTTTGCACTCATTAGAATCCCCAACATAATGTTGAATTAATGTCTTGAGAGTTACATTCCTGTCTTTGTCCTGATATTAAGGGAAAATCACTGTCTTTTGATATTAATGATGTTATCTGTTTTCATTTATGCCCTTTATCAGTTTTTAAAATTCCTCCTTTATTACTACTTTTTTGAAAAGTTTTAGGGCAGCCTGGGTGGCTCAGTGGTTTAGTGCTGCCTTTGGCCCAGGGCCTGATCCTGGAGACCTGGGATCAAGTCCCATGTCAGGCTTCCTGCATGGAGCTTGCTTCTCCCTCTGCCTGTGTCTCTGCCTCTCTCTCTCTTTCTCTCTCTCCCTGTATCTCTCATGAATAAATAAATAAAATCTTTAAAAAAAAAAAAGAAAAAAGAAAAGTTTTAGCAAGGGTAAATTTTGAATTTTTATATGTTTTCATACATTTGATCATAGTTTTTCATTTTTAGTCTCAATATGTTATATTACATTGATTAATTTTCAAATATTAAGCAATTATAAATTCCTAAGTGAATTCCTTCTACTTATTGTATGTTATCTTTATATATTGTTGTATTTGGTTTGCTAGAAATTTGTTAAAATTTTTTGCACTGATTTTATGAGGAATATTGTTCTGTTTTTTCTGGTAATATCTTTGGTTTCGATATCAGAGTAATGCTAGCCTCATAGAATGAACTGGAAATTTCCTGTTTTCTTCAGTTTTCTGGAATATTTTGTATATTTTGCATTACTTCTTCCTTAAATATTTGAAGAGATTTTCAAGGAAATGTTTTTAACAATACATTCTCTTTCTCTGATAGATGTAGAGGTAGTCAGGTTATCTATGTTGTGTTTTGTGAACTTTGATGATGTCCTTAAGGAAGCTTCTGCTTCATCTATGCTGTTTGATTCATCATCTTGAAGTGGTAATACTTTCTTATTATTCTTGTAATACCTTACTAACATTTTAATAGGTTTTATTATAGATAAATATTCACTTTGTGTTCATACCTTGGTATTTTTTGTCAAAAGAAGGCCTTCAAATTATTTCATCTTTTGGATATAATGGAAATGTTCCTGTTGCTAATGTGCATCACCTTGGTGTGGATTCCCTTCTCAAAGGCACTTAGCTAATTTAAAAACATTTGCAAGGACATCCTTACCTAATTGTCCTGGCATCAAGCCTCCTTTCACCTGAAGTTCACTGGTAATGAAGATGTGGCCAACAGATAGTTTTAGAAGATCACAGTTGCTGTGAGTAAGTCCTCTTAGTGCAGATCCATTCATTTTCAGAGTCAACCCTGAAATGCTAAAACTACTCTTGACCTAGAATTCGTTCCATCAAAACACCAGAATGATTTAAATTCCGCCTATCATGTGTACTAGGTAGTACTTTCATTAAGAATGGAGTTTAAGAAAAGAGGAAGAGCGATTTCAGTCACATGCCTGCCATGATTAGCTAATGTATACCTGTTCCTGGCATCTTTTACAGCAATAGTAAAGTAGAATTAAGAAAATATCATGAAAAAAATGCAAAGAACAAGAGATAAGTGATGAATTACTCAGTAAGATTCAGCAAGTCTCACTCATAGGTCTTCTGTTATGATTTTCTGTCCCACTAGTACCTGAGCTTTTGGCTTCTATTTACTTCAAAGTATATTATTGAACATTATTTCCATTATTAAAAAGGAACTTCAATTTATTTTTCAATTTCATGGTTTATCTGTCTATATTTTGGTTTTTGAACAATTTCTCTACCTGCTTCCTCACATACAACATCTCTGTCACCATTGATTCTCAGGGATAGATAATTCAAATTTGTCCGTAACCACTTAACACAACCCCAAACATGTTTTGGGTAAATTTCCATCTAACTGTATACTTAGCCATCATGTCATACTGGCTAACTTTGTGCATTACCATTTCTATTACTCCATAGAAATGTATATGTAATGGTATTCCAGGATTCTTTCACTGCAAAACTTTTAGAGACATTAGTAATATTTGTTCTGAATTTTTTTTTATTTATCAAGTTTTATTCTACTTGTCCAATAATTGATGATTTTGAAAGTATAAGATTAAATATTTGGCACCAGTTTCATGGTCCTACAAAACTCCTGACATCCGAATCACATCAGGAAAACCCTCACAGCACAGATGAAGGATTTTAATAGACCAAAGAGCCAGGATTTTGAGGACTGGTCCAGCTCTCAAGTAGCATTCCCCTGGGGTATGTCCATGTGTTCACATACCAAGGAAAATGAATGACAGCATAGCCAGGCAGAAAGCTGTGATAAAAATGAAGGAAAATGGGACCATGTTACTGACAATATGGGCAAATGCACAAAGACTGAGGTGACAGCAAGTTTTACTTCCTCGGCAGAACTGAAATCTCGCGTGCTGGGAACACAAGGCCTGCTGTCATCCTAAAGGAGCTTCTTGGACAATGGCAGTAGTTAATAGCTTAGTGGTTAATAACAAACTTTTATGCCATATGAAATTCTGGCTCCTCTTCTTCATGTCTCTGGGAGAATCTTTAAAAACCTCTCTAATTGCAAATTCCTCAATCTATATAATTGTGATAATAATAGTACTTAGTTAACACACTTCAGTGAAAATTACAGAAGAACTAATGAAAAGACTCAATGCTGAGTCTGACAAAAATGAAGGAAAGAAATGTTAGTGTTACAGGCTGAATGTGGGTATCCCCCAAAAATTCATATGCCAAAACCTTAACCCCCAATGTGATGGTGTTAGGAGGTGAGACCTCTGGGAGGTCATGAGGGTGGAGACCCCATGAATGAGATTAATGCCCTTATAAAAGGAACCTCAGAGAATCCCCATGTCCTGTCTTCCACAGAGAGAACACAGGTGTTTATGAACCAGGAAGTGTCCTCTCACCAGACACCAGATGTGCCGGCATCTGGATCCTGGACTCCCAGCCTCCAGGACTGAAAAAGAAGTCTGTGTTGTTTATAATACTTTGGTATTCAGTTACAGAAGCCCAAATGGACTAAATATTTAGCATATATTTTCCTCGTTTAGGAAGAGAGACACAGAGAAGTTAAGAACACTGCCTGTTCCCACCCCAAGTGAACAGCAGCTTCAGGGCTCAAGCCAGGCTCCGACCTGAGCTCTTGCACACTACTCTTCCTCTCCTACTGACTTATTCTGTCTCAACTTTTGTCAAAGCCTCACACTTGTTACTATGTTCTTGTAACAGACATCATCATATAAATCTTCAAGGTATACAAGTGACTTCACAGTCTATGGAGATTATGTGAACCTACACCTGTGTCTAGAGAAACTACCAGTGGTGCAATCAAGATGTGCAGTCAAGTGAGAAAACCCAACGTTGCAAAGAGCAAAGGCAGAAAAGCACAAGATAAGTAGAACAACTCAATACTTAGCAAGATGAGAGAGCTAATAAAACAGAAGGAAAACAAAGCAGTAAGTATCCTCACAAATATTCAAGATGACATTGTTCACATAAAACAAGGAAACGATACAGTGAAGAAAGAAAGTTGGAGCAGAATGACCTGAGGTATGGTGAAAAATTGCTGTTTTCACCATGAACAGTTCTGTAACATTAGATTAGTATTGAAGGATAGCATAAAAATTATGGGTAAATAGCTTGAGCTATTATCACAAAATCATAAAATCAACACTTCTAGGTTAAGGAATAATGGCAACCCAGCATAACAGTAATACTATATTATGTTTTCATTACATACGTCTATCATTTGGATTTCAAAGGTTATAGGCATTTATTAATGATTACATTAATTATAGTTATAATTATATTCATTTATATTTCACCAGTGGGATCAGTTTTCCTAGGAGTTATTTTTTAAATAAAAAAACAGAATAGAAAATTCAGGATTTATAACCAAGAAAACTCCAGCCAAAAAGTCCAACTGGTAACTCTTCTGAGGGTTTATGCATATTCCCCATAATAATAATAGTATAGAAAGCGGATCTCAACTTTATAAACAGATTCCAGTGAGAATGACCTTGTATCAAACAAAAAAGGCAGAGAGAGAAAGAATCATGCCTTCTGTGATTTTTCTAGACTAGAAGAGAATATCCATTTACAAACAACACAGTTTACTCATTTGTTTTGCTCCTTCCTCCTTTGGGAGTAGTGTTTTGACGTTAGGAAGAGGTGCTTGTGAAGGTCTGTACCTAATAGGAGCCCTGAGACCAAGGCTGTCTTCCAACAGACATACACTAATGGAAAGATTGCAGTTTGAGTGGATAGTCAGATCCGTGGTATTCAATCTTAACACTGGAAGAATGTGAAACCATATATTTTGACACTAGATGCTTCATCATAGTTAGTCTGACGGGATGGGATGCCTGCCTGAGGAGATAGAGAAGGGATCTCCTCAAGCTTCTCTCTCAGGCCCTCCCACACTGTGGCTGATAGGAAGCATATCTGCAAAAATCTGTTCCTTCTACATAGAAACGCTTACCTCCCAGAGAGACCACCTCTCTACCTCACATATTTGGTAAAACGCAAGAATGGGAAGAAAATACTGCATCTTTAATAGATAAGTTCCACAAGCTTCTGTGATGATTAATTTTTGTGTCAATGGGACTAGGCTATAATTCCCAGATATTTGTTCAAACACCAGTCAAGATATTGCCGTGAAAGTGTTTTGTTGTTTTGGGTTTTTATTTGTTGTGCTGTGAAGGTGTTTTGTTGTTGTTGGGTTTTTGTTTGTTTGTGTTGAGAGAGAGCGTGAGTAGGAGCTGGGGTGGAGCAGAGGCAGAGGGAGAGGGAGAGATGAATCCTAAGCAGGCTCCATGTTCAGCACAGAGCCCAACGTGGGGCTCGATCTCATGACCCTGAGATCATGACCTGAGCCTAAGTCAAGAGTCACATGCTTAACTGACTGAGCCACCCAGGTGCCCCACTGTGCAGGTATTTTATTAGAGATGATTAACATTAGACTCAGTAGACTTGGAACGGACACGCTATCCTCCTTAATGTGCGTGGGCCTCAGCCAACCAGGTGAGGGTCCCAAAGGAAAGAGTGAGGTTCAGTGAAGACGACTTTCTGTCTGCAGATAGCTTTCAGGTCTGAATCGTAGCGTCGCCTCCGTGCCGTGTGTCCGGCCTGCTGGCCTGCCTTGCAGAACCTGGACTTGCAAGCTCCACAGTCGCATGGGCCAGCTCCTAACATAAAAAAATCTCTCAGTCTCCCTAGCACTTGATAGAACTCTATTTCCATCTACATCAATACTGACTGCATTACGTCTCCTCTGAGTGCAATTTACATGTGACTCGAGTTAATTCATCAGGACAGGTGAGGTCTTCCTGCCCTTCAATCGTACTGCGTGGCTGCCGCAGTCAGAGGGGACACTTCTCTTCATCACTGTCATCACAGCTCCTGCTGCTGGGGACCCATCTCCTCGAACGCACGCACCTACAAACGTGACTTGTGCACCGCCTTTTAAGGTTTCTGCCCAGAAAGGACTCAGTCACTTCTGTTCACATTTCATTGGCTGACACATGACATTACACCTCACTTAACTTCAAAGAAGGGTGAGGAGTGCGATTCTATCACAGACCCAGAAGGAAGATAAATTGATTTTTCTTTTTTTTTCCACAAGCGAAAGTAACAAAAGCAGTCTGTGTGCTGCTAAGCACGACATCTGGTTCAGTTCACTTTCTTCACATGAGATACGCTCACCCTGTTCCCCGGGTTTAGAATCTAAATCCTATCATGGCACAGCGTCAAGGTCAAAGTCGAGGGTCTCTGAATGACACACATTTTTCTCACCTGATATTCCACCATCGTTGCTCTTGACAGAGAGAACCTGAATCCCAAAGGAATCTCCCTTGTACTCACACAACCCGCAGCAATAGAACAGGAACAATGTCACCACAATAAATACCGCCTCCCGGAAAGGGGAACGTTGTGAGGCCCACAGATGTTACTGGTCCACAACATTCCTACAGGAGCACAGGGAAGATGCAGAAAGGTGTGAAGCGCATTCTCTGGTTATGCCTGATTCCCATCTGCAGAGGACTAGGGGTCTGCTGTGGGGAGAGGCCTTCCACTTCCATTCTCCCTCTTGGACCTATTTGCATCAGGCAATGGAGAACACGCTCTCCTGGGGCCCGCGCAGGCTCTGCAGGCTGCTTCCCCCCAATAGAACATGGGAAGCCTCTGTGTCACTGGACATACTGCATAGTCAAAAACCATTTTTGAGACCAGGATTTGAGTTTCCCTTAAAACAAATCTTATTTATTTAACTACAGGCAATCTTTACTACAACATTTTTTTTTCAATCTGAGGACTCACTGCCTCCATTTTCTTCCACTTACGAATATGCTTCATGTACACTGTAAATAACAGTGTAAATGGGCACTTTCCCTAAAATGGGCAGAGATTCATTTCCCTGCCCTGATTTCAGAGAAAAACCTGGTATAAGTAAGAGCAATAAACCAGAAGCAATTTTAGTAAAAGGATAAGAAGAAACTAAATGCAGGTCATTAATTCCTTGAAGAAATAACAAATACAAATCCAGTTCAATCATAAAATTCATAAGTACTTTATTCAGAGAACGAGCAGCTGAAGATGTTCAGGAATGCAAAATTTTATGATTTGAGTGAAAAATTATGATTTGAAAAGGAATTTTCTCTGTTTGAATTTTACCTGATAATGGCAAATATGACCATGTCAGAATGACAAAAATATAATTATTTGTAGAATTCCTCGAGAGAGCATGCCTCATTTCTATGTGCAAAATAGATATGAATCCATAAATCTGTTGTCCAGTGAATGTAGATTAACTTACCAAATCACTTCAAAAGGTTTTGGGCTTTTAGGATTCCACTTTATAAAATTATATAATTAGTGGAGCAAATACTCCATAATATTAGAACACTAAGAAACTAATGTTTCTTGTGCCAATATTCTTATATTTGTAAAGAAGCTACTTATTTGGAAGAGGAAGACAAATGTGGCATAAATTCCCCATATTTTTAAGTGAATATCAGAAAAAAAAAAAAACCTTGCCACTGGGATTTAAAGAATAAGCACATATATGTCTGTTTTAATCAGTATTATTCAAATATTAAATGTACAGTTTAATATTTCTTAGATTTTAAGTAACATACAATTTTAGTAAAAAGGTAAAATTGTGCATCACATTCAGATGAAAAGTACATTTACTAACACTCCAGAATTAGAATTCTAAAGATGAAAACTTGACATCTTTTAATTTTAAACTGAAGATATCATAAAATATTATATTAATATAAAAATATTCTATATATATCAATGTAAAAATATGAATGGCAACTAATCTTAATTAAATATTGACTCTAAACATGTGTGCTGTTAAAATATATGCTTATTTAATAAAAATATTGTTAGTACGTGCCAAAAGTTTTTCTAGTAAGGCGAGGTAAACTTTCATTAAATCAAACTTTATACTTGAAATAATCATAGGTTCAGGGGAAATTGCTATAAATAATAAAAAGAGATCCCATTGACCCTGCACCCAGTGACACCAGCAGGTAAGGCTACAGCACCACACCACCATCAGGATACTGAGCGGAGGCCCTCAGGTGCAGACACTTCCAGCAGCTCCAGAATCCCCACTGCCTGGGGGCCTTCTAAAGCCACACTCTCTTCTCTGCCCTCACCCCCACCCCAACACCCATCTGCTATTTCTGCATTTTATCATTTCCAGGTCATGACGTAGGTGAGTTTATACATTATACAACCTCCCTGTGGTGGTGTTTTCCCTGGAGACTCTTCTAAGTTGTTGTTGTGTGTGGGTATTTCATCCATTTCTGTTGCTAGGTATGGTTTCGTGGTATGTCTGTACCAGTGTGTTTAACATTTACCTATAGAAGGACAGGTGGGTTGTTTCCACGTCGGCTTATTAAATATAAATTTGCTGTAAACATTCACAAATGATTTTTTTTTTTTTTTTGGTATGAACAGAAGTGTTCATTTCTCTGGGATAAATTCCCAAGAGTGCAATTGCTGGATCATGCGGTGGCTGCATACTCAGCTTTTGAAGAATCCGCCAAGCCCGTTTCCAGCGTAGCTGCCCCATGTTACATCCCCCTCGGGAGTGTATGCCTGATTCACTTTCCCCACACCTTTACCAGCCTTAGGATGTTGTCATTATTTATTTATTTGTTTATTTTATTTTTAGCCATTCTGATGTGTGGGCAGTGATACCACACTGAAGTTTGAATCTCCATCACCTTAGTGACTAAGCATATTGAAGATCATTTTATGTGCTTATTTACAGTTTCTATGTCCTCTGTTGAAATGGCTCTTTTGCCCATTTTCTAATTTTATTTTGTTAGTTAATTCTTCCTGCTGAGTGTTGAGAGTTATGTATATATTCTGCATACTGGTGTGGTTTGCAAATATTTTCTCCCAGTCGGCAGGCTTGCCTTCTCAACATCCTAAAGGGGTCTTTCATAGAGCAAAAGTTTCAAATTACGCTGATGTCTACTTCATGCATTTTTTTCCCCTTTATGGTTTGTTCTTTTAGTGTCAAGTCTAATGATTCTCTGACTGGCCCTAGATGCTGAAGCTTTTATCTTTTCTCTTTTCCTAAAAGTATTAGAATTTTAAGTCTGAGATCCATTTTGAGTTAATAGCTGCATAAAGTATAGGGTTTAGGTAAAGGTTTCCATCTTGCCTATGGATGTGCAATTGCTCTATTACTGTATTTTCAAAAGGCTGTCCTTCCATTGACTTGTTTCTCTCCCTGGGTCGACAATCAGCTAGGCATAGCTGTTCACATCTACCTGCAAGTTCTCGGTTCTGCTGTGCTACTCTTTGCAAAACTCCCTTTAAGAATTAAAGAAAATATCACATGAAATGTATTTATTAGTTAATTCCCTTTGCTAATTGTGATTTGGAACAAACTGCTATCATATTCCATTCTCACTCTTCCCGGAATAGAGTCAGCCTCTATTGAGCATATGTGAGATCATGTCGATGAGTTATACGCATAGGTTTTACTTGTGGAATGTGGAAAGATTTTGTGTATATCCCTTACAGTCTTGGCTCCTAAAGTCTCTTTGAGAATCTTTCATGCTTTCCCTCTTCCATCTGCCAGCTAAATAAGGAATACTGAATGACAATAAAGGAAAGTGGGGACATAGGACATGAGGGCCATGAGCTTCTGAATGACTCCTGTGCTTCCAATACATGCGCAAAATAAACATTTACTGTCTTAAGATTTGGGGATTGTTTGTAATAGCAGTAGCTCATCCAGACTTTCCTATCCCCTCATTATTAACATCCTGGGATATTCCATCTCTCTATAAAGCATTGCCATAACTCTAAACCATTATTTTACTCAGAGTCAAGCTTTAGTAGTTACTAGGGATGGATAGAGATAAGAAGTCAAAGCCAGTGCCATCCTGTTTGATCTCACTGCCTGACAACCATCAACTCAGGCTACTGACTCTACTTTATCAAGGTGAGCACATTTTGGTTTTGGAGCGACTGGCAAACCCCAACTATACATGCATTATGAGTCGGCCTGGGATTTTTTCTATCAACAAATAAGGAAGTCCGGTTTCCTTCACACCTGCCAGCTTCAGGCATTCCCAAGAGGGAGAAACTGGTTATAAGCCACCTTTTATATTCTCTTCCCAATTCTCACCTTTTATTCTCTTCCTAATTCCTTTGGTTGAAATGCTCTCTTCTATAAAGGATATGACTTTAAAAAAATATGTATAAGGTTCAAACTTCAACATTTTAACTAAATTAGTCAAATTTAGATGATTAAAAAAAGTAAAGGCAATGATTGGTTTACTATGCAATGAAGAAAGGACAAGTTAAATTTAAAATGCCTTATATGATAACTGTCCCTTAAAAAGTTAATAAAGCAGGGACACCTGGGTGGCTCAGCAGTTGAGCATCTGCTTTTGGCTCAGGGCATGATCCCGGGGTCCAGAGATTGAGTTGTGCATTGGGCTGCCTGTAGGGAGCCTGCTTCTCCCTCTGCCTGTGTCTCTGCCTCTCTCTGTGTCTCTCATGAATAAATAAATAAATACATCTTAAATATGTTTATAAAGCAAAATATATAAATGACCTGTTATTTGGTTATCAGTGTTTGGGGAACTTGGCATATTTGACATTCTACTGGCAAAGTCTAAATACAGAGAGTTGAAAACATAATCCCACAGTCACTATGCTAAGTCTTTTTCATTTATGTTAGTTTTCAGTTTCATCCATCTAAAATTTTTAAGGAACTCTTAATAAATGGATCTCTTGTTATTCAGGTAAGCACAGTTTAGACTGCCTTCTAAAACTAGGAGAGATGCATTGTATCCTTCATGTTTTCTTTTTAGATAGCTAATATTTATCTTTTAAAATTCTGTACATAGAAAGCACTACTGCATAAAATGTTTTATAGTATACTATTAGAAATAATATTGATGTATATTTTTAAGTTTTTATTTTAATCAGCTGGTGTTCATTATGACAAGAGCACTCCTTAATCCCCATCACCTATTTAACCCATCCCCCACTCCCTCTCTGGTAGCCATCACTTTGTTTTCTATAGGTAAGAGTCTGTTTCTTGGTTTCTCTCTCTTTCTCTTTTTTCCCCTTTGGTCATTTGTTTTGTTTCTTAAATTCTTCATATACTGTAAAATCATATGACATTTGTATGACATTTGTCTTTCTCTGACTAATTTATTTCACTTAGCATCATACCTTAGCTCTATTTATGTCATTACATAATGACATAAATCTCAAGAATGACCGATATGTTAATTTTTAAAATTATACTAAAATCTTCTTGGAAGTTATCTTTATTCTGTGTACTATTTTCTTTGAAATTCTCTAACAAATATACCTAAAAATAGATTGAAAGATTATATATTAGATTATATTATACTTTAGCATATGCTTATGTATACAGCTACACACAGAGCAACTCACTTTGTGAGAAATCTAGAAACTAGCTGAGTGACTTCTACAAATAAACAAACAAACAAACAAACAACTCACTCACTCACTCAACATCCAAACAAGCAGGAAAGGCTAAGACACAATCTTATCACAAACTGCACCCCCAGCATAGCACCATACAATCAGAGGGAAACCCTGACTCCAGCTTCTTCCCACAGAACAAGGGGTTTGGAGTGCACACTAGCATGCCAGTCTAAAACTGTAACAGGAGACATCACTATGTGATGATAAAGGGGCCAATCCATCCAGAGGATTGAGCACTTATAAATATTTATACACACAGCATCAGAGAACCTCAATAGATAAAGTAAATATTAATAGATCTGAAAGGGAAAATGGACGGTAATACAATACTACTAAGGGACTTCAATACCTCACTTTCAAAAATGGATAGATAATCTAGAGAGAACATCACAAAGGAAACACTGGAATTGAATTGTACTTTAGACCAAATGGACCTAAAAGACATAAATAGGACATTCCATCCAACAGCAGCAAAATACATATTCTTCTTTAGTACCTTTGAAAAATTTCCAGGATAGGTCATATGTTAGGCCACAAACAAGTCTTAATAATTTTAAGAAGACTGATGTCATGCCAATTACCTTTCTAACCACAATGATTTGATACTAGAAATCAATTACTAGAAGAATATTAAAAAATCCACATACATGCAAAAGTTAAATAACATGCATCTGAACAACTAGTAAGTCAAAAAATTAAAATAAAGTGGAAATAAAAAATGCTTGAGACAAATGAAAATAGAAATACAATAAACCCAAATTTACAGGATGCCATAAGCAGTTTGAAGATGGAAGTTTATAGCAATAAATACCTACATTAAGAAAAATGAAAGATCTTAAATAAACAACCTAACTTTATACCTCAAGGAACTAGAAAAGGGAGAAAAAACTAGCCTAACTGAAAGTTATTGGAAGGAAGGGAAAAACACAGAGGAATAAATGAAATGAAACTAAAAGAAATAGAAGAGACCAGTAAAACTAAGATACATTTTTTAAAAGATAAAATTGAAATGCACCAGGTAGACAAGCCAAAATAAAAAGAGAGAAGACTCATAGAAAATCAGAAATGAAAGAGGAGATATTACAACTGACAACAAATAGCAAGGATCATAAGAAAATATCATGAAATGCCATATGCCAACAAATTAGATAACTAAAAATAAGTGGATAAATTTCTAGAAAGAGAAAACCTTAAGGACTCCACCAAAAAACTACTAAAACTGATAAATGAATTCAGTGAAGCCACAGGCTACAAAATCAATGTACAGAAATCCATTGTATTTCTATACACTTTTAAGAACACAATCCCATTTATAATTACACCAATAATAATAAGATTCCTAGAAATAAACTTAACCACGGAGATGAAATATCTGCACTCTGAAAACCATAAAAAATAATAAAATAAATTGAAGATGACACAAAGAAATGGGAAAATATTTCATGCTCATGGATTGGAAGAACAAATATTGTTAAAATGTCAACATAACCCAAAACGATCTACCCATGTGATGCAATTCCTATCAAAATACCAAAAGGGTTTTTCATAGAACTAGAACAAATAATCCTAAAATGTGTGTAGAACCAGAAAAGAACCCCAATATCCAAAGAAATCTTAAAGAAGGAGAGCAAAGCTGAAGACATCAAAATTACTTACTTCACGTTATGCTACAAAGCTGTAGTAAACAAAACAGCTTTGGTACTGGCATAAACACAGACACACAGATCAATGTAACTGGATAGAGAGCCCAGAAATAAATCCACAATTTTATGGTCAATTAATCTTCAACAAAAGAATATGCAATGAGAAAAACACAGTCTCTTCAACAAATGGTGTTAGGAAAACTTGATAGCAATGTGCAAAAGAATGAAATGGGACTGCTTTCTTACAGCATAAACACAAATAAACTCAAAATGGATTAAAGATGTAAATGTGAGACCTGAAGCCATAAACATACTAGGAAAGAATGTGAGCAATAATTTCTTTGATATTGACTGTAGCAATATTTTTCTAGATGTCTCCTGAGGCAAGGGGAAAAATAAAGCAAAAATAAACTTTTGGGACTACATCAAAATAAAAATCTTCTGCACAGAAAAGGAAATAACTAATAAAACTAAAAGACAACCAACTGAATGGCAGAAGATATTTGCAAATGACATATTCAGAAAAGGCATTCAAAATATATAAAGAAGTGTTAAAACTCAACAACAAAACAAATGAATAATCCAATTTAAAAATGGGCAGAAGACATGAATAGACATTTTTCCAAAGATGACATACAGATGGCCAACAGACACATGAAGACACATGCAACATCACCCATCATCAGGGAAATGCAAATAAAAAATACAAGGAGCTACCCCCTCACACCTGTCAAGTGGCTAAGATCAAAACCACAAGAAACAATGGGTGTTGGAAAGAAAAGAAATCTTGCACTGTTGGTAGGAATGCAAACTGGTGCAGGCATTGTGGAAAAGAGTATGGAGGATCCTCAAAAAGCTAAAAATAGAGCTATCCTATCATTCAGTAATTTCACTGCTGGGTATTTACCCAAAAAAGAGAAAAACACTAATTCAAAAGGATATACACATCCCTATATCTAGGGCAGCATTATTGACAATAGCCAAATTATGTTAGAAGTCTAAGTGTCCACTAATAGATGAATTAGACACAGAAGCTGTGGTATGGGTATACAGCGGAATATTATTCAGCCATAAAAAGAGTGAATTCTTGTCCTTTGCGACAACATGGATGTGGCTAGAGAGTATTATTTCAGGTGAAAAAAAAAAGTCAAAAGAAGACAGATACATATGATTTAACACATATGTGGAATTTAAGACAACAAAACAAATGAACAGAAAAAGAAATATAGAGAGACAAACCGACACAGACAACCATAGAGAACAAATGAACAGTTACCAGAGGGGAGGTGGGTAGAGGAATGGATGAAATAGGTGATGGGGATTGAAAACACACTCATCATGATGAGCACTGAGCAATGTATAAAATTATTGAAAACTGTATCATACACTTTAAGCTAATATAATCTTGTATGTTAACTATTCTGGAATTAGTTTTTTTTTTTTTTTAAATCATTAAAAAATTCCTAGAACCATACAAAAACAAAAAACCAGAGTAATTATAATTAAGGAGATTGATCAGTAATCACCCCCTGCCCCCAATGAAAAGTTCAGGGAAAGAGGTCTTTACTGGTGAATTTTGCCAACATTTAAAGACAAATCAATACTAATCCTTCTGAAACTCTTAAAAAGTATAATAGGAGACAATACTCTCAAATTAATTAATTATATGAGGCCTTGTATTACCCTGATGCCAAAACTATACAAGAACACACATACACAAAGAAAATTACATGACAATATCCCTAATGAACATAGATTCAGAAATCCTCAACAAAACACATGCAAATCAAATCAATGGTAAAGGATCAAACACCATGGTCAGGTGGGAATGCCCTGGACACAAGGATGGCCCAACATACACAAGTCAATAAATGTGATTAGATCACATTAAAAAAATTAAGGACAAAAATCATATGATCACCTCTGCAGAAAAAGCATTTGACAGAAATCAACATGCTTTCATGATTAAAAAAAAAATCTCAACAAATGGAGTATAAAAGAACATACTTCAACATAATAAAGTCATATAAGAGGAGCACACAGCTTACATCATATTTAACTTAGAAAAGATAAAAGCTTTTCCCTTAAGATCAAACAACACAAGACAACAAGACAGAGGTGCTCACTTTCACTACTTTTATTTAACATAGTACTGGAAACCCCAGCCATAGCTATCAGGCTTAAAATGTTCCTTAATAATACTAAGTATTTATTTTAGAGATGAATTTAAAGAGAAAAATTCTCTTTTCATTCTGCCTTTAGGTACAAAACAGAGATATCTTTGTTAGAAAAAACAGGCGATCTCAAGTTAGAAAATAGTTAACAGAGTCAGATAGGAAATATAAAATGTAGATAATATAGGATGAACATTAAATTGGTAGCCACACTATGATTATAATTCACAGAATGCTTTTAATAGAGAAAATGGATTTTATTAATAGCAAAAAGCATTTTGAAACTATATTAGATTGTATTTAAGGAATGTCTACATTTCCCTCATTAAATGTTGATGAAATGTCCTAATTTAAAATTTTTCTCTTCTAATATAAACCTATAAACTCTTTTTTGAAGATTTTATTTATTTATTTGAGAGAAAGTGAGAGTATGAGAGAGAGAGAGAGAGAGCATGAGTAGGGAGAAGGGCAGAAGGAGAAGCAGAGTCCCCTCTGAGCAGGGAGTCTGATGTGGGACTCGATCCCAAAGATCATGACTTGAGCTGAAGGCAGATGCTCAGCCGCCTGAGCCACCCAGGTGCCCTGAACCTATAAACTCTTGACACTGTCTTTTATTAAGCTTTCTTGAGGTATAATTGACAAATAAAATAGCAATATATTTAAAGTCTAAATATGACGTTTTGATATACATAGACATTATGAAAAAATTCCTACTATTGATACCTCACATATCTATCTCTTTGTAAAATTTTAACACTTAAGTTCTAATGTCCTAGCAAATTTTAGTCATACAGCACAGTGTTAACAAACAAGGTTACCATACTGTTTTCTGTCGTTACATCTTTTGTAATTCATCATGATCTTTGTCCAAATGCTTGTTGATATATCTAGAATATAACTCCTTAAGGACAGAGAGCAGAGATATTTTTTAAATATTTTATTTATTTATTCATGAGAGACACAGAGAGAGAAAGAAAGAGAGAGAGGCAGAGACACAGGCAGAGGGAGAAGCAGACTCCCTGCAGGGAGCCCGATGTGGGACTCGATCCCGGGATCAGGCCCTGGGCCAAAGGCAGGTGTTAAACCGCTGAGCCACCTGGGCTGCCTGAGAGCAGAGATTTTACGGCATAATGTTAGTACAGTCCTAGAAGGAATGGGTGTGTGTGCGTGTGTATGTAATTTGATTAAATGATTGAATGAGTAGTTGGCACTCAGTTAATATTGGATAAATGAATAGTGCAAAGCAGGCCCCAGGAGGCCAACGGAGAAATAACAGAAAGCATTGGAGGGTTTTGACCTACACACAAAACATCATGTTTAACATGAGACTCACCACATCCATGCCATGGGCTCATCAAACACAAGAGGTTCAGTCTCCCACATGCCAGACAGAGGGATAAATGGTCATCAACGGAGAGCCCCAGTGATTACCAAAAAAATGCAATGATGAATATTCATCACAAAATATTTCATTTTTTAAATTGTATTGATTGACCTAGGATAGGAATTATATTTACATGTATTTCTATCAGTGGTTATCAAACTACAATCCTATATAATAATTTGAAAATTGGTATATCTGTTTAAAAGAAAATCGAAAATAAGTTACTTTGACCGTAGTTCTAGGTTATCCAGGTGATCACTGCCATGGGCTGAAGGCTGTGTCCCCCTAGAACTCATACTTGAATTCCTAATCCTCAATGTGATAGCATTGGCAATGAGGCTTTGGAGAAGTCCTGAGGTCACGAGGATGGCACCCTCATGATGGGATCAGTGCCCTTATAAGAGAGATAGGGATGAGCATGCTTCCTTTCTCTCTCTCTCTCTCCATCATGTGAAGACACCAAGAATAGGACACTTACCAGAGCCTAACCACGCTGACACCCCGATTTCAGACTTCCCAACTCCAGAACTGTGAGATGCAAATGTTTGTTGTTTAAGTCATTCAGTCTTTGGCCTTTGTTATGCGGCTCAAACTAAGACAAGAGAGTATAATGAGGTCCTGTCGCATGATTCCAGTCCCAGGCTTGGTTTTTGTTTGATAGCTTTATGGGGCCAAGTGATCAAGTACAGTGAGCACATTTAACTTGTAAGATACTGGGTGGTATGTTAGCTGCCAGTAAGTTGTCACCCTGCAGTGTCAAAATGACAACAGTGTGGCATATTTATAAACAATATTCTAATGTATGAAGTAGTTTAGGATGGAGGATTGTTAAGTGAGCTAAATTAAACAAATTAAATTAAAAGGCTTTACCACTTGAAGCTGTCATTCCTGGGTGTCACAGACCTGACAGGACAACTGGGGTGTCTGAGGGTGGAAATCACAGGTTTATAGAGGAATAGAGTAAGACTGACCCTTGTGCAACTTTGCCTTCTCACTTTTGACTCCTTGCTTTTTTTTTTTTTTTTCTTCCTGAAGGTTGTAAACCCAAAAGTACATTGGAAAAATGGCTCTCTATATATTTCATTTATATTTCACTGAGTATCTTTGATGATATCTTGGTGTCCCACTAAGCTTATTGTAATAGAAGTCTATGTGTATAATCCACGCCTCTGCTCAGGCCTGAGACTGTTTCTTTTTTTTTTTTTTTTTAGATTCAAAAATCTTAACATTCAGCAGCTATAAGCTGAGAAAGCACATCAGACAAGTGACAGGTTTAAACATAAACATATGTGTATGCCCAGGAGTGGAGCAGAAATCCACTCTGGTATGTGGACTTAATCTAATCTGCAAATGCCATATCCCCTTGAGTGTCTACTTTGTAAACTGTCCTAAAATTTCAACCCTGGAAGGGCTTCACTCTTCATCTACTCTTTATCTCCTCTTTCAGACAAGTGGTATCATAGCCCAGTAAAGGTAAAAGATATGATCAAAAGTGCCTAGTTTGCTTGTGGCAGAATTAAGGTTAGAATTTAAATCCCTTGGCTATACGGGCAGCTGAGTGGGTCAGTCAATTGAGCATCTGCCTCTTGATTTCATCTCAGGTCATGATCTCAGGGTCTTGGGATTGAGCCCTACGTGGAGATCCATGCTCAGGGCAGAGTCTCTTGTCTCTGCTCCTCCCCTGTGACCCCTCTCCTGTTCACAGGAGTGCTCTCTCTCCCTCAAATAAATGCAATCCTTAAAAAAATTAAGAATAAAATTGTGTTAAATAATAAATCTCTTGACTATCGATCTGAAGATGTTAAAAAGAAGACATTACATTATGAACAGTATCATGTTTAAGCGTATTGATGACCTCTTTTTTTTTTATATTGACCCACTAGGTAGTAACAGTGCTTAACTGACATGATTACTGGAGGCTTGCAACCTGGTGAAGCACTTAGTACTCAGTGTTCATCGACAACAACAACAACAACAACAACAACAACAATACCATTTAAACCTCACCAGCATGGAAGGTCATCTAAAGCAGGAGCTTTGACTTTTATGTTCACTATTACATTTTCAGCTGGTAGGACAGTATGAGGTAAGCACTTCATAAATGGTAAATGTTTATTGAATGAATGATGCGACATATATAGGAATGATCTTTATTTCTCTACCTATCCATCTCTTTTTTTCTACCTCTGTATCTATAGTCTTATCCAAAATCAGAATTAGGACTATGAAATTATATAGACTCCAAAACCTATATTCTCAACAGTAATATAGGAAAAGGGCTTTACATAATCAAGATACTCTGAAGGGCAATCTTAAAAATATAAAACCAGATCTAGGATAGAAAATATTTCACAGAAAACAAGGGGAAGTCTCTGTATTGGATTGAATGATGGCCCCTCCAAAATGTCCACATGCTAACTCTCAAAAACTGGGCATGTGACCCTATTTAGAAAAAAGGGTCATTGCAGATATAATTAAGTTAGGGAGATCTTGAGATGAGATCATTCTGAATTACTGGGGGGGAGGGGGCATAAATCCAATTATAAGTGTCATCAGAAGAGACAAGAGGGAAATTGTAGAGGAAGAGAAAGGCATGTGAAGATAGAGGCTCATGCTGGACAGATGACATCACAAAGAATGAAGACAGCCTCTAGAAAGTGGAAGAGACACAAAGGAATTTTGTCTGAGGGTCTTCTGAGACTCTGCAGCCCTGCTGACACCGTGATGTTGGACTTCTATGATAGAATGAATTTTTACTGTTTTAAGCTCTTCCGTTTATGGTAATTTGTGATGGCAGCCACGAGAAACTAATACAGTCCCCAAGACCGAAAAACAAGCCCAACTGAAAATAAGGGACTATACTCAGTAAGTAGAGAACCATGAGCACTAGGTGAGAAAGGGTGGCACAAGCACCAAGGCTGATGCTTGGACTGATGACAGCCCATCACAGATGTGCACAACAGGATTTGAAATTGCTGAGTTAAGGTATGACTTTTGAAAGACACTAGGCAAACAGGATTGCTACAGAAAAAAAAAAATCAAGCAATTAAAAATTACTAACACACAATGAATAAAAGTCAGAAATAACAAATAATTTGGAGTCTGAAAGCATAACCTTAAATATAAGATTACTTACAGCTATAAAATGAAAATGAAGACACCAATTAAAGAAATAAAAATAAATAAAGGAGCTAAAAATAATGAGTAGGCAGCAGGGGACTCTGAAAAGGGACCACAAACATAGGAAAAGAAATAATATTGTATATTAAAATGTGCTACTTTTAATTTAAAACTGGTGAATAAATTAAATGACAAGTTCAACACAGACCAGTGGAAATCCTGAATTCAATGGTGTATCCGGAAAAAAAATTACCCAGAAATTAGTGTAAAGAGAAAGGAAGAGAGAAACTATGAAGATAAATAAGAGATAAAGACAATAAAATGAGGATCACTATATAGCTAAGTAAGGCCCAGAAAGAAATTCTAGAGTGAAATGAAGGCAAAAAGTATTTAAAATGTTAAAAAAAAAAACTGAACATTTTTTACAAGACATGAACCCAAACACAGAGGCAAAGGAACTATCAGTGAAAATAAAAACAAATTCACTTGTAGATATATTAATGATGTATTTTTAAAATAGCAAAGACAACTCAAGGAAAATAGACATCATAGGAACAGATTCACAATCATATGAAAACATGAGTCATGGCATAGCACATGGGGCAAAATAATTGCTTATTTAACAATGATCCTAGAACAACTGGTTATCTTCATGGAAAAAAAAATAAATTGGATTGTTACCTTAGGCCACAGCTTAAAATTGATTTAGGTATATTAAAACTTAAATATAGAAAGCAAAACTTTAAACTTTAAAAAGAAAATATTGAGAAATATTTTTAAGTACTTGAGGAGTGAAAAATTGATTATATACCACTTCATCATCACTGTAACTGAACTACATTAAAATTCAGATCTCCAATTATCCAGCTCTGTGGCTTTGAACAAGTAATTTAATAATGATAATAATAATAATAATAATAATAATAATTATTATTATTATTATTATTATATATTTCACAGAGTCAAATTAATTATCAGAAAAACAAAATATATAATGTTCAGGACAGTACCTCATACACAGATACACATGCACTGTTTAGTTTTTATAATTGATGCTTTCATAGATTTTATTATTATTTTGGGCACAATTCCGCATTTTAGAAATTGTTCCTCCACACGTAATCATGGGACATCAGACCACCTAATCCACATAGTTTATTAAATTACCAACATATTATGACTGCCTTGGCCTAGAGTCCTTCACTTTAAAATTATTACTTATAAACAGGAAACTTAATTGGGTACAACAGGCGTAGATCAAAGATGTTCCAGTTGAGGACTGCTTGGAATAGGAGGTGTGAGTTCTGGTGAATTTAGAAAAGCGACCCAGGACTTTCAGAGTTAAAGAAAGCTCTAAAATGGATAGGCTTGCATTTTGTTTCATTAAATTTTGATAAGGTGACCTCTGACTATTTGAATGATATTCTTTGCTGACCTGGTATTCCACCGGCAGCCAAGAATAAAAGACCTTTTGCTCCTCCTCTCTAATCTCTGTGGTGCATTCCTTTAAAATCCTGTGGAGTGTTTCAGAATTCTAAAATCAACTCTAAAATTGAGTTCTGCCCATTTACGTAGCCTTTTGTTTAGAAAATGTAATTGTTCACATAATCAAACCAAATTATTTTCTTTGTTACGTAGGATTTTTTAGGGGAAAAAATCATGAGGTTGCATGATTTTAGTAGGCTTTATCAGAGTAATAAATTTCTCACTCAAATCTAAGACCTGTGTATGTGTCACCTAGGTTAGCTCTCATCCATATGGTCTCATCTCACTTCATCATATTGGTTTATAAGCTAATGGAGGAAAGGGTGATTTTTATATCTCCCACATTGCTTAATAGTGTCCTCCTTTAGGTAGGTGGATGATGAATTCTTATCTGGTGAGTGAATCCAAGCATGGTCAAAATAGTTTTTGAATGATGCAGTGATTCTCTTTGAATAATTCTGGATAAGTGTTTCTAAATAATGCTCCCCCCCTTTTTTTTTAATTTGAAGGATTCAATTAAAACCGTAAGCATCTTCCTCCTATAGAAAATATGATATGAATTGATTTAAAATTAAATATGTTAATGTAAAATATTAATTCAAATTTAGGACATCTTTATCCTATTAATGTTGTGATTATTTCCCCCCATTTCTGATAACATTCTATACATGCAGCCCTATATTCACTGCAAATAATCAGAACATTAAAAAAATGCTTTTTGAAACTCTGCTTTCTATGTAGAATACTAAACTGTGTTTTGAAAGCTGACTGATGATATGGTTTGTCATGAACTTTATCTACTACATATATATATATATATTATAACTCTCTCTCTATATATACAAATTATAGTATATAGTAAAATAGCTTGAATTTCAAATAAGTAACCAAGACCATGTGAGTGAAAATTAAACAAAATTACTTAACCCTATGGCCTATGGTAGTAGGGATATTTTTCATGTGAAAAAAATTAAATTGAACAAAACCTTGATGGGTGGATGTTATTTATGAGGCTTAAATAGCATAATAAATATGTTGCAAGCAGATGAACAATGTGAATGTGGGGGCCAAGGTCAGGCTGCCGCCAAATGTGCCAATACGACGTAGTGATTATTTTAAAATAATGTTACTTAAGGAACAGCCAATGCAAGAACTGCACTTTGACCCCCCTTTGTCTACAGAAATCAGGAAATGAAACTCCCTGTACCAGAAGGTAAAGAGACACCCTTATCACCAAAGATAGGGAATTCAGAGCTGAAAAGGTTGTAAAAAAACAAATCTGTTACTTTTACTAATTTACTACCCTAGCCCAAATTTAGTTTAGAATTCCTTAATAATTACAGTTCCTAAACATATGTTTTCTTTGTCCCATAAATTCCTCACAGATCTATTGTTTCTTTGACTAAAAAGTATAAAAGTTGCCTGCCTTCATTATTTCTTTGGGTTTTGATTTTATTATCGGGTCTCTGTAAGCACACAATTAAACTTTCTTTCTCCCCCTCCCCCCGTTAATCTGCCTCATGCCAATTTAATTTTTAGAATAGCTAGAAGAACTTTAAGGGATAGGATAAAATTTTTCTCCCAACATGAGTAAAGGAAATGATGCTTTGTGATGAAAACCACCCATGTGAGTCCCATACGTGTTAAGTCCTTGCATCTCTTACAACACAGAATATTTTTATTATCTTCAATAACTAAGTACTACTTAAACAAGTCATATTAGTATAAATGACAGTATCTAAATCAAATCTAGCTTTTATTAATTAAATGCTTATAGAGATCACCTGATGGAATTCCTGAAAATAAACAAATCAGGAGGCAAGAATATTTAATGCGTTATTCATATGGTGTTACTGACCAACCAACACAGTCATGGGAGTCTCATTATATAAGTTTAAAAATAATACTGTAATTGCCTAAAATGTGGATATGTCAACTATATCCCTATGTAATGATTATAAAATTATATATAAGACATACTACAGCAGTTTACTTCCCTGAAGATGGATGCCTGTGGATTAGAATAAAATTTTTACCTATTATGGTTTTAAAGATAAATAGAAATAGTCTAGAATAATTTCATCAAACATGAACCTATAGACAACAAATCCTTAGAGTTTGTTATGTCTCATCAGTCCTATGGAACAGCCCCACCTTTACTTTCCTATAAAATCTTTCCCTAAATTCTTCAAATGTGAATATGTTGCCATCTTCATCACATCATATCAAGGGCACATGACATCTTAGAAATCATACTTGATCATCTGACTAAAGTGGTGTAAGTCAAATTTCTTTAAAGTTGCTCTGTTTCCCCCGACTGTTCCATTCTGTCCCATTTAGAAGTAAGCTACTGTAAGCATCTGAAATCTATGGATGGAGGGATTATAGTCCGCCTCCAGGAGGTCAGAATATATACCTTAATTATTGGAAATTCATATGTATGGGACAGTTGTCCCTTTTCTTGCATTGACTTATTTATTCAATTCTTAATTTATAAAAGTTTGGATTCATAAATAAATTTGTAGTTGAGGTTAATCCAATATAATGATGATGATGATGATGATGATGATGATGATGATTATGCTCAAATTATCCTCATGTGTAGCCTTTTCATACTGCTTCTATCATTTAGCAAAATGCATTTAAGCATCCATGATGTCTTCTTATGGTCGGAAAGCTCATTCCTTTTTATCACTGAATAATATTCCTTTGTATGGATATACAGTTTATTTAGGCTTTATCTCATTGAAGGGCAACTTCTATGTTTTGATGGTCTTGTAAATCATGTTTTGTTCATTTCAAATTAAGATTGTTTATTGATGGTATTTAAGAAAGTAATTGACTTTTGTATATTAACCTGGGATCTTGCTATATTCATTTACTTGTTCCAGAACTTTTTTTTGGGGGGGTGGTATTTCTCTTAATTCTTTGGGATTTTCTATATATATGACGATTATGTCATCTGCAAACAAATATAGTTTTATTTTTTTCATTCTCAATCTATATATATTTTATTAACTTTTCTTGATTCTTTGTACCTGTAATTTGTAATATGATATTGAAACCAGTAGTGAGACAGAATATTCTTGACATTTCTCTGATCTTAGGAGAGAAATGTCCATTTTCTTAGTACAAAGTATATTAGCTATGGGTATTATGTAGATGTTCATTATACCAAGTTGAGGAAGTTCCTCTCTTTTACTGAGAATTTTTATTATGAAAGGGTTTGGATTTTGTCAAATGCTTTTCTGCATCTATTGATATGATCATATGACTTTCCTGCTTTAGCCTGTTGACATGATGGAAGCCATTAATTGATTTTCAAGTATTGATCTAGACTCACATATGATGTGAAACAAATGTCTGGTGGTCACGGTATATAATTATTGTATACATTGTTGGATTTAATTTTGTAATATCTTGTTGAGGATTTTTAAGTACATATTCATGGTCTATGCTTTGTTGCAGTGTCTTTTTCTGTTTTGGTATGAGAGTAATGCTTATTTTACAGAATGAGTAAGAATGTATCCCCTTTGATTCTGTTTTCAGGAAGAGAAATGAAAAACTGATATTAAAAAAGGAAAATTGATATAAATCCTTTCTAACTGTGGAGAATTAACCAGTGAAACCATCTGGGCCTGGTGCTTTATTTTTTTTAAGTTAATAATTATTGATTCCTCTTCTTAAATAGATATAAGCCTAATCAGATGATCTTTGTCTCTCTGCGGGAGTTTGGGTAGTTTACCTCTTTCAGTAAACTGGTCCATTTAATCTATGTTATAAAATTTACATGCACTTGGGAAGCCTGGGTAGCTCAGTGGTTGAGTGTCTGCCTTTGGCTCCGGTTTTGACCCTGGGGTCCTGGGATTGAGTCCTGCATCGGGCTCCTCACAGAGAGTCTGTTTCCCCCTCTGCTTGTGTCTCTGTCTCTCTTTGTGTCTCTCATGAATAAATACATAAAATCATTTAAAAATAAAAAAAATAAGCATTGTGTGAGTTTAAGGTGTACAATATGATTTATGATATATATGAGAAATGACCACAGTGGAGTTAATTAACACCTCTATCATTTCACATAATTAGCACTTTGTCTTCTTTTTGGTGTAGTAAAAACATTTAAGATCTATGCACCTAGCAACTATCAAGTATATAATAATGTTAACTGTAGTCAGCATGCTATATACTAGGTATATAGAATATACTTATCTTATAACTGGAGGCTTTTAGGTTTTGAGCAATTTTCCCCACCCCCATGCAGAGGGTACTACCAATTCATGCTGTTTCTGTAATTTTGGCTTTTGTAGATTCCACACATAAGTGAGATCATACACTACCTGTTTATTTATGCCTTCCTTAATTCACTTAGCATAAAGCCCTCAAAGAGAATCCATGTTGTCAGAAATGGCAGAAATTCTTTCTTTTTAATGGCTGAATAATATTTCAACATATACGTATACCTCATTTTCTTTATCCATTCATTCCATTGCTGGACACTTAGGGTTTTCCATATCTTGGCAATTGTGAAGAACGCTTCAACAAACATGGGAATTCAGATATCTCTTTAAAATAGTGATTTAATTTCTTTCAGATATATAACCAGAAATGGAATTGCTGGATCATATGGTACTTTTATGTTTAATTTCTGAGGAAATTTCATAGTGTTTTCCATAATAACTGTAACAGTTTACATTTACAGCAACAGTGCATAAGAATTTCCTTTTTTCCACATTCTGCTCAACACTTGTCATTTCTTGTCTTTTTAATGAGACATTCTAACAACTTTGAGGTAAAATATCATTCTGGTTTGGTTTTCATTTTTCTCAATTAATAGTGCCGACTATATTTTCATGTACCTGTTGGCTATTTATATGTCCTCTTTGGAAAGATGTCTATTCTGGTCCTCTGCCCATATTTCAATCATACTGTTATCATTATTTTGTTACTGAGTTGTATGAATTCCTTACATATTTGGATATTAGTTTCATCAAAAAAAAAAAAAAAGAAAGAAAGTGGATCTGCAAACATTTTTTTCCTATTCTGTAGGCTGCCTTTCTCATGGCCTATTATTTCTTTTGCTGTGCAGAAGATTTTAAATTTGAGCTAGGCTCACTTGTTGGTTTTTGCTTCTGTTGCTTATACTTTTAATTCCATATCCAAAAAATCATTGCCAAAACCAGTTCAAGGAAATGTTTCCTTCTTTATTCTAGGAGTTTTATAATAATTTCAGGCCTTGTATTTACCCTTTAAATCCAATTTGATTTAATTTTTGTACATAGTATAGGATGGGAGGGTCCAGTTTTGTATTTTATTTTTTATTTGTATTTTTCATTTTTGTGATTATCAAGTTTTCCTCACACAACGTATTGGGGAGACTATCTTTTCCTCTTTGAGTTTTCTTGACTCTTCTGCCAAGTATTATCTAGCTTCATAAGCATGGATTTATTTCTGAGCTCTCAATACTGTTTCATTCATTGTTCTATGTTTTTTTATGTCAATAGCAAACTGTTTTGATACTATAATCTGTAGTATAGTTTGAAATCAGGAGATGTGGTGTCTCCAATTTTGTTCTTCTTTCTAAAGATTGCATTGGCTCTTCCTAGTCTTTTCTGATTCTATAGGAATTGTGGGCTGCTTTTTCTATTTCTGTTAAAATTGCTATTGGAATTTTGATAGGGATTGCACTGAATCTATAGACAGCTTTGAATAGGATGCACACTTCAACTATCTCAATTCTTCCAACCCATGAACATGAAATATAGTTCAATTTATTTTTGTCTTCTTCAAATTCTTTCATCAAAGTATTATAGTTTTCAATGGATAGATCTTCATATTTTTGGTTAAATTCATCCCTAACTAAAAAAAGTGTTTTTGATGCTATTGTAAAGGAGATGGTTTCTTTATATATTTTTCTTATAATACATTGTTAGGGTATAGAAACGGATTTCTGTATATTAATTTCTGTATGTCAATTTTACATGTTGTACTTTGTTGAATTTATTTTTCAGTTCTAAGTTTTTGATGGAAGTTTAACATTTTCTATGTATAAGATTATATCATTTACAATGAATGAGAATTTTACTTCTTCAGTTCTGATTTGGATGGCTTTTATTTCTTTTTCTTAATTGTTTTGGGCAGCTCTTCTAGTACTATGTTGATTAGGAGTGATGAGAGTGAGCAATCTTGTGTTTTTTTTCTGACTTTAGGGAAAGTTTGCAAACTTTCATCATTGACTAGATGATAGCTGTGGACTTGTCATATATGGCCTTCATTATGTTGAGATATATTCCCTCCATATCAAAATTTGTTGAGCATTTTTGCCATGAAAGGATGTTGTATTCATCAAACAATCTTTCTTCACTTACTGAGATAATATTATTTTTGTTTTTCATTCTATAAATGTTTATCACATTTATTGATTTTCATATCTTGAAACATCCTTAAGTCACAGGACTATAACCCATTTGATCATAGTGTATGATCCTTTTAATGTGCTGTTGAGTTTGGCTCCTAGTTTTGTTTTTTGTTTGTTTTGAGAATTTTTGCATCTATATTTATCAAAGATATTGGCCTGTAGTTTTCTCACAGTCTCCTTATGTGGCTTTGGTATCAGGGTAATATGTACCTCAAAAATGAGTTTGGGAATGTTCCTTGATACTCAATTATTTTGGAAAAGATTAAGAAGTACTGGCATTAATTCTTCTTTATTTTAAATTTTATTTATTTATTTATTTATTTATTTATTTATTTATTTATTTATTTATCTTTAAACATCTGGTTGAATTCATCAATAAATTTATCTGCTCCTGAGATTTTTGTTGTTTCTATTGAGAATTGTTTTTATTACTGATTAATTTCTTACTTATTTTTGTACTGTTTTGTTTTTCTATTTCTTCATGAGTAAGTGTTAGTAGGTTGCATGTTTCTAGGAATTTATCCATTTCATACAGTCTTCCTTATTGGCATAAAATGATTTATTTGTACTTCTGTAGTGTCAGTTGTAATGACTCTTATTTTTGATTTACTATATTTGAGTCCCCTTTTTTTTTCCTTATTAAGTATAGCTAACAGTTCATCAGCTTTGTTATATTTTCAAAACAAAAACAGCTATTAGTTTGAATTTTTCCTAATGTTTACTGGTCTTGCTTTCAGTTTTTTCTACTCTGACCTTTGTTATTTTTTTCTGTAATGTTGGATTTAGTTTCTTCTTTTTTTAGTTTCTTAATGTGTAATTTTAGGTTGTTTATTTGAGATTTCTTTTTTTCTTAATGTAGGCTTTTGTAAAGTTCCTTCTTGGAACTGCTTTTGCTAAATCCTATAAGCTTTGATATGTTGTTTTCATTTTCCCTTTTCTCAAGATTTTTTTTTCCCATATGATTTCTTTCATTGCTCCATTAGTTTCTCAGGAATATGTTGTTTATTGTCACATATTTCTGAATTTTCCAGGTTTCCTCCATTATTGAGTTCAAATAATGGTTGAAAATGGTAGTTGGTATAATTTCAGTCTTCTGATATTTGCCAAAACTACCAGATGATTTATCTGGCAGACCAGTCCATGTGCACTTGAGAAGAATGTGTGTTCTACTGCTATTGGATGGAATGTTTGTGTTAGTCTGTTAGGTCAATTTAGTCCAAAGTATAATTCAAGTCCAATATTCCCTTATTGATTTTCTGTCTGGATGATATATTCATTGTACAAGGTGAGGTATTCAAATCCCTACTATTTTGTTGTTTATCTTTTTCTTCAGTTCTATTAATATTGTTATATTCAGTTCTATTAATATTGTTAATATTTAGGTGCCCCAATGTTGAGTGCATAAATATTTACAAATGTTATATCTCTTTGATGAATTGACCACTTCATTATTAGATAGCGACCTTGTTTGTCTCTTGTTACAGTTTTTGGTTTAAAGTCTATTTTGTCTGATATACGTATAACTATCCTGCTTTCTTTTGATTTCCATTTATATGGATATCGATTTCTATCCCTTCATTTTGAACCTCTGTGTGTCCTTAAAGCTAAACCGGGCCCAAGGTAGGTAGCAAATACGTGTTTTTTGTTGTTGTTGTTGTTGTTTTTTTTTTTTTTTTTTTTTTTTTTTTTTAATGATTTAAGCACTCTATGTCTTTTGGTTGGAGAATTTAATCCATTTAAATTTAAAGTAATTACTGATAAGGACTTATTTTTCTTAAAGATTTATTTATTTATTTATTTGAAAGACAGAGAATGAGGCAGACAGAGAAAGAATGAACAGGGGAGGGGCAGCAGAAGAGAGAGAGAATCCTCAAGCAGACTCCTGGCTGAACGTAGAGCCTGATCTGAGGGCTCAATCGCAGGACCCCTGGGATCATAACCTCAGCTGAAATCCAGAGCCGGCCACTTAACTGACTGGTTCGACCAGGCACCCCAATAATTAAGAAGTTATTAATGATATCTTTAATTGTGTTTTATTTTACAGTTTTTATTTTCTTCCTGAGTTACCGTCTTCATTTGTGAGTTATTTTCTATAGTAATTATGTTTTGTTTCCCTTCTCTTTATCTTTGTGTATCTACTGTAAGTTTTTGCTCCGTGATTTTTCTGAGGCTTACATAAAACATTTTATAGATATAATACTCTATTTTACACTGATAATTTTGATCATATATTAAAACTCTACCATCTTACTCCCCTGCATACCTTTCATGTTTTGGATGTTACAATTTGCCTCTTTTGTGTGTATGTGTGTGCACCCATTAACAAATTATAGTACCTAAACTTATTGTTAATATGTTCAACACTTTATCCATTATATTAAAGTAGTTAACACACCACCATATTACAGTCCTAGAACATTCTGAATTTGCCTAGTATACTACCTTAATCAGTGTTTTGTATATTCTCATGCTTTTGTGTTACTAATTAGCGTTCTTTCATTTCAGCTGGAAGATGTTTTTTCATCATTTCTTGTATGGTAGGTAGACCTAATGATACTGAACTCCCTTCAGATTTTGTTTGCTTGGAGAAGTCTTTATCATGTCTTCATTTCTGAAGGACAACTTTGACAGATAAAATATTATTGGCACTTTTTTTTTCCCTTTTCCTTTTAGCAGCTTGAATATATCATCCCATTCCCTTCTGGCCTGCAAGGTTTTTTTTTTTTTTTTTTTTTTTTTTTAATTTATTTATTCATGATAGTCACACAGAGAGAGAAAGAGAGAGGCAGAGACACAGGCAGAGGGAGAAGCAGGCTCCATGCACCGGGAGCCCGACGTGGGATTCGATCCCGGGTCTCCAGGATTGCGCCCTGGGCCAAAGGCAGGCGCCAAACCGCTGCACCACCCAGGGATCCCGCCTCCAAGGTTTCTGCTGAGAAATTTGCTGATAGCTTCATGGTGATATCTGCTGGTAGCTTGTATGAGGTTTGTTTTTGTTTGTTTTGCTTTGAAACTGTCTCTTTGTATTTGAGTTTAGACAGTTTCATTATAATGTGTCTTGGAGAGAAATTCATTTTGGACTGATTTTGGAATGTCATATTAGCTTCATGAACCTGATGTCCAAATTGCTCCCTAAACTTGGGATGTTCTCACAGCTTTCTGTCCACTTCTTCCTCTCTTGTACTTCTGGGAATGCAATAATTCCTGGATTATTCCTTGTAATGGTAACTATAGTTCATGGAGACTTTCTTCTCTCTTTTACTCTTTGTTCTTCTCTGACTTGGTAATATCAAAGGTATTCTGCTTCACAGATTCTTTCTTCACTTTGATCCAATTTGATGCTGATGGTCTCCTTTGCATTATTAATGTCATTCACTGTAATCTTCTGCTTCAGCATTTCTGCTTGACTCTTTTTCTATTATTTCTATATCTTTGTTACACCTCTCATTTGGTTCATGTTTTGTTCTCCTGATTTCACTGAATTGTTTTTCTGAGTATTCTTGTAGCTCACTGAACTTCCTTGAAAGAGCTTTCTGAATTCTTTATTGGGTAAATCACAAATCTCTAGATCTTTGGTGTCTTGTTGAGAAATTTTACTGTGTCCCGTTGGTGATGTCATGTTTCCTCTAATTGTCATACTTCTCAAAGTTTTTCATGCCATTTTCACATTTGAAGTAGCACTCATCTCCCCCAGTCTTTAATGACTGACTTTGGGATATAATTTCTCTCCATTTTGCTAGAGATTCTGAGGCTTTCACAGTCGTTTTGTATTGATATGCCTGCTCCACACTTCTTGCTCCCTCTTGTGGAAGAATTGTTAACCTCCTATGCCTTCTCTCAAGGCTGATAAGCCAGTCTGGATGCTGACAGAGTGCTAAATGTTCAAGTTTCTGGTTTCTCCCATGCCCCCAGAGTCAGGCCAGTTTTCTGTATTCAGTAAATATCTGTAAAATTTCACTCCTTCAGAAGCATGTACAGGGAGTCCGTAATAAGGAGTGGGGGATGTGTTAGTGAGTTCTCCAGACTGTTCTTCTCATCCTATCTCAATGTGTCCAACTCAGATTGTATTTTTTTTTTTCCTCTAGCAGTATAGCTGTGGCTTATTCACTATCCCCTAGACTTCCACAAAGGCTCTTTTACCCGTGGGTGATTGCTTAAACTGGTGTTCCATTACTTGATGCATGGGTGGACACAAGTCCTCCCAAGTCCCTGAGTGTATCGTTCTGGTGGTGGAATCCATCCTAAACTGGGATGTAGCTAAATCCTGAGGGGTAGAGAACTGTGTCCAGGTCTGTAGCTGAGCTCATCACTGATGAGTCTGCCACCTGGGTGTGAGTCTTTGTTCTCAAAATGGCTCTCCACGGTCTCAGATTGCACTGGCGCTTCACAGTCTCCTACCTGGATGGCAAAACTCTCACAATAATGTGCTAGCCTGGAGACAGATGACACATTGTTGTTGAGGACATCATTATCTCTATATGCTTTATAAGGCTCTGTTTGAAAGCCCAGAATATAGACTATCTTAGTGAAAATCCAATGTGAGTTGTGTGAGAAGGTACATTCTGCAATTCATCTACTGTTGGACACTATATTACATCTAGTTGATTGAAAGAGCTGTTGAGGTCAACTATATCTTTACAGATTTCCTACCTGCTTGTTCTATCAGTTACTTAAGTATGGATGTTGAGATCTCCAGCTATCATAGTGGATTTTCTATTTCTCATTTCAGCTCTATCAGCTTTTGCCTCACATAATTTGATGCTCTGTTTGTAGGTATATACACATTTAAATTATTATGTTTTCTTAGAAAATATGCCCTTTTATCATTATGTAATTTCTATCGTCATTCCTGATAATACTCTTTGTTCTGAGGTCTATTTGTCTGAAAATAATACACCCACTCCACCTTTCTTTTATTATTATTATGACATGTCCTTTTGCTCTTATTTTATCTCTCTTTATATTTAAAGTTAATTTCTTTTTTTTTAAATTTATTTATGATAGTCACACAGAGAGAGAGAGAGAGAGGCAGAGACACAGGCAGAGAGAGAAGCAGGCTCCATGCACCTGGGAGCCCGATGTGGGATTCGATCCCGAGTCTCCAGGATCCCACCCTGGGCCAAAGGCAGGCGCCAAACCGCTGCGCCACCCAGGGATCCCTAAAGTTAATTTCTTGGAAAAAAATATTGTTAGGCCTTCTTTAATTCTGAGAATCTCTGTCTTTTAATCAGTATATTTAAAATTATTAGGTTTAAAGTGATATATAATGATAGTTAATAACTACCATGTTTATAACTATTTTCCATTTGTTGCATTTTTCTTTGTACCTTACTCAATATTTTTGCATTTTCTGACATTACTTGAGTTTTTTAAAAGATTTTATTTATTTATTCATGAGAGACACACAGAGAGAGGCAGAGGGAGAAGCAGGCTCCATGCGGGGAGTCCGATGTGAGACTTGATCCCAGGACCCCAGGATCACACCTTGAGCCAAAGGCCAACGCTTAACTGCTGAACCACCCAGGCATCCCTACTTGAATTTTTTTTTAAAGATTTTATTTATTTATTTGAGAGAGAGACACACACATTGTGTGTGTGTGTGTGTGTGTGTGTGAGAGAGAGAGAGAGAGAAGAGAAGAGAAGAGAAGAGAAGAGAAGAGAAGAGAAGAGAAGAGAAGTGAAGAGAAGAGAGAACAAACACAAGCAGGGGCTAAGCATAAGGGAAGGTGGAAAGGCAGAAGGAGAAGAAACAGACTCCCATGCTCAGTGAAGATCCCAACATGGGGTTCAATCCCAACATCCTGGGATCATGACCTGAGCCAAAGGAAGACTTTAACTGACTGAGCCATCCAGGCTTCCCTTACTTGAACTTTTTATATGACTGTATTTTCTTATTTCTTAGCATATAAATTATATTTCTTTAAACAACATGTAGTTGTGCTTGCCCTAGTGCTTCTAGTGTACACTTTAATTTAAATTCACTTACAAATGATGCTTTAATGATTAACATTCAGTGCAGATACCTTATAAAAGTATTCCCAATTTCCTTTTCCCATCTCTTAAGACATTGCTGTTATTCTTTTTCCTTATTTGTATTCTATAATCACCCAACACATTATCACTACTGTTATTTTAAACAAATACATTACTGCTATTATTTTAAAACATTCATCTGTATAACAAAGGACACAGTTAAGTGAAAATCGACCTACAGAATGGGAGAAGATGTTTGCAGATTATGTATGTGATGAGAAGTTAATATCGAGAGTATATAAAGAACTCCTACAACTCAACAACAGAAACTCTTTAAAAATTGCCATAGGACTTGAAAACATATTTTTCTAAAGGAGACATACAGATGACCAACAAGCACATGAAAAGATGCTCAACATCATTAGTTATTAGAGAAATGTAAATCACAACCACAACCATAATGAGATACCACTTCACAGCCATTAAGATGGCAACTATATATTTGGAAACAACAACAACAACAACAGAAAATTAGAAGTGTGGAAAAAGATGTAGAAAAATTGGAGTTATCCTATTTCTGGGTATACATCTAAAAGAGTCAAAAGCAAGTTTTTTTTTTTTTTTAAGATTTATTTATTCATGAGAGACACACAGAGAGAGAGAGGCAGAGACACAGGCAGAGGGAGGAGCAGGCTCCATGCAGGGAGCCCGACGTGGGACTAGATCCCAGGATCCTGGGGTCACGCTCTGGGCCAAAGTTGGTGCTAAACCGCTGCGCCACCCAGGCTGCCCATCTGAAAGCAAGTTCTTAAGGAGATATTTGTATACTCTGTCCATAGCAGGATTATTCATAATAGCCAACAGGTGGAAGCAACTCAAGTGCCCATCCACAGATAAATGGGATAAGTAAAGTGCGGTAGACACACACACACACACACACACAGGAAAATTTTTCAGGCTTAAAAAGAATTGAAATTCTGACCCTTGCTACAATATGGATGAACATTTAAGATGTTGTACTAATTGAAATAGCTAGTCACAAAAAGACAAATATTGTGTGATTTTACTTATATGAGGTACCCAGAAGAGACAAATTCATAGAGAGTGGTGGATGCCAGGGTCTGGGGCACGAGGAGAAGGCAATGGGGAGTTATATTTAATGGTTATGAAATTTCAGTCGTGCAAGATTAAAAGAGTTCTGGAGATTGGTTGCACAACAATGTGAATGTATGTATATATCGCTACTAAAATCTACACGTAAATGATTAAGATGGTAACTTCTATAAGTATTGTAGGACAACTAAAACACAATTCTTAATAAAAGAGATTAAAGAAAATAAAATATTTTAACTTCATTTTTTTTCCTCTTTTATGTCCTTTTTGTTCTGTAGATGGAAGATTCTAATCTATATGATTTCCTTCTTCCTGAAGAACTAACATTTCTTTCTTATGGGTCAGTTTTATTTGTCCAAATAAATTTCTATTTATTTGTCTAAATAAATATTTTTCCTTATTTTTGAGGTTAATTTCATGGGATATGGAATTTCAGTGTGTTGTTTTCTCCAACATTTCAAAATTTTTTTTTTAACATTTCAAATATTTTGATCTACTTTTTCCTATTTGTATGGTTTCTGGTGAGAATCTGCCATTATTTTTATCTTTGTTCCTCTATAGGTAAAATATATATATATATTTAAAGTCTAACTGATTTAACAATTTTCTCCTTGTCTTTTGACAAAGATTGACAAAGATATGAAAATTGAATATGACATGCCTAGGAGTATGTGCCTTTTATTTTTCCTGCTTTGTGCTTTTGAGCTGACTCTGCTTTTTCTTGTGTCTGTCATTAATTTGTAATGTTTCCAGTCATGATTACTTCATAATTTTTTTTTCTACTTTGTTCTTTCCTGCTTCCCTTTTTGGTATTCCAATTTTGTGTATGTTCTCTTCTAAAATTGAACTACTATTCTTGGATATTTTAATCTGTTTTCTTTTGATTCTTCATTCACTTCATGTGTATGTGTGAGAAGTTTCTACTGACTTATCTTAAGGCTCAGTGATCCTTGCCTTACTGTGTCTGGTCTACTGATGAGCCTAACAAGGGCATTCTTCACTTAAGTAATTTTGATTTGTGATTTTTCTTCACTTATTTTGATTCTAGTATTTCCTTTTGATTCTGAGAGTGTCCAGCTCTGTGCTTACTTATATCCACCTGTTCTTTCATATAGTGTATTTTTTCTTCCATTAAAACCTTCAACATGTTAAACAGAGGTATTTTAAATATCCAGTCTGACAATTCCAACATCTGTGTCCTATCCAAGTCTGTGTCTCATGTTGCTTTGTCTCTTAAAATTGTTTTTTATTTCAGTATGCCTTGTAATTTATTGTTTAAAGCTGAACTTGAAGTATCGGGTGATAGGAACTGAGGTGGACAGGCTATCATGAGGTTTTGTGTTGTTCCAGCTAGGTCCTGCGGTTTGTTTAATACTTGCTGTAGCCCTACGTACCAGAGATACCAAATTCCTCCAGGGTTCTTGTTTTGATCCATGCAATTGACTCTGGGGTCCCCTAAGCAATTTTTCTCAGAGTGAATCTGTGTCATGATGCTCTTTCCACTGTAATCCAGTGTTAGGACACTGCATCCCTGTTGGATTATTTATAAGATGGATGGAGGGGAGAGTTCTACAGTCTTAGGATCAGATCTAAGTCTTATTTTTTTAATTTTATTTTTAATTTATTTGAGAGAGAGAGAGAGCAAAAGAGAGAGAGCAGAAGTGAGGTGAGGGGCAGAGGAAGAAGCAGACTCCCCACTGAGCAGGAAGCGCCATGTGGTGCTCCATCACAGGACTCTGGGACCATGACCTGAGTGAAAGGCAGATGCTTAACCCATTGAGCCACTCAGGTGCCCCAGATTTCAGTCTTATAATGGACCTGTGCTTCTAAGGCTGCAAACATCACTAGTGTTTCTCTCGTGTCACAGATTTTCCCTTCAGTCTTCTTTGTTGAAGGAGGGTTAGAGGGGCTGGAGTGGAAGCACTGTCCTTTCTCCAGCTGGGAGAAGCCTCCCTTAAATCTCTTTCCCCAAAGACTGTCTTTGTTGTGGAGAACACGTAGTGTGTTTCACAATTGTTACCTTCCCTTTCCTCCTTGCAGAGCCAGTGAGAGATACCTCCTGCCTCTTTGTGAAAACCTAGCAGGGTCCCTAGAGGTAAAACCTGCAGAAGTGTAGGCGAGCTCCCAAGCCACCGACCCCAGGAGTTCCTGCCACACTCCGCCTCCAGCAAGTCATCAAATTTACTATTTATATGTTCCTCCATGGCTCCGGCAGCTTCTGCTTTGGGTGACCCGGTCTCAGCTCTAACTTTCTGGATTCCCCTGTGCCTCTAAAGTAATGCTTTACTCTGCAACCTCAGTTCTCTGATGTGTCCAGGAAAGGTAATTGATTTTTGGTTTGCTTGGTGTTTTCTTGTTTTAAAGATGTGAGTGGCAGCTTCCAAGCATTTTATATGTCAGAGCTGAACCAGACAAATAAAGAAATCCTCTGCGTGGCACATATGTGAAAAGACACACAGAAAACAAGTATTGCAGTGGTTTCTGATGCTGGATTAGGGAAATAATTCTAGCCAAATTTCACTGCCTGATTAGCATTAATTTACTCACAATTTGAAAAAACAGCCATTAGTTTAGGAGTATCAGACTTCAGTAGTGGTAGGCCAAGTACCAGCCCTTGCCAGCTTCTTCCACTGCCAAGATTTAGAATGCCTGCCTGGATACAGAAGCACATGATTGTTGGCCACTGTTTTGGCCTTCGCCATCTGTCTTGCTTCCCATATAAATTCTCTCCCCTGCTGACTGATATATATGGCATTCTGTAGAAGGCCCATGCACAAATTTCTAAAAGGAGTTCTCAGGAAAGAGCTTTTCTTGCCATTCACGTCTGCCAGGTTTCTGCCATGACTTGCTTGTGTTCTCATTTGTAAGGCAACGTTCAGTGTAGCACCCGTGTGCAACATTTGGGGTATTGGATTATTTACCGCTTCCTGCTGCAGCCCAGGCTCACCCACTCCATGATTCTACACAGCGTGATTCAAAAACGAGTTTAACATAGCATGCATGGTATTTTGGTATCACTGCCCATATGAAAGTATGGGAAAACCCCAAGACATATATCACATTCACTAGCACAACACCACAATTGTGTTTGTCAGTGCATGTTTGTCTAATCTCTCCTCCTCTTTGGAAATATTCCAATGGCTACAAATGCAAAAATAGAGATATGTAGGTATTACCTTGTGGTAAAAGCAGATTTCCTGGGAATGGGGGAGAGTGGGTGCTCATGGTGATTGACCATTATTGCCAAAGATTTTGTTGGAAATAAGCCCAGAACTTTCTATTTTATTTATATTCTATTCAACATTTTGTGCTATACCAAGGTTAAATGAATAAAAAAAAAATCTGTTACTAACTTTACTCATGATTCATTTGTCTTTTAAAGAACTGAAGACTCACTCTCTGGGTGTCCAAAGAAGGGGCGATATGTTAATCCAATGCTGCCTTTAGCTCACGTACTGAGGTAACATAAAATATCTTTGAGAAATGTGTGTCCCAGTGACACTTTCGCTCTCCTTATGTTACTGAAAAAAATTTCAATAAAATTCACACTCATAAATTAAAAGCATGGGGAAGATCTAACTGAACTTCTATAATATGAATATCTCTAGCTCTCAATCACCTTTCTCTTCACATCTAATTTCAATCCCTAGAATATAGAAATAGAAGAGGAGAGGGAGGGACAGAAACAGAGAGGGAAAGGGAGTGTGTGTTTAGTACTAACAAAAGGTCTTAACAGTAGTTTATCATGTTAAAAAATCAAGCATTCCATCCACTATAGCTTTTCCCTCTACTCCTCCCTCAAAATACTTTTCATTACTGTGTTTTCTACTTTGAGAAAACTTAAAAAAAACATGGAAGCATTTTCTCGAGAACTAAGTGCTAAATCTAACCTCAAACCAAAAGCTAAAGTCAAATTCATTTAAACAAGTGACTTTTTTTTTAACTCAGAAAGCCACATCACCTGCGTTAAAAAAGCTAAGAATCTTGAACATCATCGTGATAATGACAAAATACTTGACCACACAGTAAGTCAGCAGAAAAGGGGATCATGAAATTAAAACAGCACTGTCACTTGTTTTATTTCCTAACAAATTCCCTTTTAAATATCAGTGGATATAGAATATGCACCTCAATTGTCTAGGATACTTTGAAAACAATATTAGAAAAATCCTAAAATACTAATTATTTAGGAGGGACGTAGGAGGTGATAAAAATAAAATGGAAAGGATCGTGAATGTGGAGTCTGACCCTTTGATTGAGCATTTAGTCTCCACTCTCTGCTTATGTGAGACCAGAGATAAATTGAAGCTCAGTTTCCCCACCTGCAAAATGCAGGCAATAATAGTATATTCTTATAGTCATTGTCCAAGCTTAATCCACAGTGTCTGTGAGCACACAGCAGATACAGAGAAAATATTTGTAAACAGAAATAGAGGTATATCCCCAGAAAGGGCCACACTTAGAATGGGGTATCACTTAAAAAATACTTCTTTTGTAGCTTCTCCTGGAGAAGAGAGTTGAATTCTCAAAAAGTTGTGAGAGAATAACAATCTCGCATGAAAATTGTAGAAGAGAGTAAACAGAGGGAATATTTTCAAATACACTTTATGAGACTAGCAAAGTGTTACGCCAAAACCTTATAGGACATTCCAATGAAAGAAAATTAGCAATCAATATTTCTCATGAACACAGATGTGAGAATTAAACAAAATGTTAGCAATTGGAATACGTTTACGTGTATAATAATGGGAAATAGCTTCAAGTAATGGGATTCATTCCCAAAGTACAAGGATTATTTAATATATTTTAAAATAAATGACTATAATTCATCACATTAGCAGAATAAGGTAAAATGATAATTTTAATAAATATAAAAAATAATTTCATAAAATTAAAAATATATATATTTCTTGAGGTGCCTGGGTGGCTCATTTGGTTAGGTGTCTCGATTCTTGATTTTGATCCAGGTCATGATCTCAGGGTCCTGGGATCCAGCCCCAGGTCAGCTCCCTATTTAGCTTAAGGGGGAGTCTGCTTACTCTCTTTCTCTCTATCCCTCCCCCTTCTCTAAAATAAGTACATCTTTAAAAAATTATTTTAAAAAATATTTCTTGATTAATTCTCAGCAAATGAGGAATAAAAGGGAATATTCTCAGTCTAACACAGAACATGCTAACATCATATCTAACAATGAAGTTTTTCCAAGTTTTTCCCTCATGGTTGATATGAAACATGGATGAGCACTGTCACATTTCAACCCAACCTTGTACAGAAGCCCCTACCTAATGTCATAATGAAAGTGATTTTATCTTAATGGGGTCCCTGGAAACAGTCAGTACAAAAGTAATCAATCATATTTTTATATACCAGCAAGACAAGGTATGCAATACAAAAGATAGTTTATGAAATAAATCAACTAAAGTATGTGCACACTATAAACTACAAGATTTCTTTTCTTTTTCTTTCTTTTTTTTTTTAATTCATGAGAGACAGAGAGAGAGAGAGAGGCAGAGACACAGGCAGAGGGAGAAGCAGGCTCCATGCAGGGAGCCCGATGTGGGACTCGATCCCAGGACCCCGGGGTCATGTCCCTGGGCTGAAGGCAGGCGCTAAACCTCTGAGCCACCCGGGCTGCCCAATTGCAAGATATTCTTGAGAAAGATTGAAGAAACCCTAAATTATTGGTGAGAGCTAAGTAGTGCCCATAGATCAGAGAACTTGATATATGCTAATTCTTCTAAATTTAACTATAGATTCAATGCGATGACATTGAAACCACAAGGATTCCTGGTAAATTAACTTTCTTATTCTAAAATTCACATAGAAGTGGGGTACCTTAGGTTGCCCAGTCAGTTAAGTAGCCAACTCTTAATTCAGCTCAGGTTGTGATCTCAGGGTCCTGGGATCAAGCCCTGAGTCAGTCTCCTTGCTCAGTGAGAAGTCTGCTTCTGGTCCTCCCTCTGCCCCTCCCTCAGCTCATGCTCTCTCTCTCTCCGTCTCTCAAATAAATAAAATCTTTAAAAAATTAAATTAAATTAAATTCACATATAAGTACAAATATCCAACAATAGCTATGAATGTCCTTAAGTTGAAACCTACATATCTTACCAAGATAATAATGCTTTCTGTAAAGGTCCAGATTTTAAAAGTAATGGCTATTGACAAACAGGCCGGAAGATAGAATAGAGGGTCCAGAGAGAGATCTACTCACATCAGTTAACTGAAAGTATGGTATTCTCAACTAATGATGTTGGATCACTTGCATCGTTACTTAGAAAATCAACAAAATTTACCCTTGAGATGGATCATGTACCTGAAAGCAACGATAAATAGTTTGAAGCTTCTGGAAGAAAAAAAAAAACTAGGAAAATAGCTTCGTAACCAAGCTAGATTTATTACATAGAACTCAAAAAACACTTTGCCAGGGACGCCTGGGTGGCTCAGTGGTTGGGCGCCTGCCTTCAGCCCAGGGCATGGTCCTGGAGTCCTAGGATCAAGTCCCACACCGGCCTCCTGCATGGGAGCCTACTTCTCCTTCTGGTGTGTCTCTACCTCTCTCTCTCTCTCTGTGTCTCTCATGAATAAATAATATCTTAAAAAAAAAAAAAAAACACTTTGCCTACCGGAAAAAATGGATAATTTGGCTTTAAAATAAAAACTTTCTCTCATAAAAATTCCATAAAGTGGGTAAAAAGTCAGGCCTCAGATGGGATACTATATTTGTAATATATTTACTTAAAATACTCATGTCCATCAAAATATAGAACAGTTTCGAATCAACAATAAAGAGATAAACTAATTAAAATGAGCAAAAGGCTTTTAAAAAAGAATATTCAGGGCAGCCCGGGTGGCTCAGCTGTTTAGCGCCGCTTTCAGCCCAGGGCGGGATCCTGGAGACCCGGGATCAAGTCCCACATCGGGCTCCCTTCATGGAGCCTGCTTCTCCCTCTGCCTGTGTCTCTGCCTGTCCTTCTGTGTCTCTCATGGATAAATAAATAAAATCTCTTAAAATATTTTAAAAAAATTAAAAAGACTTTAAATATCCATTAACATAGAAAAAGTTTTAAAAATATTTATTCATCAGAAAAATGAAAATTAAAAATTGATATCAAATAATCCTCTATGATAGCTGAAATTTAGAAGACAGGCAGTATCTAAGATATAAAACAATGGAAATTCTCATGCATTTCTGATGTGAGATGCATAGATAGAAGAAGCATGTGGAAAAATGTGAGTCGTGTCTATTGAAGCTAAATATGAGCATAAATGGTGCATAATGTGCAACAAAATGTCTATGTCCATAAAAATGCAAGATGTACAAAGTACAAGAATGTTCCTACCAGCTTTATTTGTAATAGCCTCCAAATGGGAATAATCTAAACATATCAAATGTAAAATAGTAAATTGGGGTATACTCATACAGTGGAATAGCGCAGTAATGTATTGAAACGTTGTCATGTTGGGCTGAAATGTCAACAGTGCTGAGGTTGAGAATATCCTAACCCTGGCTTCAATGAATATCTACTATGACAGCCTTGGAGAGAGGCAGAGACACAGGCAGAGGGAGAAGCAGGCTCCCCATGAGGAGCATGATGTGGGACTCGACCCCAGGACCTGACCCCTTCTCTGAATGTAGGAAAATCTTAGCTCCAGAGCTCCCCAGAGGATTGGCTGAGTCTCAGCAGTCACCACAGAGCAGATCAGCTGTCTGTCCAGTCCCACTTTCCCATGCCCTTGCAGATGTGACTCCCAGCCTCATTCCCCAATACACCTTCTTTATCACAGTCTGTTTTCTGGGAGCTCATCAATTACACATAATTATTTTGTTTATGCAATAAATATGTATTTTGAATATTTATTTTTTAGAGAGAGAGAGCATATGTATAAGGAGGAGAATGGGGTCGAGAGAAAGAACCCTGAGCAGACCCCCTGCTGAGTGTAGAGCCCTACATGGGGCTAGAACTCAGAACCCTGAGATCATGATCTGAACAAAATCAAGAGGTGGATATTTGACTGAGCCATCCCGGTGCCCCTATTCAATAAATAGTTTATTAAATATCTATCATATAATATAATGTGCTAGATCCTGAGGATATGACAGTTAAGGATATTAAACAATTATGCAACATGAAGAAGACTCCCTCATGGTTGACACTTGTTTTGAACAAAAGAAAGGGTCAACTAAGACTTGTACTTTACTTCAACCACAAAATTTTCGAATATCTTCTAAACTAAATGTGACATGTTTGTTCTTAAATCTGTCATATCTTAAAGTGGTTGGTGGTGGATGGGGTGGGTAGAAGAGTATGCCAGGATTTTAAGTGTGGTTTATTTTTTCTAAACAGTAAAAAGTCACAGAATAAAATTCTAACCTCAACTCTTATACTAATTTTCCATATAAATTAGTAAGTCACTTCACCTTCTTAAAAGTCATTCTTCTGATCTCAGAATGAGGCTGTGAATTTGTCTTTGAGATTAATTTTAGTACTGGATTTTTATGAAATTAGCCATGGAGGTTTTCCAGTGGCCATAAGGTAAGGTCTTCTGTTTGAGTGATAGGTGTGGGAGGAACAACTTAAGACAAGTTATGTAGTTATACAAGTAGCAAAATTTGAGGAATAATCAGAACTTTGTGGTGTTTCTAGGTATTTCAGTATTTAGATGTAATAGTTCATATTCCCTAGTTTCGTCCTTTTATTTCCTAAATGTTGGCAGACATTAAAATAGAAGACGGAATTGGAGGATTCTTTTTAAATTTTATTTATTTATCTATGATAGTCACACACACAGAGAGAGAGAGAGAGAGAGACAGAGGCAGAGACACAGGCAGAGGGAGAAGCAGGCTCCATGCACCGGGAGCCCGACGTGGGATTCGATCCCGGGTCTCCAGGATCGCGCCCTGGGCCAAAGGCAGGCGCTAAACTGCTGCGCCACCCAGGGATCCCAGAATTGGAGGATTTAAAGTGAGAATGGATCTGGATTTTTTAACCTCACAGAAAAATATTACTAGAAATTGATAGCACTTTAAATGAGGGGGAAGTGACAGACATACATCTGTAACATAAGAGCATGTTACAGTTTCAACAATTTCCTGATTTATATGTATTACACAAATATTATACAACAATAAAAAGTAATTTTTAAATGTCAACTACTGACTTCCATGAATTATGTTTTTTTCATTTTCTATCATGTCACAGAAAACAATGGAATGATTGGTCTGACTCTAATTTGAGAAAAATTTCAACACAGCTAATTAGACTCTTACAGCATCTCTCTGTTGGAGGCATTCATTTGTTTAAGAAATTCTGTTTTCATTTCTGCCTTGGTGCTCATGAATGAATCAAATCTACCACCTTTTTTTATTTATTTTTTTTCCATGAGACATTTAAACCTTAGTAACAAGTTTCTGGTCTGTTCTTTTCAAATGTGGTATATGAATCTAAGACCGAGTTGCTCAATCATCAGGAATGCAACCTGTACCCACATTGTCAAATTATAAGTGCGTGCTTTCTTTAGATACTTGACTTGGTATGAAATGATCTAAGAACACATAAGAAACTTATAAATCTGATCCAGAATACTCCATAGGTCTACTCTTCCTGCATCCTGAGAAATCACTTTGGAGTAGATTCCTTGCTTTTTATGGAACAATATGGAACAAAGGAAACCGTGCCAGCTGATTTCATACACAGAAGGATACAGTTTGTAAACAGGAATGAAGCAAAACAGAAATTGAAAGTGGAAGATGTGTCCTGGAGTTGGAGGGGCAAAGAGAGAAGCTGCTTTAGCAGAGGACGTGGGACTGTGTGCCCAATACTGGGATCTTGGAAAAGAAGGTCCCAGAGAATAACTAGGACTTCAGAAGGGAAATTGCCCGAGGGAGGTGAGAACTACTGAGGAGAAACTCTCAGATACCGTGTGTGAGAGAGAGACGGGAGGGAGAGAGGAGAAATATATTAAAATTCACTTTAGAAAAAATAGAGCTCGGGACACCTGAGTGGCTCAATGGTTTAGCGTCTGCCTTTGGCTCAGGGCGTGATCCCGGGGACCTGGGATCGAGTCCTGCATTGGGCGCCCTGCGTGGAGCCTGCTTCTCCCTCTGCCTGTGTTTCTGTCTTTCTGCATGTCTCTCATAAATAAATAAATACAATCATAAAACAAAACAAAAACTGTGGGTTCTCCTTATTGCAATGCTAAGAGACTCAAGACTGCTGCGAGAAGTCTCTAGTTCTCTCTCAGTTGAGCGAGGCTTCCCTGTGTGTTGCCTACATGTTGCAGGGGGCCTCTTATGTTTTTCTTAAGGATTTCCTCTATGTTCTCTAGACTTTTTGGTTCTTACAGCTTAAGATCTCAGAAGCAGAGATGCAACCCCCTAGTGTTTGCAGGGAAGATCCAGATCCTTGATTATGTGAACGTTTCTGGACAAATGATTGGGTTGAAGTAGATGGTGGCCCTCTGGTCAGCTTGAGCCACATATTTGCCATGATGGGGAAGGAAAATGCCTCGTGTATGAGAGGGGACAATAAACATATAAACAAAAATAGGAAGCAAGAGCATAGCATAGAGAAGTCAAGTCACTATGTTGTGCACCTGAAACCAACGTAAGGCTGCGTATCAATTATACTCAAATAAAAAAAAAGTTACTAAATAAAAATTGGAAGCAAGATAGGTGACAGTCAAACCTATGTCTACCACATTTAGTACTATATCATTTTCACCGTCCTCTCTGTATCCATCAGCACATGGCTAGGCATGAACTGTTTCAATGGGTCAAGGCAATTTAGAAAGATAACGATCTGGAATCAAATGCCTTGATGAAAGTAGCAAAGAGCCAAGGTAAGGGCGGTGGACCCAGTGGCTCTACAGTAGAATAAAAATCGAGTTTGAAAGACAGGTATAGGCAAATATGGTCAAGAAACTGCAAGAACATAGCTAGAGGTTGGGCATCTGAATTAGAAACATGACAGAGATCACTGATCATCAGACTTAGGTCTTTGGCCACAAAGATGAGTTTCATAATTTTGTACTAGACTTCCTTCAATCCCTCCTTCCTAGTTCCAGGCAATGGGAGAAAAGCTCTCTCCAACAGTGGGCTCTAGGAAACAGCAGTGACTGGCAAAACTAGATAAGCCCTGAGAATTTCAGTGCTTTTGACAGACATACCAATTCTTCTGTTTTTCAGAAACAGGCATTTCTAATTTTGTTTCATATAACATCAGGCTCATAGGTATTGTAGAATTTTCAGCTAAGCAAATGCTACTTAGGTCTCATTCTGCTATTGCTTAATTCATTTTCCTCTCCTCTTATTGATCGAGTTAAATAATGTAATTAAAGCAACACAGTTGGGGTATTGCCTGCAGTCAGGAGAGTATTCTCCTTTTTTTTTTTTTTTGGGAGTTGTATATAATTATATTAAACTTCAGCTTTTCAAAGTAACTCAATTGATCCTCAGTAGAATATTGAATTAAGTAATTGATGTCAGAAAAGTTTTTTTGGTGGTTATTATATTTTATTCACCCTGAGCGGAATGGCCCCCGATATTTTTGTTTGAATGATTCCATTCATGTCCATTATACGTTATATGCAACTTAACCTCTGTTCAAACCTCATTTATTCCTTGTATTTATTTATTTCTCTGTATATTTGTATAAATTTTGCCTGTAGGCTGCTCTGACCTTTCAGAGTTGCTGTAATTTTGTAAAAGTGGACCAATCCTTCAATCTTCCAATATTATAATTTAAGACAAAACTTCCATTGCCATCAATCATTCATAAAAACTTAATACCCAAAATACTGAAATACTGAAAAAAAAACGAAATAGCAATCCAAAAATAATATTTTCAACATTAAAAGAAGAAACAATGGCAAATTATGCATGAATGTGAACAGTGTAAGCTCTTGAGTGCATCTGATGGCTTTGTTAAATATTGATATCACAGAAGAGGCCTCCATTATATTTGACAAGTCTTACTGGAACACCCTGACATCATATTTATGGTGAAAGAACTGATGTATTGATAGCAATATCTACATTTGTAAGTAGGGTCAAAAATACCTCGGTGCCTATATTAATCTTTAAGACAAGAGTCTTTGATGAAAAGTAATTACGGGCGAGGCAAAGCTCTGAGTAAAGCTGTTGCAAACACACCCATGAGAGACACTCTGTGAGTTCAAGTTCTCCTGGAAACAAGCACGGTGAGAAAGTAAAAAGCAAGAAAATAGAGAGTGAAGCTTAAAAATAGGCATCTGAGTCAGCAGTGAAGTCTAGCACCGTGTGTCTTAGAGCAACTCATTACTTCCATTCCCTTAGCGCTAAACATCAATATGTCTGGGTACTACTTAGCTTACTGGAAGGAAACTTGAGAGTCACAATGCAGAGCGGCAGCTGCAGTATGAAAAGAAGGGGGCATGAGTGATTCTCTTCTAGTAGTTAGTCCTACTGCCCACTTTTATGATCCTTTCTCTGTCCTATCCTACAGGAAAACCCTTCAATGAATAATCTTACCCCATCGTGCAGTTACATAATTTACACTAAGGACAGGACAAATCCTTAAGGTCAAAATGTTTTAACTGGGGTGGGCCAGGTTTCCATTTGAGCTTCAGATAGCCTTTGAATACTGGATTTTTGTGTGTGTGCGTATTGACATACATGCATACATACATTTATTTATTTATCTATCCTGGAAAGGACATCTGTGGCATCACAAATGATTCTTAGTAGGACCTACAAAACATTTAAGAATTACTGCTGTTGTAGCTAGATACAAATAAAATTATTTTGGGGAGAGTAATTATGTTTTGGGGAGGCAATTCTTCATGGAGCTCTTGTGTTTCTACTGTCTCGCAAGCAGAAGTACGGATTGTTTGTGCAGGACTATTTTTACAAAAATGTTTGTATAGCAAATCTTCTTGGAAGGTAGAGAAGTAGTCTCCCTCTGGAGCAAAGAGAAGTTTTGCATAAAGCCCTACATGATGCAGAGCGTGCCTCTCTCTGGAGCCAAGAGCCAATTTGCTTACTGTAATTATGGCAAAAACTTTGGGCTCCCTAATCTAAGGGCTCCTTTCCTATAATGGAGGTCACTGCATGTGCAATTGTCACCTGGATCTCTTAGCATTGCCCTGTGGGAACTGGGACTCAGAGAACCAGGACAAGAAAATGCTGATACTTTGGCTCTTGTACTGCTCTGTGCAATCAAGTCCTTTGTCTTGACTCAGAAAATCTCATGCCTTCAGCCCAGCTAGCATCCATGAACTTATGGCAGGCTAACCGTACAATATCATTACCTTCACAGTTTGGGCCATAAGCATGGGGATGCTGACAAAGGCATGACTTTCAGAAAGAGGAAGAATAAAAAACCTCTTGGAAAGATTAATAAGATTCGAGGGAAGTCCATGGTCATTAGTAGCACCCATACTGGCCGAAATGCACAGTCAATTGCACAATAAATGCACAGTGAATAGTTCTTCACACCATGGCTATCGATTAGCAGGGGCCAGGAGGTAATTGAGCACCGTAAAGTGGGCTAAAAGCCCCGTGTCCAAAAAAGTGCTTTAGTCGTGGCTAACTGTCCTAAGGAAAGGGGGACTCCCTGGCTAGTCTGATGACAGGCCCAGGTTTGTCCCTACTGTAAAACCAAACACTCTAATTCTTCTTGGGGGTGTAGAATTTTCCACCTCTTTAGACAAGAGTTGCAGATATGCGTGCCCATACTGAATGTGAGAGGAGAGACATTTGCGACCACTGTGGGCAGAAACCAGGCACAGTGGGAAAACGTTGACTGGCTTGCTTCGGAGATGAGGGTGTGGGGTACAAAGTGTTTTGTTTAAAAAGGATGGTAACACCCATCTGTCTTATGGGTTGGCTTCTTCTGCAATCTCTCACACCAAACTTCAGATCATTCAGAGACAAGAATAAGGGGAGCTAGAGAATTTTGCAGTGTGTCCTGGCTACTATCAGAGTTTTGATCCTTGGAGGAAGATTCCCTGAGACAGAAAAATTCCTATGGGAATTCGGAGAAGAAGTTGACTCTAGTATAAGACTCTCGCCCCCCTGGGCTGGGTTTACAGTACAGATAAATATGACCCATTTGAGAATGAGACAGAACAAAGACATTTTAGGTAAATTATTCTAGCCATCCCTGCATTCTCAGAAGAGCCTCCTGACCCATTTGTTGGAAACAGGAAAGAATCTAAGAAGAGATGTTATCATAGTAGTGGGACATAGACGTGCAGATGTCTTTTAAAAAGATGCCATTGTGGGAGACTGGCCCAGGTCTCCCAAAGGGCACAATCCCTGCAACCCCAGAGACCACGATGGCTATAAATGCTGAGTCAAGAGGTCCTCAGAGCTGACTGAGATGGCGTCACTAATGATGACCTCACTACTTAATACAGGGAGAGCCAAATACATTAATTTTATTTGGTTGAACTTCAAGCAGGAACCACACCACTCCGTAACAAAAGCCCATGTGTCTTGTGTACTGCTGTGGAGATGGATTCTCTATTCATGACCCCATCCTCCCTTCCCCGTTCCTTAGACCTCAGATGGCCTAAGGGAAAAGATGATTAGGGGATGAACCTAGGATCTCAGATTTCAGGGAAGGGAGGAGCTCCACATGCAAAACTTTGTTGGAGCTCTGTGACCAACCTACTTGATGCTGTGGGGAGAAGGGACGCCTTACTTCAGCTAAGTGAGCTTCAGAATGGTTCACAATGGGGAAAGGAGGTGAAATTAGCCTTGACCTTGGGGGTGGGAGTGATGGACGAAATCTATGTGCTTTATTTGCTTTTCCCACTTTTAAGCATGCAGTAAGAATCCAGGTGTTCTGTGCTGGTACATGCATTTCAGAAGGTTTCTCTCAATGAGGTGTGCCTCAGGCAGAGAAGTGCCAGCACCTTTGCAACCCTGGAATCACGATGATCACTTTCAGTTTCTGACTGAAACTCTTGCCAAATGGAGCCTCTGGCAAAGGAAGGCACTCTCTACCTGGAGACAACCCTCTAGGGTTTTGGGCTTGTCACCCCATTGACTCAGCTACCAGGCACACCCAGCAGCCATTAGCTCCCTAATGGTAATATGGGCTTTGGTTCAAACCAAATATCTGACCCAGGAGAACTTACGACTGACTTGCTCATTTGGGTGTGCCAACCAGACGCAAGGACCCACCCTATGGGATGGGTGTGATGATCCTCCCTTCTCAGATGGAAACGGCATATTCAAAAATGTGATAGACTCTTTCCTTGACCAAACTCCAGTCAGCATCCTCTGAGCCATCTTCCTGACCAGATCAGGCCTCAGCCGTGGCCTGTGAGAACTTCAGACTCTCAGCAATGAGTATTTTATCCTCCTCAAAACTAGGAGACTTGAAGATAAGTATCTTAGTCAGCTCAGGCTGCTATGTAAAATACCGTAAACCAGGTAGTTTAGACAACAGAAATTTATTTTTCACAGTTTCAGAGGCTGAAAGTCCAAGATCAAAGTGCCAGTTAATTGGCTCCTGATGAAAGATTTATTTTTGGTTTGTAGACTATAGACTCTCACATGGTAGAGAGAGAGCTCTGATCTCTTCCTAATTCCATCAGGGGGCCTCCACCCTCATGACTTCATCTAAATCTAATTGCCTCCAAAGGCCCCACCTCCTAATAACATCACATTGGGAAGTAGGGTTTCAGCATATACATTTGGGGGAGTTGGGAGGCATGACATTCAGTCCATAACAAAACACTAGCATGGTTTCTAAACTCAAGGCCACATCCCAGGATGACCCCAACCCCATTTAATGTGCGTACTGGAGAAAGGTCAGTGCTGCCAGGAGAATTTACTGTTTCAGTCAAAATTTGATGATAGGCAGATAGGCTCCTGAATTCAAAGACATGAACAGGAATCTCACAGAGGAAGACATAGACGTGGCCAACATGCACGTGAGAAAATGCTCTGCATCACTGGCCATCAGGGAAATACAAATCAAAACCACCATGAGATACCACCTCACACCAGTGAGAATGGGGAACATTAACAGTCCTGGGGTAATGACTTTAGAAAGCTTGTAATTATAAATCTTTCTCTGCCCCTTTAAGATGTAATTTTTTTACCCTCCAAGGCTTTCTTTTCCAGAACCTGAGCACTGTCTCAGCAATCCAAACACTCAGAGTTAACTCCCTGTGAGAGGATGGGAGCCCGACTTCCCTAAGCCCTGTTAGCAAACCCAGATTTACCAAAACTCCACTCACTTTTTGGTAAATTTCCACTTCCCTAACTTTGAGTCCCCAGTCTCCCTTCTCTTCTCCCTCCTCTATTTAAAGCATTCACTCACCTCTGCACGAGTCAAAGTTGAGTTCAGTTCATGCTAGATCCTTTCTTCTAATATAATACTTATTACTGAATAAAATCTACCCTTGTCATTTTTAACTAGTGTCTAGGTTAATTTTTGTTTAACTACTGGGATTCTCTTGTTGAACTGGCGTGGTCCTGGATTGTAAGGATAATGACAATGTGTTTGAGTTCACTGCTTCCCAAGGTGCCCATCAGTAGTCTATGTGGGTCAAAGTGTTGACATGGTGGGTGTCTATAAATTCTACTAATATGCTCTCACAATTCTCACCCTGATCTTTTCAGAACATGGTCTGTGTGTGAGGAGAAAATGATAAGAAAAATATAAGGTTACTAAAATGGGGGTACTCCCTCCTCTTTTCTTTCTTTCTTTCTTTCTTTCTTTCTTTCTTTCTTTCTTTCTTTCTTTCTTTCTTCTTTCTTTCTTTCTTTCTTTCTTTCTTTCTTTCTTTCTTTCTTTCTTTTCTTTCTTTCTTTCTTCTCTTTCTTTCCTTTTCTTTTCTTTCTTTCTTTTCTTTTCTTTCTTTCTTTTCTCTTCTTTTCTTTTCTTTTCTTTTCTTTTCTTTTCTTTTCTTTTCTTTCTTTCTTTCTTTTTTTTCTTTCTTGGAGGATAACATGCTCAGCACCTTGGAAGGGTAGCACCTTCTACCCTGAGATATGGGGGAAAGAGGAACATTAGTGATCTTTTGCTCTGGTGATCTTTCAGAGCCACCTGGATCCTGACTCAAGCAAGGAAATGCCATGGTGTGGTTCTCCCAAACTGCTGCAAACTCTTACATTTAACTTGTTCCTGAGTTTAATATGCACCTCTGATGGCTCTGACCACGGTTTGATCATCACTGCCCTTAACCGTACAGAGAAGTTTAGTGACAACACAAGTGGCTGGCCCTTGCTCCTGCACTTCCCACACAAATCACCTCCTCTTCCCATTGCTAGTTAAGTCACGAATGTTAGAGGCTGCTCAGATGGATGCAGAAACAAACAGCTCAGGCTGCACTGGAAGCCCTCTTGCAGAACCTACAACAACAATTAGAATCAATGGTTCCAACCACACTGGGAATCACAGGGTTGCTGGATATGCATGAGAACATGTTGGAGATACTGTCAACCTATGCCTCCCAAATGGTGGATTTCCCACTTCCAGGGACCCTGAAATATCAAATAGCACTTTCTTTCTAAGGGCACCATCTACATCCCTGAGATGGTATGTAGTCATTGTGTGGAAGTCAGCTGTTAATGTGTTTCTTCCCAGGAAACATGATGACCTACAGCCTAGAGATGCTCATGAGCCCTCCAAGTGTCGAAGGGAACACCATCAGTGCATCACATAGATCTCAGATGACTGTAAAGGGCTCTTCCACATGAGGCTACTAATGGTTACATGGGGAAGTTTTGTGAAGGGATTGCTTCCTTGATATTTATGAACATAACACGGGCAATTATTCCTAGAACGAGAGTCATCCAATTAGAAGAAGTGCAAAAACTCTGTCCCTGACATTACTCAAGTGGTCAGTGATGACCCAGACCCTGGAAGGCATTCAGTTCCACTCAGCCAGGGACATTAGAGTAGTGAGTTCCTCCTTGTGGGCCAGGGCAGAGTCAGTACAATCACTAATACATCTTGCTATACCTGGATTAATGCCACAGGCCAAAGGAAAAGGTTGTATAGAAGCCTGGGGAGAAAACCACTTGGCATTCTAGGGGGGGCCCTGATGGTTTTTGACACTTGTTCAGGACACTGAAGCACATGCTTGAGGTCAACACTGCAGGCTGACCTCATCTGCACACTTGGAGACCTTTTGATGGTTCCCTTAATTGGGTGCTGTCTGAGACAAATTGAATGGGTTTTGTCCCACCCCCTTCAGGTCATATTAATCAGTGTGGCTGGCAGAGTGGCTTACTCTTAGGAAATTTTGCCAAAAACCAAGACAGTTCAGAAACAAGCAGTGTTTATTATCAGCAGACAATTCCCTATGGGCTGCTCACATTTCTGCTTATCTTGCAATAAAGCAGAGGTACTGACTCCATTGTTCTATAATATCTTTGTTCCAAAATATCAAGGATGTTTTCATGGTAATCAGTCCTGGAAGATACAGAGAGCATCTCCGTCAAGAGCAAAGGGCACATTTATTTACTGGCCATTATAAAAGACTTATGCTCCCAAAGCTGGGCTCCCTCTCCCACAGTGGATGCAACCCAGTGGATGTGTAGGCATCACCCGGCCTCGTCATGCTGCTCTGAGGGAATCGGGGCTTGTGGAAACAGATGCAAGGAAATGCTGATGTTCTCACTTACTATGATTTTTGTGAATAATAATGCCCTATATTTCAATCTAGGAATCTTATGACTCAGCCAACATTCATGAAACACTTTTAGCTTGCAGGTAGGGTAAATTAAAAAAACCTTTCTTAATTCTTGACATATGTTTGTTTTCTGTGATTTTTTTTTCCTATCAAATCATTTATTTCAACAATTTTTTTATTTATCAGCTAAGTAGGAGCAGGACTGAGTAATGAATTGGGGTTACAAGAAGGTATTAAATATTAAAGAAAAATATACTGTTCTTTAGAAGCTTACTCTATTCTACATGCATTAATTCATTTAGTGAACAAATATTGTCAACAATGCTTCAAGAGTTATAGGAATACACATGTTTCTATGGAGTTAAACACACGTATTAGTTCACACACTTCACTGTGTTATAGCTAAGCTGAGGAGAGATAAATATCTGGTGCTTTGCATGTTTATCTAACTGAGGCACACTCATTGCAGTCCAGTTAGGTAGCACAGAAGTTGGTGCTGGGGGTAAACTAACAACTTTGTAGGCTGACCTCAGGTCCTCTTGGCCTCACCAACTTCTGTTTCATGTTTCAGCCACTATTCTGAAAGGGATTCACCCAATTTTACTCAAATGAAATATGACAGCATCTTTCCATAAGCCTCTCATCTGCCTAGAGCTTCCCATTTGACACTGAGACACAGGCGACCTTTGGAACCTCAGGATGGGCAACTGTGAACATCCTGAAGTCTAGGTAAGATCATGCCCTTGGGGTAAACCTTGGACCAGCGGAGTCCAGAGCGAGCAGATACATTTATACCCCTTTCTCCTTAATATGGCCCAGCCTATGGAATATCCTGTAGGTCTATGTCATGCTGGAAAATAGTCTGATGAGAGCAAACACTTGACCAATAACAGGTGGCAAACATCCGAGAAATGTGGCTTTGTTTTGACTCACTCCTTTCTCAGCCTCACTCCTAATTCACGGAGATTACACGCCAATAAAGTCCTAACGTGTAAATGTTTGGTTGGGGTTGTGCTTTCGGAGAACACAAAGAGATGTGGATTCTGAAAGAGATAGTATATGAGTTGAGGGTGGTCACACACAAATGTTGGGTCGAGAGGCAGTAAAGTCAGAAACGAAAGGCCGTGCTAGCTGAATTATATCAATCATATCAGAGGGAAATGAAAGAAAGTGTGTGCAAGAGATGACAAGTTGAATTTGAATGTTTTATGTATAAAAGTCAGCTATGGTAACTCCGCACTGAGATTCTGATCATTCTGATGGAGGGATTCGTGGTCCCAATACAGAACCTACATGGCAGAGAGCACTGTAAGCAGGGTGCTAAGGATCCCGAGACAAAATTCCAGCTAATCACGTAACTGAAAGGAAGGCAAGCTGGCAACAAGGATTAGCAGCAAAGAAAGGAAATGTCCTCTTCAAAATCCAACACCTCTTCTGTCACCTTATGTTCAGCCTTGTTACTTTCAAATACGAGCCTGGAAGAGATTCCTCTGGAAGTCTCACTGGCCCCTCGGGGTTCTTTGGTTGTCTTCCACACAGCTGATGTTTGCTTTGGCCTGTCCTAGAAACGCAGAAGATGGATAGAATAGGAGCTGCTGCTGGCAGCACGGGGAGCTGTACACAACCTTGCTTGAATGGTTTTTACTCAGTCACAGGAGGATGAGGAGGTGAATGGAAGTAGAAACAATGGACAAGAAGAGAGACTGAGCAGGAAAGCTAAAAATCAGGCATTTAAGAGACAATGAGGAGGACAGAAGCTTCACTAAGGGTACTTAACAAATTTAAACCCCAAGTTAGCAACATGGGACCGCCAAAGGATAAGGAAATGCGGAGAGAATCACTAAAGGGTGGAATAAAACAAAACAAGCAAATGAAAGACCAACAAACTTTGAGCCACAGGGAAAATAACCTATAAAAATATATTCAACTTCATTAGTAAACGAAGAAGGAAAAAGCGCCTTAAAAATAGCAAATTGTTTACTACAGCTTTGTACCATGACTTCAGGTCTGGAACTGTGACGCCTCCCACTTTGCTTTTCTTCTTTTTGAAGATTGCTTTGGCTACTCAAGGTCTTTTATTGGAGACAGAGTATGATGCTAAGTAAAATAAGTCAGAGAAAGACAGATACCATATGATTTCTCTCATATGTGGTATCTAGGAAACAAAATAAACAAGAAGAGGAAAGAGAGAGAGAGAGAAAAGAGAGAGAGAGAGAGAGAGAGAGATTGGAGAGGCAAACCAAGAAACAGACTATTAACTCTAGAGAACAAACTGAGAGTCACCATAGGGAAGGTGGGTGGAGGGAGAGGGGAAAGAGGCGATGGGGATGAAGGAGGGCACTCACTGTGATGAGCACTAAGTAGCGTAGAGGATGTTGAATCGCTGTATTGCACACCTGAAATGAATCTAACACTGTATGTTAACTACACTGGAATTAAAATAAAACTTAATGAATTTTTTTAAAAAATAGCTAATTGTTTTTAAAAGAATAGATCTAGGAAGCTTGAACCTATGAGCTGAGTCTCTTTCTTGCATTGATCTTGGGAAAGTCATTTGCTAAAATGTTTTGGGAACCATTAAAAATGTTTTATACTCAACTCACATTATTGAACTCCTATATGCGCACAGTTGGCATTTATTAAATGCATGCTATCTTTAAAATGCTCTGCTGGTGGTTTTCTGAATGTTACGTCTTTCCATTCTTTCCCACCCTAGAAGGTAGGGAATATCTTCCTCTCCAATCTTCAGACCAAGAAATCGAGGCTCGGTGATGCTAAGTAATTTGCACAAGTTCAGTTATAGTTTAAGTGATGGCGTCAGATCAGAATTGACTTCAGAATTATCACTTTTAACTACTCACTGCATGTGCTTTGCCCTAATTTATCCTAACTGGAATATGGACATGTCAATGATTATGAAGGTATTCTTGAAGCACGCAAAATAATTAGGAACAACCTCTATGTTCAACAACATAGGACTACATACGTGTTTTCCTTTGGGAGCATTACAAAGTCTTTGCAAATAATTGTAATGGGAAAAGAACTCACAAAAGATGATATAATATTCATGATACAGTCAGTTCTGCTATACACCACGTGCTTTGAAAACATTAATTTGTATCAATAGGATTGATATATCGGGAACAATGTGAGCATAACAGGAGTTCTGTGTGTTGTTTATGTGCATTTTCATCTACAAAAAGACCAGGCAAATGTGTAAAACCACGTTCCGATTAACTGAGCTGGATCAGAACACACAGCGTGCACAGACACACACATCCTCCCCCCCCCCCCCCACCTAGCTACCTCAGTTTGCCTCCTGTTTAGGAGGAACACGCATCTACCTCTGTCGTTCCAACTCCCATCCTATTCAGCCCCCCACCTCCCCGGTCACGACTTCACCTTGGCTCACAGCTGCAGCTCTTCTGAAGCCCCTTATAGAAGCAAAATCGAGATCTTTATTAAGGGAAAGTACCTGTTAACTATGGTATTATGTATCCTATAGTCCTTTACCATGTAAAACTGTGCTACTAGCTTTACCAGATTCCTCTTTTTTCTAACTGAGCCCTATCGGAGTCATTGAGTGGTATGACCCCAGCCCTGTTTTCCCCTTAAGCTGTTTTGTTTTGTTTTGTTTTGTTTTGTTTTTAACTGTATGATTTTCCATAGCACAGGAATGTGCAGGGACACCTATGTTGATTATAGCAGAACTAACCAAACAATGGAGTTCTATATATAGTTTATTAATTCTGTGTATACAGTAAAATAATGGAAGCAACCACATCAAAATATTGCATGATTGTTTCCCGGTGTTCCCATTTCTGTAAGAATTCATGGTTTGCAGCCATTTCTGGTATCCTTTTCAAATGTTCCATTTTTTCACCTTTCTCCTTTCTCTGTTGAATCTGAATTGCTCTCATTATGAAACAAAAATTAAGATGGGCTGAAATTTTAACTTTTTAAAATAGTTTTGTTTATTTATGTGACACAGAAAGAGAGAGAGAGAGAGAGCACAAGCAGGGGGAGTGCAACAGGCAGAGGGAGAGGGAGAAGCAGACTCCCTACTGAATAGGGAGCCCAACAGTGGGGCTCAAACCAAGGACCCTGAGATGTGACCTGAGCCAAAGGCAGACGTTTAGCTGACTGAGCCACCCAGGTGCCCTTGAAATTTTAATTTCTAAGTAAAGGACCTTTTATCTTCTAGTAATAAAAGTAAAATGCTAAGTGACCCCATAGCTTAAAATCCAGCGGCATTTATAGTTTGAAATCTCCCTATATATTGTTGTGAGAGAGAATATCCTTACAAATTTATATCAGACACAGAAGAAAACAGTGGTTCAGTTTTGAAAGGTGAACACATAGGAACAAAAGCAACCACAGCTAAATATTCCAATACGAATGTGAGCTAATGCTTGTTTGCTTTAAAACTATTGCTGAGCACTTAGTTACAAGAATTACAGGATTTCTGGCATGATATCCTGAAACTCTAAGAATTGAATGTTATTCAAAAAAAAAAAAAAGAATTGAATGTTATTCAGTATTTCTTCCAGATTCTTTGCTTACCAGTTACCCTACTGGGAATATCCCAACCTAACACAACCTGGAATGTTATACTGCAAGATTATTATGTGAAAACTTTAAAATTAGTTATTTTTTAAAGGTAGTGACCACTGATGATGGAGGACTGCTTACAAGCCAACTAACTTACTTGAAGGTGACAAATTAGGCTCACTTGTATCACCCAGAATCTCCACCTACCTAAAAGCTCAGTGAAGCACATATATTATGGGGTTTGCCCTGCTTTGCATTTTGCTGTGATTTCAACATGCGTAAGTCCCTATTAACTCAAGTCCTGATGCTCTCAGAATGGGGGGTGTGGTTCACAGGATGTGAGGTATGCGAGCTAAAATCTTGAAGTCCTCACTTCAGAAATTTGCTTTACAAGATTGAATGTCCCTGAGAATGCATAGTATCAAATGCTGTGTAAGTAGCCCCTTAAAAGACTGATCTTTAGGGTCAGTTCTCTTGTTATTTTATATGGTGTTAAAAAAATCTTCATATCAATATCCTTTTATTGCATTCACAGGTAGTGGCTGTAACCTTGGTCCAACCTCCTGCCTCCTGTACATTTAATAACATTAAGATAAGAGAGAATTGTAGTGACCAGGTTTTATTTTTATGCTTCCTCAGATAGTACTTTAAAAGGTGATCTTCACTGTCCCAGAAAGCACCCAATTGAGGCTGACTATGTATTTTCACCAGGGTTGGAGGCCGGGTCATTTATACGAGTCTTCTTCCTTATGTATCACTCAAGACCAGCAAGTGTTAAATATATATTGAGAATACTCAGGTCAGTCACAAATAATTTCTTGGGTTCTAGAAACTCATATAAAATGAGACAACTGTCATCCAGTGTGAGAAAAAGATAAATCTGAGGAAAGAGAATTATCAATATAAGCCAAACAGGAATCCCAAGGAAATTTTTCAATATTTGTGTGCTGTGCACTAGATGGGTTTTTTAATATCAGCTCTGCCATTAACTGGTGTAAGAAAATTCCTTGTTTGTAAAATCTGAATAAATAATTCCCAATGGTGATATGAGGCATCGTTAAGAGAACTATGCGAATAGACTCAATGCAGCATCTGTCACACTCTGGTGGTTCTATGTCTGTGCTCATGTGGAAGAGAAAGACAAGGACGTTCACATCAGCTTCAGAAGCACATGCGATGAAACCAAATGAGGTATTTTCACTAAACTAGCAAAATGGCTCGACTCTAGGATAAGTTTGTCTAATAAATTTTCCTAGATAGGTTTATGTACTTTTCTGTAGATCATGTCTTAAGTGACCACTGCTCCTCATCCAGACCTAGGATAGAAATAAAAATAGTAACTCATTCATCTAACTGATTTGCACAAGTGCCTATCGTATTCTGGACATTTTTTTCTGGGCACTGGGAACAAATTAATGAAAAAATTATTAATACTTCCATTTTGGAGTTGATTCTAGTACATTATGAGCTAATGCAAATGAAATTATATTATTGTCATTAAGACAACGCATATATTTCAGTGGACCTGCTATGATCTCTGAATATGCCCCTCAAAAATTCATGTGTTGGAATCTTTACCAACCAACGTGATGATGTGATGGTGATTAGGAGGTGGTGACTTTGGGAGGTAATTAGGTCATAAGTGTAGAGTCCTCAGGACTGGGATTAGTGGCTTTATAAAAGAATTCAGAGAGCTTCCTTGCATCTTCCACTATATGAAGATACATGTTCACAACATGGCAGAGGGCCCTCACCTGACCATGCCGACACCCTCATCCCGGGCTTCCAGCCTCCAGAGATCTGAGAATAAATTTCCGTCGTTTATAAGCTATCCACTCTATGACGTTTTGTTATAGCAGTCTGGATGGACGGAGACAGACCATATACACAACATAAGCATGCACGCAAAACAGTGACCAGAGCCACAATTACTGCATGTAGGCTCCAGCTTCAGAAACAGAACACTGATGGGTGGCTTAGCTCCTCTAGGATATCTTGAGAGAGACAAGAAATGGTGCAAGGCCAGGATAACATCCAAAGCTGCACTCGAAAGTCAGGGACTGCACGTAGGAGCAACCCTTCCAGAGAAGACGACTGTAAGAAGCTGCTCACCACACCTGAGGCTACGGATCATTGAAACATGCATCCATTACAAGAAGAAGAAGGACTTGGTAAGGCCACACACTTGTGTAACTGGGTCTGGGGTATCACCAGTGTCCCAGTAAGACATAATTCACAAGTGGCCAGCATATGATCTGGTTTGAATGTAGCCGAACAGAGGTTCAAGTCACTACGTAAGTATATATGCTTAGTATTCAGTGGAAGCACAAAAAAATGCCAGGAGCGTAGGAACTCCTACTGTCCGTATTACTAGCCACAATAGGAGAAATTCAATAGTCATAATGGTATTGATAATAACAGCAATCATGATTCCACGATAAAATATAAGCTAATAGGGCAGCCCCAGTGGCTCAGTAGTTTAGCTGCCTTGGGCCCGGGGTGGGATCCTGGAGACCTGGGATCAAGTCCCATGTTGGACTCCCTGTGTGGAGCCTGCTTCTCCCTCTGCCTGTGTCTCTGCCTCTCTCTCTCTCTCTCTCTCTCTCTCTCTCTCATGAATGAATAAATAAAGTCTTAAAAAATATATAAGCTAATAATTTGAAGACAACGATGGAGACATTTTTGTAGAAATGTAAATTACCAAAATTAATTTAGAAAGAAAATTTAAAACAGAATATCTTTAAATTCCTTAACTGTCCTCCCAAAAAGACATATCAGGCTAAAATAATTTTTTTCAAAGATCCATTTTACCCGAACATTGAAGAACAGATAATAATTGTGATGGTTATTTGTATAAGTCAACATGACTAGGCCATGGGCTGCCCAGATGTTCTGGGTGTTGTTTGTGAAGTTTTGGATGAGATTAACATTTCTTTGGTAGACTGAGGAAAGTAGACCGCTCTCCCTAATGCGTGTGGGCCTCATCTTATCAGTTGGAGGCCTCAATAGAAAAAAAAGTAAGGTTGAGTAAGAGGCGAGTCTTCTTGTCTAACCTCTTAACCTGAGACATCCATCTTTTCTGGCTTTTGAACTAAAACACTGCTTTTCTTGGGTCTTGCTTGAGCTTGCTGGTTTCACCACTGAAACTATATTAGCAACACTCCAGGTCTTCAGCTTGCTAATAGGACATCTTGGGATTTCTTGGCCTCTATAATTGGATGAGCCAATTTATTATAATAAATTTTATCTAGATCATTTAACTATCTACCTATCTACTTAGAGAGATACATCCTAACGGTTCTGATTTTCTGAAGAATAGTGACTAATACTGATCTTCTACATATACATAACTGGATCTGAATGGCTCTATAGGAAGAAAAAATAAAGTGAGATAGGGTAGTACGTGGATAAAAAAAGACTATGTTCACATGTGAACAAAATCAAAATCAAAGATGTAAAAGTCTTAACTAAGATATTAATGAATAAAACATAGCAGTGTGTGTTCCAGTCTATGTGTGTCTATGAGTATGTGTGTGTGTGCGTGTATAACTGTATATTCCCTAAAGTTTTAGTGCAGTCTCAAGCTTTCATAACTTCTGAAGTATAAATTCTAAAATGTTAAGATAACCACTATTTGAATTAACTTAAAGTGTAATTATTTATATTTGTTAATCACTTATCTGGGTGATGTTTTAATAATGTGTCTTCAGTTTCTTTCTTTGTGTGTTTTCATATGGAAAATGTGAATTAGCCCATCTTTGAGATTACTGATTCTTTTCCCAGTTGTGTCATACCCACTAATGAATCTTTCAAAGACATTATCTCTGTCACCACCATGCTTTTCTCTTCCAGCATTTCCAGGCGATTCTTTTAATTTCCATCTCTCTGCTGAAATTATCCACATATTTGTGCATGTTTCTTTCTATCTTTCCTTCTAGAGCCTTTCATATATTAATTATTATTTTAAATTAAAAATCATATGAAAGTCCAAACACCTGGGTCATAGTTGAACCCGGTTCTCTTGACCAGTTTACCTCTTGAGATTTTATTCTTCTTCTTTGTAGATCATGTAATTTTTGGTTGAAGACCAGGCATTTTGTGAAGGACAATGTAGACTGAGGTAGATAATATGTATGTCTGGATATGGGATGTGTCTTCTCTTGCCAAGCCTCCTTCTCTTGTTTTGAATGTTGAGTCCATCTGGTTGGGAAATGAGGCAAATTCAGTGTTCCTGTGCTGTGGTCATCCACAGCACACCACAGACTTAAAATGCTGAGTGTCACTTTGCACTTAGGTTTTCCTCAAGATTTGTTCTCCATTCTCTGCCTGGGGTCTTCAGAACCTTGTGCTGACTCTTGGAATTGGTCTGTCCCCAGACTCTGTCTCTCCTTCAGCACTTACTGCTGTTATATATTAGCTGACTCTTGTTAGCCTAGCGGGGCAGGGAGGGATCCTTCTACTGTCCCGGTTCAGCATCATATTTAGGCAGGTAACACATCCTTTGGCCTTGGTCGAGGCTTCTTAATGATCTGATCTCACGGTATTTTTAAGCTCCTCCCCAAGAGAGGGGGCTAGGGTTTGTTTGTTGTTTTGTTTTGGTTTGTTTTTGTATTTTTTTAAATTTTCTTTTGTCTGTTTGTTTCGTTGTTTTTAGCACCTTTTGTCGGACTCTATTGGGTCTTCATCCACTCCTTGAAGATGACGGAGTTTTCTTCCTTCCCATAGCAGATTTAAAGCTTTTGTCCCATAGAGAAGACAGAGAAGGATTTATATGGGGCTTCATGCTGTTTCCACAGCAGCTCCCCCAGACCTGGGCCAAAAGATATGCCTCTCTCCTGCCTCTTGACCAATCCTCCTTTTGACCCAGTGGGGCCTGTGCAGAAGGGATGCAAGCAGATGTAAACCCCCTTTTAAGCAGCCCCCAAGGACTCTGTTCTCTCACACTAATGTATACTTGGCCTTTCATAATTGGTTAAAAAGTTTAATGGAGTTAATCTTATTGGGTGATAAGGAGTCCAATGTCCGTTCCGGTGAGCACATGCTGTCACCCTGTCTCTCTCTGGAGCTGCCTGTCTTTCCACAGATTTCAGCTCTCAGGTGGGTCAAAGAAAAGTTGTGATTTTGTAGATTACAAGCATTTTAAATAGGCTATACATATAGTTGTAAGGGTCAGAGCAAGGCTTTATTCTGCTTTTTGTATTCCGATAGAAGTCAAAATGATTATATATATATTTTCACAAATAACAACTTTTAAATGTTTGTTTAAGTCCCTCTAATTGAAGATAGGAAAACTGAAAACTTAAAATTAAACCTTTATTTCAAAGTTTACAAAATTTCAAAATAACACTTTTTTAAAAAAAGTACCAATTACATGTTTGAAACTATAAAAGCTTAAAACTGCACCAGATTATTTGTATATATCTCTGTGTATGCACTTACACACACATGTACATGCACATAGCACATTAGTTTCATAAGGCTGTTGAAGAAAGGGACAGCCTAAAGCAACAGAAATTCTTTCTCTTTCTGTTCAGGAGTCTGGAAGTCCCAAATTAAGGTGGTGGTAGGACCACGTTTGCTGAAGAATCTAGGGAAGTATTGGTTCCATGATTTTCTCTTTGCTTCTGGTGCTTTCTGACAATCATTTGTGTTTCTTGACTTGTACATGGAACACCTCACTTCCAGGCATCTCTTTGTAAGGCTTTCTTCTCTTGTGTACCTGTTCCTATATCTCTTTTGCTCTTCTTATAAGGACAACAGTCACATTTGATCAAGACTTCATCGGACTCTGGTATGGCCTCGTCTTAAATTAACAAACTGCATTTGCTTGACCTCATTTCCAAATAGTTAACATTCTGAGTAACCAGGGGTTACAAATCCATCCTATCTTTGCAGGACAAAATTTAATCCATAACACATACACACATACACAGTGATGGCAGAGGTGTTCCTCTAGGACTGGTCCAACATTGGAGATAATATGTCAGCATAATTTATTGTATTGCTATTCTTACAACCATCTCATTTGATGATGGAGGAACCATGACATTTAAATTTATCCATCTTGCGGTGATACTTATATAAAAAAGTTATCTCCTAGAAATCCTTATCAAATAGGTTATTATTTATGAAACTTTAGGACCACTCCCACTAGGATCGGAAGGGAAAATAAATGTCAGCCAATCTCCCTCTTGGTATGGTGTGTCGTTCTGGAGTTCTTAACAACTTCGGTTAAAACAAAGTAGACTTGTGTACAAGTTAAAAAAAGAAGAAGCATTTTAATTAATTCAGATGATCATGTATTTCTAGAATTTCACATAGACTCATCAAAATGTATAAATATGTGTAATTTTTTCAAGGTCAATCATGCCTCACAAAAGCATGAAAAACCAATTAGGAGCTTAAGGAAGGAGAATGTCACTGACTTCAGTCCTTTCATTATACAGATAATAAAATAGTGATTAATAAAATAAAACCAGCAATAAAAAGTAGAAACACATTAAGGAAGTCTTATTTGTTCCAAGTGGTTATTATTTATGGTTTAACCATCAGAAAAGGCTGAGAACTGAGATTTAGAATCACAGAATGCAAGTCAGAAATAAGGGCCATTTTTTTTTTTTTTTTTTTACTATAAATAGCTGTATCTAAAAAGAAATACTCAGCAGTATTCGAGCTGGATAGCATTGGTTAGTAACTCTAAACACCCATTTTTTCACACCTATGTGTAATATTTCTGTTTTATATATTCAAGTGTAAGCAGACTATAAGAAAGCATATCTATTGCACTAGATAGATTTAATTTGTCATATTATTTGCTGTCTTCCTATAACCTAAAGATCAACCACAACTATTATTAAAGAGAAAAATTGATCTTGGCGGATACAAATAATTTTGTAGCTACTATTATAGCATCCAGGTGTGCACTTTTTAATCTTGACAAACTATATGACAGACAACACTCGATGTTTGACTTTGAATGGCTTATGAGGCTGCATCGAGAAAATAAAAGAGGCTAGGAGCTGAACTCCAGGACATGGACCATGGCAGAAGCATTGGCTGGGCTGGACACAAGCCCTGTTGTGTTAATTATATGTAGTGGTCAATTACCCACACCAATGATGCCCTTTACAGCAGCAGAAAATCAAAAATTCCAATACTTCACTTAGATCACATACAAATCAGGTTGATCTTGAGTAAGAGCATCTTTGAACATGAAGGACAAAAAAAAAAAAATAACCCTTTAATTACCATGTTTATGTCTCCTTTTTTAGTTACCCACAGAAAGTAAACATACTTAAGCGCATCTTAGCAATTACAGCCTGCTTTTCAGACTCTGTTTAATTATGAGTGAATCAATCAATATGCCTCTATTCACTGCCTCATTTCAATACTTTGCATTAGTTTCAAAACTGAACATTTCCTATAGACTTGGGCCTGTGTTTCCTGCTTCTATAGTATTCTAATGCTTAAATATGATTAAATATACAAGTGTCCTGGTACTGGCTCCATGGTATTGCCTTCTCCCCAAGCTGTTTAATGCCCGTCCTTTTCTTTACACCCATCACATAGCCATTCCTGCATAAAGATGGCATGATTTCACCCGCCTGCCCAGAATGACTCTCTTACATATGCCTCAATGCCCACACTTTCACTTGCTCCTTAAAACTGAAAATTTTTAAATCAAACAATTTAGTGTATGCTAATATCTGCTATGCCACAGGGAAACTACCCATGACCTTGGACCTAGGGAGTGTCAGTCCCCCCCCCCCACCCCGTCCCCGGGATTCGATGCGCACTGTAGGCTTGCTGCCATTTTTCCTTTATTATAGCAACTGACTTTTTCATCATGCATAGAGTCCTATCTTGACATCCACACTCTCCTCTTGAAAAACAAGCTGGGATTATCAAAAGACAAAAGAAAACAAGTGCTGGCGAGGTTGTGGACAGAAGGAAACTCTTGCACTCTGTTGGCGTGAATGTAAATTGAGAACGGCCATTGTGGAAACAGGCCTGAGGTTCCTTAAGAAGTTAAAAATAGAACTGCCCTATGATCTAGAGATCTCACTGCTGGGTACATATCCAAAAGAAATGAAGCCACTGTCTCAGAAAGGTATGTGCACCCTCTTGTTCACGGCAGCATTATTCACAATAGCCAAGACATGGAAACCACCCAGTGCCCATTGACCGATGAATGGGTAATGACAATATACTCTATACATACAATTATTCAGCCATAAAAAAGGGAAGGAAATATTGTGAAAACGCAGATGAACCTGGAGGACATGATGCAAAGTTAAATAAGCCAGACACAGAAATAAAAATACTGTATAATCTTACATGTGGAATTTTAAACAGTTCAACTCATAGAGCCAGAGACTAAAATAGTGATTGCTGGTGGCAGGATGTGGTTCACGAGGTAAAAACTTTCAGTTATAAGATTAAAAAGTCCTGAAACAAACAAACAAACAAACAAAAAAACATGAATAAGTTCTGGAGATCTAATATATAGCATTGTGTACTTGAAATTTGTTAAAAAAAAAAAAAAAAAAGGTTTCTTGTAAGTGCTTTCTGCTGCTTTCACCATCACCAAAAACAAAAAGGAAACTGTGTGAAGTGATGACTGTATTAATGACTTGATTGTGATAATCCTTTTATATGTTTATGTATATCACATCATTAAATTATATAACCTAAATATATATTTTAAACACCTACCCTCCTATTAAAATAATAAATGAGTCAGGTTTACAATGTTATCTTGGACAACAAATTTGGAATCATTGGTTAGCAGAGGCCAGCTCTACTGATGAACTAGAATTTAACATTTTTGAGTCCCGTAATTTCCTGCTGGCCAGAGTTGGTGCATTCCTAACAATGACCTAGCCATAATTATGGCCTCAAAAGGTGAAGGGCAGATTTTAAGATAAGATAAATATCCCCTCAAAGACATTTGCCTTGTGAAATAATATCCCCAAGAAGTGTTTTCTCATTCTTCCCAGGGAGCCTGTAAGAACTGTGCACCGCATTACGGGATTGGTTCATACCTAACCAGGTACTCTTGTTGTTATTGTTCATTCGTTTCTTTTTGTCCTTTTGGTGTGTTCAGCATCTTTGTTTATTCTCTCCTGGGTGCTAGAAAAAAAAATGTAAAGAGAAACACAAATCTCATCCTGTTCTCTTATTTTAAATGGACATGTGATGACATCATTCAGCTGGGAGGTGTTTTGGGGTGGAATATAATGCCCAACCCAGGGCTGGCTCCACTACGGAGTGGCTGCTATGCTGCGCAGAACTGATATCAGAGAGATCGTGTAGGTTTATTCGTGTCAAAGGATTTGCATGTTGAGAACAACTGGCAAAGCCACAGAGAGGAAACTCACTCACGGCGAGCCTGCAGGAAGCAGTGCACCTTCAGGAAAATGGTACTTGTGCAAGGTTTGTGAGCGCCCAGGGACAAAATCGAATCCTTTAGTCAAGACAAAGCAAAAAGGGGGCAGAGCTGGTTCTGTCTTCCTTGGCTTTATTTTTTTATTTATTTTTTTATTATTATTATTTTTTTTTACTTTTTTTTTCTTTTCTTTTTTTTTTTTTTTTTCCCTTGGCTTTGGACTTGATGGTTCCTACCTCTGTGTCCCCACACCCTCCCACCGCTCGTCCTAAGACTGTCTACTAGTAAATTTTCCTTCATTAAAAATAGAGATAAACACAGGCGTCAGAATTCTAACATCGTCATGGCCTTGTCCTCTCTCATCCACAAAGAGACACCTTCTCATGGTGACTGGCCAAACCGCTCGTGCTCCAGGCAGAGCAAACGTCATTCATGCTTTGACTGAAAATCCAATCAAAAGCCAACCTTAAATTTGCAATATTTTGGCAGGTTGTTTTGAAATCCCCCCAATGCAACAATCGAATAAATAAAACTTTCCCTGGAGAACCAAATTCCTGAAGAGAAGACGTTGAACATCTATGGTCAGGTGAGAGAAGGGTGGAGCCCAAACCAGCAAGCGTTCCAACTAGTGGAAGTGATGGAAAATGGAAAATGATTCAAGACAAGTATCTTGGGCCCCTGGGGGGCTCAGTGGTTGAGCATCTGCCTTGGGTTCAGGGGGTGACCTTGGGGTCCTGGGATCGGGTCCCATGTCAGGCTCCCCAGCAGGGAGCCTGCTTCTCCCTCTGCCTGTGTCTCTGCCTCTCTCTCTGTGTCTCTCATGAATAAATAAAATCTTAAAAAAAAATATCTTAATGTCATGCCAAATTATATGCTGTAAAGTATCAAATTGTTTAAATATACATACGGCAATCATAGCCTATAAAGTTGTTAAAAGTTTTAACTTTTTATACCAAATATGGAAGAGAGCACTTTTTGTTTCTGAAACGATTTAATACCGTAGACATCGTTTCCTACTTAGTGTGAAACATGTTCCGTATTTTTGTCATCACACACGTACACAGACATAATCCTATTCTGTCCGCATAAAATGCTACTGCATCTTTTTGCTTATCACAGTGGCACGTATTCTAAAAGCAAGGATCCTGAATCTTAAAGGTTCAGGAATTTGCATTTTCCACAAACTAACCCCACATTTTTTATTGGAAAATGTAACTATAATGTGTAGACTGACAGTGTTTGAACACTCAAACAGGCTGTTTCTTGAGGCACTTGGGTGGCTCAGTGGGTTATACCTCTGCCTCTTGGTTTTGGCTCAGGTCATGACCCCAGGGTCCTGGGATCAAGCTTGAGTTGGACCCTGCACTCAGTGGGGAGTCTGCTTCTTTCTCTCCCTCTGCCCCTCCCCCTGCTCATGGTCTCTCTCTCTCTCTCTCTTTCTCAATTAAATAAATAAATCATAAAAAAAACCAAAAGCAAGAACAAAAAAACAGGCCATTTCTTGAACGATCATTGAAACAACATGTAAACGACAGCCTACACTGAATGTGTGGCCACATGCAGGCAAAGGGGTCACAGAAGGACACAATTGAACCCAGCCTTTTGGCACATCTCATGGCATATTAAATAGGGAAAACTGAGCAGACTCATTAAAAATGACACGAAGAAATGTGCATTGATTTATTTGTGCATCATTTTATCGGTTCTTTTATTTTTTAAAAGATATTTATTTATTTATTTATTTATTTATTTATTTATTTGAGAGAGAGAGAGAGAGAGAGAGAGAATGAGCAAGGGGCAGAGGGAGAAGCAGACTCCTGGCTGAGCAGGGAGCCCGACGTGGGACTCGATCCCCAGGACCGTGGGATCATGACATGACCCAAAGGCAGATGCTTAACACTCTGAGCCACCCAGGAGCCCCTTATCTTTTCTTTTAAAAATTAAGAAAGATCGATACTGCTTTTAATAAAAAGAAAATCATCCCTTGGAGAATGAAAAACGGACAAAAGATGTACTATTTGGAAGTTACGGTTGAATTATGTAACTTTTTAAAAGGTGATGCACTTTAGGTTCACCTTCATCCATATTTAAAAAAATATATATCAATGCAAATATACTGCTCAGATAAAACAAAAGATAAAACAAATCTCTTATGTCTGCGGATAAAAGAGCCCGTCTAATAGAAAACGTCAAAAGTAAATAAGTATAAAGGGGAGAGGGGTAGGGTAGGATACAAATCATAAGTTACAAGAAAGGAAGACATAATGATACGGCCCGGCCGGCCCTGGGGAGATATTTGTCATGTGCCCTGTTGCAATTTTAGCCATGCAAAACTAAAAGTGAAAAAAAAATTGTTTATGGCAAAGCGTAGTGTACAAACAACGCGTGCAACGTGCAGCCATCCTGTGAAAGGCTGGTTTTCTGATCTGACTGGTTCCATTCATTTCAATCCAGTTCTCAGTGATGAAGAAAAATTTGGGGATAAATGGCTCATAACTTTGCTCTACAATTGTTTGTAGGTTTTCGCCACCACTCCCGGGGATCTTTTAGTATCACAAAACTGTTTCATTATGCTACACACTTGCCGTGTTACGTAGGATGATGTGCTTCTGGGATGTGCTAAGACATCACCTTGACTTCAAACCCCACTGTCTTCTTTCCTCATCGTGTATATTCCTTCCATGAGGGAGTGACGTCGTGCTTTGGAGTGACCTCATGCTTTGCTGCTTCAAAAAGAGCTAGCAGTTTCGATGACTGAATTCACTTAACCGTCTATGGTTTTCGAGGGTGAGAGAACCACCATCTGATGAAAAGTGAAGACAGGTTGGCCGGTTACTTGGCTATTGGGGAGAATCAAAAGGAAAAACAGGGGTGAGCATTCCTGAGACGGGGTGGGCCTGAGCTGCTCCATCGAATTCAGCTGCAGAAATGGTCATTAACTTGACTTCAGTGGATGCTTGAGTGGAAGGAAGTCGGTAAGTGTTTGCCAGGAGGACATCAGGCTGAGATAATGTACCGTGGTCAGGGCCAGGCAACCGAGGCACCGACCCAGTGCTTTACCTCCGCGTTGATTCCGGGGAGCAGAGAAGGGTGGCCGGGCAGGACCCAGAAGCTTTCCACCGTCGCGCACGGACAGATATTGGAGGTCACACCGCCTGAGCAGAAAATCACTTTTTCTTGCCTCTACCTGGGTTCTGAGAAAAGGATATCCTCTGTTTTGTTGTCGTTTCATTGTCGTTGGAGGGGAGGGAGGGAGGGGGGGGAGGGGAGGGAGGGGAGGGGAGGGGAGGGGGGAGGGGAGGGGGGAGGGAGGGGGGAGAGAGGGGGGGGAAGGAGGAGGAAGGAAGGAAGGAAGGAAGGAAGAGGAAGGAAGGAGAGAAGAAAGAAAAGAAAACGAAGGAGGGAGGAGGGAGGGGAGGTGAGGGAGGGAGGGAGGGAGGCGCGGGGAGGGGAGGTTGGGGAGTTGCTTGTGTAGGGTGGTTTGAGGTTTCTTCAATTATTCCTTCCTTCCTTCCTTCCTTCCTTCCTTCCTTCCTTCCTTCCTTTCTTTCTTTCTTTCTTTCTTTCTTTCTTTCTTTCTTTCTTTCTTTCTTTCTTTCTTTCTTTCTTTTTCATGCTTTCTTGCTTTCTTTTTCTGTCAAAATTGTTTTCTGATTGCAGAACGGAATCACAGAGGCTGTGGTCAGGGGTGCCTACAAACCCAAGACCTAACTCAGGGCAGCCTACTACAACTAAACACAACGGAGCAGGGTAATTTCCTTCTGGTGATTTCAAATATCCACTTGTCAAATGAGAAATGTGGAACAGACCATATTCATAAATTAGGGAAGGACGATGGCCATCATATGTGAGTAGCTGCAATGAAGCCCTTTGACTTCTGAGAATTTTCTCTAATCTAGATATACACGTCGGCTCAGGGAACGCTTCCATGTCAAGGTTATTCAAAATATGATTTTCAGCTAGTCAAAATAAGGTAACAGTTTTTTTTTTTTTAAATGTGTTTTCTCACCTTAATAACAATACATCTACCATATTAGCACCGTGGACTGGAGTTCAATTTAGACCGAATCTTACAAGCATGCCAAAGTTTGTATCAAATGTCTCAACAAACCAATTTATTCATGAATCGTCAATCACTGCCAATACAGAGTAATGGGTTTAGTTTAATGTGCATGAATCTTTCAGACAAAATAAATATACTGCACACATTTAAAAAGTGATCTTTATTCATTTTTGAATCTATACAGTTCTATTTAAAAAGTGACATTTAAATTTACACCAATAACTGCAAAAAAAAAATCTGTAAGTGTAAAAGGTCGGAACCATAAAACATTGTAGTTAAGTAATTTTTGGATTTTATTTTTAAAATATGACTAGTCTTACAGGCTTATTTAAACGCACTCATATTTGGCCGGGGAAGGCATGTTAGAACTTTAAGTTCCGTGCATTTTCCTCCAACGTTGTCTGAAATGATTCTTCAACAGTCCAGCTCTGGAAAATGAAGTAATCAAAAGATCCAGGAGGAAGAAGGAAGGACGTTTACTTGATTGATGGAAGCACGACTCTCACGTAACATCTATGGCATGTTATTTTGTAAAGACTTGGGAAGTACTGTACTTTGGGTCGGTCTAAGGAGCAACTCGAAAATAAAAGTAAGAGCCTAAGAATGTGGACATCCCACCACCACCGCACGAGCAGCTCTGGGGCTGATGAATTATACTTTCACCCGAGTGCCCTGAATTACCTAGTTTACGAGCCACCCATGGGCAATTTGGACACGTTTTTAAGTAAATATTTTATCCTTTGTTTTAGAAAAGCAAACTCTTCAGGAAAAGAATCGTCCTCTGAACCATGCGCTGTGCATCAGAACATGTGCAAACGAATTGCCTTCAAGATACTGTTTCACTTCAATGTGAGGTATCTGGTTAAATAAAGAATTACCAACTATGCCGAGATAATATATTTTTTTTTCTTCTCCAGTTTAAATTTTTTACCCCATCGTTCCTGATTCATGGAAGAGCTCCCAGCAAGAGCCATCGCTCCCACAAAAAGTCTAGAGCTGTCCAAACACACGCGGCCCTGGTGAATGGGCACAGGGATGTTTCCCTGTTTGATTGTATGATCCAAATGCAGAGATCTCTGCAGAGCCTGGCCTTTCTCTCGGCACAGATTCTTCATCTTCACCACGTAAAGACAAAGACATTGGTCACATAAGGTGACTTGGCTAAAAAAATCATTGATCAGGACAACAGAAGTCTTCATACTACCGATGTATCAAGCTTACAGTCTTTTGATACAACCACTTTTTTTTATTATTAAAAAGGGGAATGGAAATTCATTTTGATCTAGTTTATTTTTTCTTTTTCTGACTTACAATTTATCACCTTGGAGAACATACTTTTTTTTTTTTTTTTTTTTTTTTAAGATTTATTTTAGAAAGTACATGAGCAGGGGCAGGGAGTGGGACAGGGAAGGGTGGGGGGAAGACTCTCCAGCAGACTTCTCTGCTGAGCTCGGAGCCCAACTCAGGGCTTGATCTCACCACCCTGAGAGCATGACCCGAACTGAAATCAAGAGTCAGATGGTAAACCAACGGAGCCACCCAGGCACCCCAAGAACATACACTGTGATATATGATTAAGGGTTGACCAGTGGGCTCCTAAGTCTTACATAATAGAATCCTAAGAAAGTAAACATTTTTAATTTTTTTTAAAAAAATATTTTATTACTTATTCATGAGAGACACAGAGAGACAGAGAGAGAGGCAGAGACACAGGCAGAGGGAGAAGCAGGCTCCATGCAGGGAGCCCCATGTGGGACTCGATCCCATGACCTGGGGTCACTCCCTGGGCCGAAGGCAGACGCTCACCCCCTGAGCCACCCGGGTGCCTGGAAGTAAACCCTTTTCTACACAATCCTCACTGGATCTTCAGGTCATAGGAAGAGCCAAAAGGAACAACAAAATCCCTGTAGCACAGACAAAAAGGGGGCAAGACTCAGTCATTACACCAAGGGACTCCCACACGACACTGATTTCCCTGCAAACTGGATGAAATTCAAGTCCTTTAATTTGGGAATTAGTTCTGCAAAAGAGGAAATACTCATTTCCATTTAATCTTTGTATACTTCACGCAACTCACAAGGTGTCGGGTGTGTACGTGGGGGTTCAAGAGTGGAGCGCTCCCGCCTTGTTTTGTTGGGTTGACCAGGCGCCCGTAGCTCAGGCTTCAGGGTGCAGCACGGGCTCAGCACCCGGTGCAAAGGATTCCCAGGGCCTGGCCAGAAGCGCTGGTGTGTCCTCCATGCGGTGGCACCTCCCGGAGAGCATGGGGACACATTACACGCATGGCCATCCATTCCCAGGTCTAAAAATTGTCAAGGGAATCGACGCCATGGCCTGTCTACACCGCCGCGCTGAGGTTGGAGCGAGCCGACCCTGTCCAGGAGAGCGGCCCCGGGCACAGCCACCGCCGGCCGCCCGCCACCTTCACCCGGACACCTGGGTGCACAGCTCTGCTCTGGGCCGCGAGCACTTGCAGCCGATCCTCAAACTTTGCCCCAAAGGCCCCCTTTGTTAAAAAAAAGTTTCACTTCTTTGCCCACTTTTCCAGGAGAATTCACAGCGGTTCTTGCTCTCAGTGCATAGTGCCAGCCCTTCTGTGTGGTGGGGAGCGCAGAGTCACCCTGGCCCTGCCTCGGGGTGCAGGACACTGCGACAGTGCGTCCTCCTCCCCCTTGGAGCTGCAGCCTTGCTGTAGGGCCGGGCTGTGACCCTGCCTCGGGGTGCAGGACACTGCGACAGTGCGTCCTCCTCCTCCTTGGGGCTGCAGCCTTGCTGTAGGGCCGGGCTGTGACCCTGCCTCGGGGTGCAGGACACTCTGCGACAGCGCATCCTCCTCTCCCTTGGAGCCACAGCCTTGCTGTAGGGCCTGAGCCATGACCATGCCTCGGACCGCAGGACACTGTGACAGCACGTTCTCCTCCCTCTTGGGGCCGCAGCCTTGCTGTAGGGCCCAGGCTTAAATATATATATATATATATATATATATATATATATATATACACACACACACACACACATATTATATATACATATTTATATATACACATATATACATACATAAATATATATATACATATTTAAATAAATGGATGAATGAATGAATGGTGCAGTGTGGTTTTGTGTCGTTTTTCTCCACATCCCTCCTCCACCCGTTTACTGTTCCTGGATCCCATATTAACACCAGAGTGGCACCCTCAACCAGCGCTGGTTTATAGGGTTGGTTTCCTGGGGGCAGGAGTCTGGGCATGACGGGGCCTCCCGGGCGGGAGCTGAGCTGTCAGGCCGAGCATCTCATCCGGGGATCAGGGCGCCCCGAGCTCGTCCGGTCGGCTGGCAAAATGCAGCCCCTTCCTTCGTGATGGTTGCCCGGAGGTTGCAGCCCCCGCCAGCTGTCTGCGGGAGATCACTGTCACCTCCTCAGGGCCTAACTAACCCAAACAGCCGCAGCCTTGCTCCATAGGCCTTGCCCATCGGGGATTTGCTGTATTCCAGGCAAGTGTGAGCACATCAGCTTGACTTCCCACCTCCACCAAGGCTGCTCTCTAGATAATGTACCTCGGGGGCGCCCGGGGGGCTCGGCGGTGGAGCATCTGCCTTCGGCCCAGGTGACCCTGGGGTCCCGGGATCGAGTCCCACATCGGGTTCCCTACATGGAGCCGCCTTCTCCCTTTGCCTGGGTCTCTGCCTCTCTGTGTCTCTCAGGAATAAATAAATAAAATCTAAAAAAAATAAAAAATAAAAATAAAAATAAAAATAAAAATAAAAAAATAGGGATCCCTGGGTGGCGCAGCGGTTTGGCGCCTGCCTTTGGCCCAGGGCGCGATCCTGGAGACCCGGGATCGAATCCCACGTCGGGCTCCCGGTGCATGGAGCCTGCTTATCCCTCTGCCTGTGTCTCTGGCTCTCTCTCTCTCTATGTCTATCATAAATAAATAAATAAATCTTTTAAAAAAAAAATAATAAATAAAAAAATAAATAATAATAATAATAATAATATAATAATAAAACACAGAAGATATCGTGCCTCAATCATGGGAGTGACCGGCACAGCACCATTTGCCATAAGAATGAGCTAAATCCAGAAACCGATGTTCACATCATCCCGATTCAGAGGTTGTGCCCATCGTTTCCGGGAGGGAACGTGCAGGGCTTGCACCCCTGTGTCAGGAATCACGGAGGCTGTCAGAGTTCGGCTTTCCCAGGGAGCCGTATAATTCTAGAAGCTCAAATTCTAACCTTTTAGACCTATTTCTCATTGAGGGTCACAAGCTTCAATTTCACATACCCTAATTTTCTTCAACGACTTTTAGGTAGAAAATACCGATATTCGATTTCCTCCCATCCGGCTGGTTGATTCTAGCAACGGGCCCTGGGCAGGGGCCGGGAGGTGCCACATCCTAAGACACCGGAGCCCTTGAGCCGAGCTGGACTTGGGTTTTTATTCGAGACACAGGAGATCAAAAGGGAAGCTCCCACTTACAGTTTCCTGTAGGCCCATTTGCCAACGTGAGAAGCTATGAATGCTCAGGGTCCTGAAATCCATAAATGATTTCAACGTCTTCTGCCTGCAGCGTGTGTGTACAGTAAGAGTTTATGTGATTATTCTCCATCGTTATTATATTTTACTAAGTAACCTCCAGGGGTTTGCTCACCTTCAGCATTTGAGGCTCTGGTTATTTTATTTTATTTTTTTTTTTTTGGTTTTTCTTTTCCCCAGCAGCATGTCCTGCTGTCCTCCTCCTGTCTTCAGCGCTGCCACTGGGCCGAGCGCAGGGCCTCTGCTCTAGGCCTAGTAGCTCAGCACAGGGCCCCGGGGTCCCGGGCCCGGACGTGACCACGGCTGGGCCACTACCCCCCTCTGCACTTTATTTGTGTCCAAGTAGAGCACCTCACCTTCTTGGCTATTGTGAAAGGCCAATGAGTCAATACCTGCCAAATATTCGGGACGTGCCTGACACGCCAGGAGCAGCACGTGTGTGCAGCGACTCCACAGCTCCCGCTCACATCCTCCTCGGCTCCACCTCGACGCCAGGATGCACCCCCCCCCGTCTGTGCCTCAGTTTCCCTGCACTCTCACTATTTCCAACACACCGAACCAGCTCCCCGTCCTCCGTTACGGACAGCGCTGTATCTTGAGCATTTCCTAGTCATTCCTCGGAAGTAAATTTTGTCTTATTCTCTGCCCAGTTTTCCCATCTCGGACCTGACATTTTTCTCAGTGTTACAGGACCGTCTCTAACAATCCAAATTGCGTGTGTGTCAAAGATCATTTTCCCAATATTGAACACGTTATGATTAGAAACAACAACACCCTAGACAATCGGTAGGAGCAGAAGGAAGGGAAATCCTCTTCCCAAGGCCATCCGCTGCGGACTCTCGGTCTGCGTGCCGAAACACAGCCCCGGCGTGTTTATTTTTACAGAAATGCCATCATACGATTCGGGCTTCTGTGAAAGCGGCTTTCTCCCCTCAACTTTAGGTCGGCGTACCCTCATGTCAAAAGGAGCCCATATTACCATTTCAGTTGCTGGGCGGCGTGGGCAGTGTGCAGGTGCTGCACTTTATTGAACAATCCTGTTATCAGTCCTCTATTGTCTACGATTCCTAATGCACACGTGCACGTGCACACACACACGGATCCAGATCGATCATGCGTGCGTTTTATATGCTTTCTGTTAGATTTCTCTTCATCTTGGAATGTTTCCCAAAATCCAGTAGTTTGAAGTGCGACTTTCTGGGGCACCTGGGTGGCTCAGTAGGTCAAGCGAAGGCCTGTCGATTTCTGCTCAGGTCGTGACCTCAGAATCGTGAGGTCAAGGCCTGAATCCATCTTAGTGCTCATGGGGAGTCTGCTTGGGATTCTCTCTCCCTCTCCCTCTGCCCCTCCCCACCATGCTCATGCTCTCTCTTTCTCTCTCAATAATTAAAAAAAAAAAGAAGAAGTGAGACTTACTGTGAAGTGCATCATTAAGATTTTCTGCGTGTTGTTGCATTTTTACTCAAGTATTATACCAAGTCATGTCCTGATGACCATATGCATGGGAGGCTGTGTCATTTCCGCCACCCCAGCAATGAGGAACTGTCATTTGAATTAAGCAGCGGTTGTCTCACTTCTCCAACAGACCCCGTGCTTGGTCACCTACCTTTCTCATCGCCACACTAACACACACCTGGCAGGTGCTGAAAAGCGCCCAGCCCATGACACGCAAGGGATGGACTGAAGGAAAGAAGCCTTATGCGGAGTTTCAGATTCAGTTCAGGCTAAAGAGATACCAAATGGAGAAAGAAAACTGATTTAACCCCAACATTATATATGAAAAAAAAAAAAAAAAGAGTAAGTCAAACGTGGCAAAAGATATACAACTTATTTCAAATCTCATCTCTACAAGACATGGAAGCATTGAAATGAAATGTTTGCAAATGACAACCCATCTCTGTGCTTGAGAAATTTCCTGGAAAACTTTGTCTCTCTCCCTCTCCTTTTTTCATGAACATCTCACTCATGAATTTTATTCTGAGTGCTGTTTTATCATTTTCAATCTCCTTCTGGGATAGTGGCTTAAAGAATCATTTCCAGAATATGGTAAGGTAATATGGTTTTCTGTGGGAGAGATTGTGAATTCTAAATATCTGCTTCTTTTTTGTCTTTATGTGAGTTCTTTTACATGATTTGCCTCAAAAAATAAGAGATTCTTGGAGTGATGTCAGCAAAATGGTAGGCTAGGGCAGCTCTAAGCACTCATTCTTCTACAGAAGCACTAAAAAAAACAAGCAGAGTCAACTTTGTTGGAGTTCTGGGAACCGTCAAAAGTTTGCATGAAGGAAACCATAGCTTAATGAAGAAAAAAATAAACACCTTCAAAATAATAGGCATTTTTTTCTTGCCCTAGACTCATCCCTCCCTGGCCCAGTGACAACCTGTCTGCCTAGTACCTTGAGCCCAACGTTGCCAAGCAGACTGACTTGCAAATTGTTGTGTAGGGCTGCTCTCAGCTGTCTGGGGGACACCTGGGGGCACGCTGCAAGGGGCTTGCCTCTGTCTCAACTGAGGTAGAACTCAGGTGAGAAAAACAGCAGGTACTGTTGAACCAGCAGGTCCAGCAGGTCCTGTAGCCCCCGAAAGCTTCACCTCAAATAAGGTGACCTGAGGCAAAGAAGGACATTATATGTATTAAGAAACATTGCAATACGTCGAGAAGGAATAATACATATTCCCATATCTAACAACAGATACTCTCATTACGTAAAGCAAAACGTTGACAGAACTGGAGGGACAAAGAGACCTTTGAAAAATAATGATTGTAGAGTTCATGTCCCACTTTCAACAAGGGAAAGAACAGCTAAGACAGCAAGAACATCAAGGACCTGGCCCCACAATGAGCCGGATTGACCAAGACGCATATGCGGGACTGTCTCCAGCAGCAGCAAAACGCACGCTCTTCTCAAATGGACACAGAAGATTGTCCAGGAGAGACCGTCTAGTATTAGGGCCACACAACTGTTCAGAACCATAAACAAGGCTGAAATCATACAAAATACCTTTTCTGATCATAATGCAGGGAGACCGGGCACTGATAGCAGAAGGCGATCTGGGAAACTCACAAGTGTGGGAATTAAAGGGCACCCGCTTAACCAGCGGCGGGTCCAAGAAGCAAGCACAAAGAAAAGTAGGGACTCCCTTGAGCTAAATGACAACAAAAACAACACGTTGGTCCCAAAGCTTGTGGGATTCAGCGAGACAGAGATGCACGAGGGGATGGGAGCAGGGACCCAAGCTGCTCTGTGCTGCGGAAAGAAGCACGTGGAGCCCCCAGAAGCTGCGAGAGGAAGGGATGGGTGCTCCCGAGGGCCCTGAGGACAGAGAGGCAGCGTGCACCCTGTCACTCCAGACCTGAGGCCTCCCGGGCTCTGAGACAATACGTTTCTCTGCTTTAGAGTCACCCAGTTTATGGTGTTTTGTCCTTCGAGGTCCCATGTCAAGCCCTTTGAATGACAAGTGGCCAGACCCTGTCCAAGATCCAGGGACTTTTCTTTGATTCTTCTCCGTTACAACTTACAGCTTCTTTTTTTTATTTTTCACGCCACCAAAATTGTCTTAATTTAGCTACCCCTGGCTAACGGCCCAAACAGAAGCTCTGATCCCTGGAATTTCAACATCATCCTGACCCCTTTGGCATTGGACGTAAAGTGAGGATATGTTTTATTTTGCTTCTTTTATGTCTTTGAAGCCCTGCTCATCGAAGTGTGTGGGAAATAATAAAGTGGCTGTAGACTTAATCGCCTTATCTTATATGATAAATTAGTCAAAATGAAACAACATCAGCAATAACAGTACCTAGTTAATCCAGTCTGCAACATTTGGATTTACAAGTCTCTTAAAACAGCTTTATTTTAACACTGAATAGATAGGCGTTTCCAGGTCTCTGGGTGGATTTAAAATCTAGAAGAAGATATACAGGTATCCTAATAACCGGACCCTATTCCTAATCTTGCAATAAGAAACTTTCCCGTGGAAAACTATACAGGCTAGATGTCACCCGCCACTGCTGCTGGGGTCATGGGATGTGTGTCACCTTTTCTGCCCCCTATTCAAACTCTGGACTTCCCTCCTCCACCTGTTGCAGCAACACGTACAAAGGCACAAGGAAGGGAGTACACAGGCCTTGTGCTGGTCGGAGATCAGCTGGGGAGAACAGATTTCACTCCGATTGGTTTAAACAAAGATTAATTACAAAATATTGAACGGCATCGGGAAGTGTGGGGAGCACTGACAGGACAGATGCTGGGCTAAGTTTCCAGAAACAGCTCTGAAAGTTCCCTCCCGAGTGCATGTGGCCTGGAGAGCTTCGGCCTATGGGTCAGCGAGCTCCGTCTGCGATGCAGCAAAGCCAGCCTGCAGCTTCCAGCTCCCGCCACCCTTTCTAGGTCAGTGGAGGCCTCAGCATCCAGTTCTGAATTCGGAACCCAGAGAGCACACACCTGCCCAAGGGTCTGGGAACGGTGAGCAATGTATGTTTTTCACGCCACCCACTGTCCGGTATCCAAACCCACTAAGACAATCTGCAATCATGCCGTGTTGCAAAGAAGTATGGTTTTATTTCTTCCTTTCCAACCTGTGTGCCTTTTATTTCTCTTTCGTGCCTTCCTGCAGTCGTCGTGAGAGCAGAAGGCCATGCCCTATTCTCTCATAGGAGAAATGTGTTCAGTCTTTCAAGATTCATATCTCTTCTCAAAAGTTAACATGAAGCATGAGGCTTATTGTATGTCTTCGGATGTTCTTTATCAAGCTGAGAAAGTTACCCTCTATTCGAACTTTTCTGATAATTTTTATCATGAAGGGGTGGTGAATTTTGTGAAAAGCTATTTCCACGTTGACTAAGTGATCATAAATTTCTTCTCCTTTAGCCTATAAATATACTAGATTACATTGATTGGTTTTTGAATATCGAACCAGTCTTGAATCTGTAAGATAAACTCTACCTTTCCGCGGTGTATAATTCCGTTCATATAATGGTGATTTCTATTTGGTACTATTGTGTTAATGATTTTTATAAATAAATTCAAAATAAATTTGTAATAGGCTTTGGTCTGTATTGGTTGCGTGTGTGTGTGTCTTTGTACTGTATTTGTCTGGTTTTGGTATTAGAATAAGACTAGCTGCATAAAGTGATTTGTAATTTGCTCCCTATTCTCATTTCTGGAAAAGATTAAATGGAACTAGTGTCAATTATTGTGTAAACTTCTGTTATAAATCTCCGGTTAAATCACCTGAATTTTTTTAAACTATGAATTAAAATTACCTAATAGATACAATAGTATTATTGAATTAATTTACTGTATATTGAGTGGGTCGAATTTGAATTTTTTTTTTCCTTAGAGGAAACGGTTCGTTTTACATATGTTTTCAAATTTACATGTGCAGAATTGTTTGAGGTATTCCCTTATTTTCCTACTGATGTCTGCAGGTGATTGTTTCATTCTTGATAGTGGTACTTTATGTTTTTGGTGTTTCTTCGTCAGTTTTGCTAAACGTTTTTAATTTTATTAATTTTTCCAAAAATAACCCCTCAGATCTCTGTTTTATTCATATTCTGGTTGACTTTCTTTTTTTCAATTTCACTTATTCTGGTTATCATTATTTCTTCCTTTCTCTGTTTGCTTTAGTTGGCTTTCTTTTCTTTTATGTTCTTGAGGTGGAAGTTTAGATTATTGATATTAGATTTGTCCTTTATTCTAACATATACATTTGCTGCTATGGATTTCTTTCTTTGCATTTTCACAGTTATTGATACATTTTCATTTTCATTTTCATTCACTTTGATGTATTTTTAAAATTTTATTTAAGGCTTCCTCTATCCCTGTATTATTTCAAATATGTTGTTTGTTTCCAAGTTTTTAAAAATGTTCCTGTTATCTTTCTATACTTGATTTCTAGTTTTATTCTATTGTGATCAGAGAACATACCCTGTATAGTTTAAATTATTTTAAGATTTTTCAGTCATGTTTTATGACCTAGAGTTTGATATATCTTGGTATCTATTCCACAGATATTTTAAAAACATACAGTTCTTACGTGGCATATTCTAGAAAATGTCTGTTATACCCTTTGATTGATGGTGTTGAATTCTATCTCCTTGATGATTTTCCAGCCCTTTCATTTTCAACCTGCCAATATTATAATATCTGAAGTGAATTTCTTCCAGATAGTTGGGACTCTGGTTTTTAATCCACTCTATCATCTAAGTCTCTTAATTGATATATTCAGACCACTTATACTTAATCTAATTGTTGATATGTTAGGTCATATCTGCCACTTTATTTCTTATTTTCTGTTTGCTTCTTCTGTTTTCCATTTCTTTGTTTTTATTTTCCTGCTTTCCTGTGAGTTATTTGAATACATTTTAGAATACCATTTTGATTTATCTGTAGTGATCTTATGTGTATCTCTGTATAGCTTTTTACATTATTGTTCTAGATGTAATACATATAAAACGTTTACTTTCTATTGGTGTCATTTTGCCAATTTGAGTGAAATATTAAAACCTACACCCTTTTACCTTTCCCCATTTTTAATTGTCTTAAGTATCTCTTCTTTATAGATTTGTGTTAAAACTTTTGCTTTAACAAACAAATATAGTTTAGAAACCTCAAAAGGTGAAAAAAACTATTGTGTCACCCAAAATTTTGCTTAGTGTGTTCTCTGTGTTCTTTTTCCTTCCTGATGTTCTAAATATCTTTCATTTATTGTTTCCTTTCTGCTTACAGATGTTTCATTAGCTATTCTCTCAGGATAGATCTTCTGGTGTCAAATCCTAGTTTTCCTTTATCTGATAATCTCTTGATTTCTCCTCATTCTAAAATGATATTTTAACTAAATATAGGATTCTGGCATTGACAGTTGACAGTTATTTTATTTCAGAACTTGAGAAATATTTTCCCACTTCCTTACAGCTTTCCTGAGTTGTGATGAGAAATACATGTCATTTAAATTATCATTTCTATCTCAATGCAATATTTTTTTCTTGAGTCAAATAAAAATACATAAAATTTCTGCAAAGCAACAGAAGTTTCCATCAAGAAATAGAAGACATAAAATGGAATCAAGTGGAAAATTTCAAACTGAAACTATAATAACTGAAATAAAAAACTCAATGGATGGGCCCAACAGCAGAAGAAGGAAATAGTAAAATGAATCAGAGAAGTTAAAGGTAGAAAAATAAAAAATTATCTATTATGATCAACGAGATAAAATAAACTGGAAAAATGTAGAGCCTTAGAAACCATAGAGACTGTAACAAAGACCTAATATAGGTGTCATAAGCATCCAGGAAGGAAGGAAGAAAAAGTGTGAGAGTTAAAAAAAAATTCAAAAATTCAAAAAATTCAAATCTCAGTATCAATAGCTGTAGCCTTAATTGACAAACAACTGAAACCTACAGATTAAAGAGGCTTAGCACTCCAGAATAAGATAAACTCAATAAAGCCACCCAAGATATATCACAGCCAAACTTTTGAAAACTGAAAAGAACTATACTTATATTTGAAAATTCAATTTGCATCTCTTCTCTAGGAATGACTCAAAAGACTGAAAGATTAGGTATTATTCCTCTAGACTTCCTTATAACCTTGGCCACTCTTTAATATGACCCTTCCATCAATTAGGAACAACCAAAATTGGCTCCTATTTTCTCAAGGAACAATGACATTTTTTTTTTCTCATGCACAGAAATAATAGAGTTCAGCATTTTCAGTGTCAATGCAAATCTGTTATGCCAGAGATCTTGCCCAGAATTTGGGCAATTATTTTGCCTATTGCCCTAGTTGCAAGACAATGGCTTTGAATTGTGGTCCTTATATCTGTAGATCATCATCTGAGACTTGTAAGAAAGAATGGACAGAAAAAGAGACATTTACTTTTATCGTGGAGAAAAAAACCTTCTGAAGCAGGCTTTCAGCAGATTTTTTCACCAATAACTCCTCCAGCTTGCAGGGAGGTTGCCAAACATGGATTTCTCCCTTAGCTTTATTGTGGGAGGTGACAAAGAAGACAGGTTTGAGAATGAATTTTGGATAGCCCACCACCAGTCAACCACAATCCCAATGATGCTACACTTATGTTTTCATCTAGCAATTTATCTCCTATATCACACTTTCTTGCAGATATATACTAAATGTTTAGTGGGTGAATTTTGAATAAACTTATAATGAATATCTGATCAATATCTCTAAAATTTGTGTAATGATAATGGGCCAGTGATGTACAACCTAAAGAATTGGAACATAATATTTCACTAATCCTTGAAGAATAAAAATTATCATTTTAATTTTTGTAACTGAGACTACATGAAGTTCATTAATGTACCCTAGGTTAAAGAGTACATTAATTCAAGAAGTCATTCTTTGAATCCAGATATATGTTTTCAAAGGCACTTTTATTCTGTATCACTTGTTCTGTCCCGGGAGCCTAGCACTGCTCCCACAGCATGGTGAACCTTGGTAAAATTAAGAAATTCATGGGAAGGGAGTAAATGCCAGGCATGGATTTGTATGAAAGACAAAGGACAGGATGACTTGTTTATAGTCTGTCATCCTATTTACTATTTCTTTTCTTCTCATCATATGCAACCTTATTGCATTTGTTCTAAAACTATTTTATCATGAGTCTCAGCCAATTGAAAAATGATTCCCATTTTTCTTATCTCTCCTTAGTCCATACTGTTCATAAGTACAAGGCTAATTTAAAGAATATTCTTGTTCAATGGATTTTCAACTAGACATAGGGGATCTTATTTTAGAGTTCCTGCAGCTTCACTCCAGTTCTAATTTCTATTCCAACAGCTTTTCCTATTAAGCCCGAATGGTTTGAGTTGCAAGATCAGATGATATGGTCACTCAAGTGCTTTGGTTTTAAAGCACTCAACCTAATAATGTATCTTCTTGAAAGTACCGCGAGATCCTTTTTTTTTTTTTTTTAACACACTAGTATTTTTAGAATAATTCGATATATTTTATTTTTATTTATTTATTTTAGAGATTTTTTTTTTTTTTTTTGAGAGAGAGAGAGAGACTCTTGGTGGAGGAACAGAGGGAGAGAATCTCAAGCAGACTTCCTGCTGAGTGCGGAGCTGGATGGGATGAAGAACTTATTTTTCAGGCCCTTGAGATCATGATCTGAGCCAAAATCAAAAGGCTGAGGCTGAATAGACTGAGTCATAGAGGTGCCATCACTCAATATATTTTAGATTAATAAAATTATTAATCATTTAATATTTAATTTCAATGTGCTTATATTACCTCCTTTGTTATACATCTGTAATCAGAATTATCTAAGCCTCACTTTCCTCTCATTTACTCTGAAAAAAAAAAAAAAAAAGAAGCCGACTTCACTGAGACACATCCCATTCTCTATCCCCAGTGACCAGTGATCCTCACTATGAGTCCATCTTCCACTGTGTAGTATTTTCCAAGAACAATCCTGAGGTATGGGTAGATGGTATGGATAGATGACTATCTGCACATGTCTCATTTTATTGACCACTTCTGGAAGTCCAAATAAGTCTAAGCTGACAGAGATAAAATGATCGTCTTTTCTCTCAAGTGTATCCTCAACATAATAGTTCAGTGTTCTGTTCTCTCTCCGCTTTGTAAAAAGTTTGATGTTCACCGTAGTCAGCTATATTTGCCAGGACAGCCCTCGTCAGAGCTCCCTTCATGCCAAGTACACGTGTGTTCAGGTTTGCCACGTGTTGCACGGCAACCAGCCCACAGCTTTGCTGTGGCTCCTCAGGATGTGATTCATTACCTTCCTTTCTCAGAGCACCTCTATTGTCCTGGGATGAGGCTGTCACCTGCTGATGAGGAGCTGCCTTCCTGGCTCCTCCCACCCCTACAGCCCTACTCTCCTCCCCTTCAGGGCAGTAGTGATTCTTACAAGTCCCATTCACTAATTCTGCTCAAGATGCCACTGCTCTCCAGATGAATGCATCCATTCTCTTGTGGCCTTTGCTCTTCCCTCTTCTTCCAAATCTCACTCAGTTCCTTTTCTTCCCCTCCTTTCCTTTCCTTCCTTCCCTTTCATTTGTTCACTAGGATATGTAACTGAGGGAGCCAATCACTCAAACAGCCCTGATGATAAATTCTCATCATGTAAAAAGTCAAGCTAAAACTACATGAAATAAAATTTTACACACCACAAAACTATCATTATCAACCTCTGAATTTATGAACTAAAATATTCAAAAATAACTCTGGCTGTAAACAGGACCTACTTGAATTTAAATAGCAAATCACTAAATTCAAAAAGAAAAATAAAACTTGATGCTTAAAATTACTGTGGTAAAATTTTCATTTTAGGACTGTGATAGCTTTAAAATAAGCCCTGAAATACTATCAGCATTTTTTTTTTTTTACTATCAGCATTTTACCAAGAAATAAAGCTTTTTTGAAACAACGTTGAATTTTAACCAGTATAATTAGGCATTTGTTAACATCTTGGCTATGCCATTTTGAGATTGTAAAACTAGGGACAATTTATTTAATCTCAGAATATTAATCCATAAAAAGATGAGATTGTAAAGGATAATCTTTCTTGTCCTTATTAAACTACACTATAGTAAACCTTTTCTGATTTATAAACCTGAAGGATGTGAGTGACTGCTGGGTTTTTATGTGTAAGTAAATGTGTGTGCGAGTGTGAGTGTGAGTGCACACACACATTTATGCCAATGTGTCTGCATGAATTTGTTTTTTCTCTGCCCTTACTGCATGAAATGGACTAATTTGATAAAGTGCTTCTCTTTTTCTCAAGAGCAGTGTCCAAGATGGAGAGCCCAAGGTGCTGTTAAAATTAAACGCAAGAGAAAGACCAAATTTAAAAATTCCCAGAGTAGACAAAACCATTTAACAATAGTGAAATGCAATTTCGCTTATTCTGCAAAAGCAGGTGAAATTTAAGTTGGGCTGCTTTTTGTAACTGTCTCTGATGATAAAAGAGACTTAAGTCATCACTCTAAAATGGTATTAGCCACTTTTAACCAATTCTCTGCTGTCTGAATCCCTATTATAATAATCACTCATTGTACAACTTAACTCCCTCATTTCCTTTTTTAGAATCCGTCCTGTAATATCATCACCCTGAGTTTTACATCAGGCTTTGAATTTGAATATTGCAAGATCTTGAACTGTTCTTGCATGTACAATAAACTCTAAGTATTAAAAATTTTAAATACTGAAAAATACTAAATAAAAAACAACACTACTTCATTGCAAATATATATGTGGATATGTGTGCATATGTATTATATATAATACATATATAGATATGTTTTTAATAAATTTGTGTCACTGTTATCCTGCCCAAATCCAGAAAACATTTAAGTTAGCATCAATGCACTTTACTTAAAAGGACCACAGGAACTGTACTTTCCATAGAAGAAAACTTGACACAATTATAGTTCATTCCATTATGTTTTTGGAGCATTGAAACTTTCACCTTGAGTCTCAAGGTTGAAAGAAATCGCAACGATTTCTCCTCCTGGGTTTGGTGCTGTCTTACTCTGTTTAGTATAAGTGGCTCTGACTGCTTGTCAAAGGTATTTATGCACCTCCAAGTTTGGCTTCAGCTCATTTTGACCATATGTAAATCATAGATTTTAGATTGAAATGTAACAACAGTGTAAAGAGGAAAAATTAATCTAATGGAAAGAAGAAAAAAATGATAAGCAAAATAAGGATGATAGTAAGCTGATAATTTATTCACAAAGTCTTGCCTTTTATGCTTGCATATTAAACATGCTAAACACAGCTACTGAGAAGCATTCCTCCTAATTTCCATTAGACAATCTGTTTTTAACAATACACCTAGGAAATGACTGCTCATGGCTTTGTTTGTTCACCATGGCTTGCATCTCACTGACGTTGTGTGCACTCTGATCCTAACTCACTTACTGAGGGGATACTCGAAGTCCATCAGGGAATAAGCATTTATCTTCACAAGGATGCGTAGCTGCCATGCACAGAAGTCTGTAGAGTCGGCATTAGGGGAATCATGTTTAATTTAGATGCCACTTTTCTCAAATGGTAACTATAAGTGATCTTTAAAAATTCTGAAATATTTTTAAAGTAGATCACAGCATTTTTTAAATGTTTTCAATCCCTTGATTTTTTTTTTTTACCTTAACTGAGAAACATTGATCTTTATATTGATAAAGACAAGTTTAACATAATTTAGATGACAGGATATTAGAATGCCATTTGGTTCAGATAAAAATAACATGAAAAATATTTATGACTTGAAATTAGTTTATAAACACATGCACAGTACTTAAAGAATAAATAAATGCTCATTTCTGCATCAGTTACAACCTACTAATGATGTCAATTGTTTCCTTAAGATATATCTATATATGATATATACAGATATATATGACATATATATGTCGATTGTTTCCTTAAGATCTATCTATCTATCTATCTATCTATCTATCTATCTATATAATTGGCCCTGGAAGGGGTCCTAGCACCATGATTTGGAAACTGATCCTCAGTTATAATTGCTCTGCCATCTATTATGATCATTAGGCTAATTATTTCGGTTTTCTTTTAATGAAAATTCTGCTTTTGATTATTTTTCAAGCGCAAAGTACAGTGAAATGATTCAAAGCTCACCCTTTAAAGATGTCCTGGGTATAAAAGAAAGGGAGTGAAACAGTGACTTTAATGTCACATTTCCAGAGTTTAGAGCTTGCTTTATCATTACTGAAAGCCTGTCCTATTCTACTACACTTAAAGATCACAATTTCTTCACCTATTAATTATATAGTGATTATTTTCATTTTTTAAAGATTACACTAGTTCATTCATGTGGAAGTAAGCAATCATGAGTAATGCTGCAAATGTGACATGTGGGATACATTAAAAGCTTCATCATCATTTTACAACAGAATCAAGAAGAAAAATTTACCCAAAAGCACTATTCATGGAGGCCCCAAAAGACAGCACCATTGCCAAGCTAACCTGTATAAGATTCAATATTATCAAGATTGCCAACGGGTAAGATCAGAACTTATGGTCAGGCCAGAAACCATTCTATAAGGATTCTCAATATTTTTCAGGACCCCTTAGTTATATTATTCCATTTATTAGCTATGGATTACTTATTGTATATTTTGGGTCTGTTAATTACAGAGGAAGAGAGAACATGATGATTTAGATGAACAAAACAATGAGGTAAAGTAATATGATCCACATCAACAGCATCCAAGGAATAACATAAATTTCATGAAACAATTAGAAAAAAAAATTAGATTTTCTTGCTTCTTGTTGTTTCTGTTTTTTTCCTGCATCAAATTTAATGTAATTACTTAAATACTTTAAAAAATATCCACAGATAAACATGGAAACTTTGCCTCAGAGTTCTAAGAAAAAATACACAACAATTAGGAAGTTTTTTTGATATTAAGTTAATTTCTAAGTTTTCAGTGTCTTTTCAACAGGCTCCCTCAGTTTGTTCTCACAATAACTCTGACACAGAAGGGACAAGATCTTAAGAACCGTGTTCCTGGTTGAGCTAAATGGACCCACAATTGTGCACATGTACATTTCATCTACTTTTTAAGTGTATCTTTGCCACTTCTTGCTTTTGCATTTATAAATTATTCAGTGCAAATGGGTACATGCCAAGATGTTTTAAATTGATTTCTTCAGCACAATTATTTCTTCTTACCAGGTCTCCATTCCTTCATTCTGAGCATCAATCACAAGTTGTAATGCTGCCTTCCAAGGATCAAGTGGCTGCTCTTGGAAGAAGCATTTATCTGTATTTCAGAATCAGGAAATCAGGATTAGTTCATAAAGAGAGCCCACAAAAGCATTAACCACCTTTTTTTTTTTTTTTCTTTTTTTGAGAGAGAGAGAGAGAGTACATGTAGGTGCAGTGGGGAGAGTGCAGGGCCAGAGGGAGACAGAGAGAGAATCTTAGGCAGGCTCCATGCCAGTGTAAAGCCTCATATGGGGCTTGATCTCAAGACCCTGAGATCATGACTTGAACCAAAATCAAAAGTCAGATATTTAACCAACTGAGACATCCAGAGGTCCCAGAATTAGCTGCCTTCTTACCTTTATAAGTATCAACAGATTAATAAAAGGGTTGAAGTCGAGATTTAATTTTTTTTCAGAATTAGAAGACTGTCATTTTAACACACAAGACAAGAGACCAAGACTTCAGGGATAGAGATGGATTTTATTAGTGTGTTGTAGGTCTCTTATTGTTCCCCATTGTTTGTTTTCATTTTTCCATTCACTGTGCTCTGTTTTGTCTTAGAAGCAGTTGTTGAAAGTTAAAGTAACAGGAATCATCTATTTCTCCCTTGTTCAATCTGTTCCTCTCTATCTAGCAATTGTATTTCATTACCTACTGAGTAATTCCATAAGATTAGCTGATTCTTAATTTATATTCTTCTCTTCTATTACATCTTGATATTTTGTACAAGGTTTGTTTGGGGAAATTTCTGGAACTTTCCTGAGACCCATTTCCTTATTTTTCTACTAAACTTTTTGTTTTGAAATGAGTGTAGATTCACGTGCAGTTGTAAGAAAAAAACTCAGATCCCATGTAATTTTTACCAATTTTCTCCCCAAAGTTAACATCTTGCAAAAATATAATACACTAGCTAAGTCAGAATACTGATGTTGATATAGGCAAGATGAAGAATGTTCCTATCACTACAAGCATCCTTAATGTCATCCTTTCATGGCAAGAGTCATCCACTTCTATCTCTTCTTAGTAAACCCCTGGCAACTACCAATCTGTTCTCCATAGCCATAATGTTATTTCTAGAATGATATGTGAATGGAATCATACAGTATGTGAAATTTGGGGTTTGGCTGTGTTAGTCCTATGGCATAATTCTTTAGAGATCAATATAGGTTTTTCTGTAATCAATAGTTCTTTGGGGAAAGAAAGCAGAGAAGGAGGATCCTAAGCTCAACTCTTCCCATGCATGCAAAAAGATAACACACACATCATCATAAATAACCCAGAAAACAATCTGAAGACTGGCACAACAAACTCCACAGTTATAGGTAGAGAAGAGGCCACATCGAGGAAGGTAGGACAAAGATGTGGTTTAGGAGCAAAATGGACCATGGTCATCCATTGGTAGTATAGAGAAGGACAAAGCCAGACTTTCACACTGGAGAGTCCACAAATGAAGAGGGAAAATCCTCTTAACATTTACCCAATTATAAGAAAGTATTATAAAAAACCATATGCCAAGAAATTGGGCAATCTGGAAGAAATGGATAAATTCCTAGAAACATGTAAATTACAGAACTGAAATAGGAAGAACTAGAAAACTTGAACAGGCCACAAACCAGTCAAGAAATTGAATCAGTAATCAAAGAACTTCCAACAAACAAAATCCCAGGACCAAATGGTTTCACAGGTGAATTCTACTAAACATTTAAAGAAGAGTTAGCACCTGTTCTTCTCAAACTATTCCAAAAAATAGAAGAGAAAAGAAAACTTCCAAATTCATTCAATGAGGCCAGCATTACCTTGGTACCAAAACCAAGTAAAGACACCACAACAAAAGAACTACAGGCCAATGTTTCTGATGAACATAGATGCAAAAGTCCTCAAGAAAATATTAGGAAGCTGAATCCAATAATGCATTTAAGAAACCATACACCATGATCAAGTGGGATTTATTCCTCAGATGCAAGGGTGGTTCAACATTTGCAAAATTATATATATATATTTATATATAAATTATTATATAATTATATATATATTACATATATATATTAGAATATCAGCTATAAAAAAGAATGAATCTTGCCATTTCCAACAACCTGGATGGATCTAGACACTATACTACTAAGCAAAATAAGTCAGTCGCAGAAAGACAAATACTGTATGATCTCACTCTTATGTGGAATTTAAGAAACAAAACAAACAAACAAGCAAAGGGAAAAAAGAGAAGACGGAGAAAGAGAAACCAAGAAATGGAGACAGACCAAGAACAAACTTATGGTTACCAGGTGTGAATGGGATGGGGAGATGGGTGAAATAGGTGATAAGGATTAAGGAGTGCACTTGCCTTGATGAAAAAAATACATAAAATATAAGAATTAAAAAAGAAAAAAATACTCCCTTGTAATAGTTGCATAGTATTCTATGATCTCAAAGTACCATCATGAATTTAACCATCCACATGTTGAAAGGCATCTGGCCTGTTTCCAATTTTTAGTTATTCTGACTATAGCTGCTGTAAACATTTATCTACAGGTTTTGTGTGAACATGTCTTCATTTCTCTGGAAAAATGTTCAGGATGTAACTTGTGGGTCATAGCATGCACTTGTTTAAAAAAAAAAAAACTGCCACACTTTAAAAATTATGGATTTGGTTTTCTTAATAGTTATAAGGCTATTCAGATTGTCATTTTATCTCAGGTGACTTGGGTGGTTAGTGAGTTTTCCAATAATTGGTCTGTTTCTTGTAAGTTTTATCCTCATGAGCAGTGTTGTTTGCTGCATTCCCTTATTAAAGGCTACAGGTTGTGTAGAGATATTTCCTGTTTCATTCCTGGCATTATCTTTCTGGAGGTTTGCCAACTTACTGATTTATTGACTTTCTTTTTTCTTTTCTTTTCTTTTCTTTTCTTTTCTTTTCTTTTCTTTTCTTTTCTTTTCCTTTTTTTTTTTAGTATAGCCAATGTTTTTGTTTTAATTATTTTCTTTATTGTCTGACTTCAATTCCATTGACTTCTGCTTTTAGCTTCATTGTCTTCATTCCTTCTACTTGTTTTGAGTTTATATTAACTTTTTTTTAACCTTTACTGATGTAGAAACTTATTGATTTTATACATTCCCTCAATTCTAATATGAGCGTGTTATGCCACAATTTATTCTTTGTACTTCATTAACTACATTTCACATGTGATATGCTATATTTTCATTTTCATTTTGTCTTATGTATTTTTAAAATTTTTCTTTTGATCTCCCTATTTGACCAGTAATTTATTTACTTGTGTTTCCAAGGTTCTAGAGATTTTCCTATTATCCTTTCATTATTGATTTCTAGTTTGATTCTATTATGTTTAGAAAGCATTTTCTGAATGATTTCAATGCTTAATTTTTTTGAGGTTTGTTTTTGGGTCAGTCCATAGCCTATCTTATAGCTACTGCTGTTGGGTGGATGTTCCGTATATGTTAGTTTGATTATACCAGTTGACTGTGTTGTTCAGTTATTGTATATCTTTGCTGATTTTATCCAGCCAGTAATATTTATGTATTGAATCATCAAATTTGATTGTATCCTCTGTTAGTTCCATCAGGTCCTGCATTATGTGCCTTGAAGTTCTTTTATTGGGTGAGTACATATTTAGGATCCTTACATCTTCCATATCCATCCTTTGTCATCATTGTATCTAGCAATTTTCTCTTATTTGAAGTCTACTTTATCTTGTATTAATGTAACCATTCCTACTGTTGTGATTAATATTTGCATTATACGTAGTTTTTGTTCTTTTAAATTCAAACTACCTTTGTGGTATTTGTAATTAATTTCTTATAAATGCCATAGTAGGATGTGGTTTTGCCTCCATAAATAATTTTTTGATTCTTTAAAAATTGTACATATTTAACTTGTACAACATGATGTTTTGATGTACATATACAGTGCAATGATTACTACTGTCTGGCTAATTAATACAATATCCTGGTGGAGAGTTACCTTTGTGTGTGTGTATGAGGAGGACACTTAAGATCTATTCTCAACAAATTTTAAGTATACAATACAGTGTTATTAAGAATCATCACCATGCTGCACGCTAGCATTATCTCATATGTGGGGTTTCAAAAGATCAAACTCAGAAGCAGAGCGTAGAATGGTGGTTACCAGGAGTGAGGCTGGGGTGGGATGAAAAAGTTGTGGAGATCTAATGGGTCTCTCTCTTTCTTTAACCTATGCTACGAATCTCTGTCCTTTGATACATGTAGAGCATTTATATTTAAGCTACTTATTGGTATATTAGAGCTTAAATATGTCATTTAAAAATTATTTATCATTTTTTTTGTTGGTTTCTCATTCCTTTCTTTGCTTTTCTCTTTCAATTACTCTTTCAAATGTTATTTGAACATTTTTAGGATTCCACCTTGATTTTGTGTACAGTGTTTTTAAAGATATCACTTTGTACCCTTGTCTTAAGGTTGTTTCAGGATCTGAATACAATAAAAACCTCATCATAGTCACTGGTATCATTTTACCATCTCAAGGGCAGTGTCAAGCCTAAGTTTTATGAAGGTCCATTTTTAAGTATAATTGCCTAATGATTTAAATAATTCATTACAAGTAGGATATTGCATTATATTTTGATTTTACCCATTTCACTGTTCTCACCAAGAGATTCTACTGAAACCACAGGTAAGTGAGAGGTGGGGTGCAGGTGAGTTTTTTTCTGTTGGCATTTTCCTGGAATAGGATGGGTATTGCTGAAAAAAGTTTCCCTCCCTTGTCTAGGGGTACAGGCCTCTCTTGGAGATTTTTTCTCTGTGCCTCTTGGTAGTTGAAAGTTGGAAGCTTCTGCAATATCCTGTCTGGATATTTGGGCAGGGGGAGGGGGATCAGTAAGGAAACACAGAAACATACCACCCCATGGTTCTTCAACTTCTAAGGTCCGCAGCTGCCTTCCTTCTTCCTACTTCCCAGATGTTTTTTATGCTTGTTTTTATATGAAGTCCAGGGAATTTTAGTTGTAAAGGGGAGTGTCTGAGAGATACCATCTTTGACTACAATCTGAAATAGTTTATATATATATATATATATTTTAAAGAGTATTTATTTTTTATTTATTTATGTATGTATGTATGTATGTATTTATTTATTTATTTATTTATTTATTTATTTATTTATTTATTTATTTAAGAGTGAGAAAAAGAGTACAATGAGGGGAGGAACAGAAGGAGAGGGAGAAGCAGACTCCCCCTAGCAGGGAGCCCCACCTGGGGCTGGATACCAGGACCCTGAGATCATAACATGAGCCAAAGGCAGGCAATTAACCCACTGAGCAACTCAGGCACCCCCAATCTGGATTAGTTTAAATAATAATGGAGTGAGGGATGCCTGGGTGGCTCAGTGGCTGAGCTTCTGCCTTAAGCTCTGGGCGATCCCAGGATCTCTTGATCCAGAATCTAGTCTGCCTTCAGGCTCCCTACAGGAAGCCTGCTTCTCTCTCTGCCTATTTCTCTGCCTCTCTCTGTGTCTCTACTAAGTAAATTTAAAAAATAAAATAAAAATAAATAATTATGGAATGATTACTAAAACTCTAGTTGTTTTTTTCAAATGATAATGTTTGTTTTAGATTTTCCAATGATGCCTGGCTTGGTCTATTCATACATTTCAATACTTATGTTACTGTGTTTATTTTTGCTTTGCTGGGATATCATTATTATTATTATTACTATTATTATTTTAGATTATTGCTTTAAAAAAAAAGTTGAATCTCTGTGCGTCTCATTATTTTTTGGATTTTTTTTGGCTTTCCTTTTTTGTTCCTATGTTAAGTTCGTGAGTAGTTCATCTTACTTATATCTCTAAATAATTACCTTGCAGATTTATTTATCATTTACTATTATTTTTTAATTTATCATTTTCAGTGTTTCTCTTATTTCCCTTATCCAGCTTTGTTTTGTTTGTTTAAATATTTTTACAATTCCTTAAGATGTGCTCTAAAGACTTTTATCATTTATCATTTGTTTTGTTATTATCAACATTGGAAAGCTATCATTTTCATCTGACTATTATTTTGGCTGTGACCCCTAGACTGCTTTATAGATCTCCCTGAGATTTTCCATGTCTCTTCCTGAGACATGCCTGCAGTTTTAAATGAGGAAGTGATATGAGCGTGGGAGTGTTTCCTCTTGTCCAGGCAATTTATATTTATTTTTGACTTCATTATGTTATGCATAGGCATATTGCACTGTGAAACTCTCCAGTGTAAACCTAAGATAATCTTTGTTGTCATGACTAAACTTTCCGTGAAAAGTCAAAATATGTTTTCCTTGTTTACAGATGTAATGATCTCTCTGTATGGCTGATAAATCAAGACTGTTGACATATACAGCCACTTAGAGCTTTACTCACTTTGCCCTGTAGACTAGTACTACTCAAAGATGATGTATGGGCCAGAGCTGGTGTATGGTGGTTTATTACAATCCATGATGAGGTCAGCAAAGAAATGGAGAGTTAGTGTTTAGAAAATTTTTGTAGCAATTAGAGTAATTTTATTTTCATGACATCTAATATTAAAACCTTATTTCAATTTCCTAACTTTTTTTTTTTTTTTTTTTTTTTTTTTTTACTGAATCAGTTCATGATGGGGCTAAAAGAAACAAACACCTAGTTCTTTACCACATGTTATTTGAGAAGCACTCTCATTGATGTCTCTGATTCTGAAAATGTTATGTTGAAAAATTTAATAACATCACACATACATAATGCTTCCATTTCCTTTTCAAATTATAGTATTTGGATATCTGGTCTGTATCAAAGACCTATCATGCTCTTTGATACATTCATTTTTATAAATGTTGTATAACCATCATAAATTTGCTCCTTAATTATTAGGTAATCTTCATCTTCTGTATTTATAACATTAAATTTCACCTTGTCTGAAAATAAGGTTGCCTCTCCTACTTTCTCTTGTCTGGTATTGATTTCTCCATGCTTTTATTTGTAACATTAAAAAGAAAAACACTTACTTTCCATTTTCAAAATATACTCATTGTCCATTAAATGATTTTTTTTTAAAGTAGTACAGAAATGTTGTTTATTCTAACATAATCTGACAGTCTATCTCCTAAAAGAAGAATTCAGCTCAATTAGAATGTAACAATTGCTATATTTGGTTTTATTCTTTCTGCTTTAATTTACATTAATCATTTATTTTTTTCCTCATTTTCCTAATTTTGCTGGTCCCATCAAGATGCTATTCATTTACTTTTTTCTCTCTTTGTTTATTTGAAAGCTCTATTGAAATTTTACATTCCATTAGTAGCTGTCTTCTCTTTACCTCAATGAAAGAAAAATCTCTCTGTCATAATGTGAGACACAATAGCAACTCTTTCCCCACTAACATTCTCTATACCCTCTTCCACAATTCATTCACCTCAACCTCACAGGAGGGCTTTGAACACTCCTACGCCTTGTCTCACCACCACTACCCCTTCTATGTAGATGTGAGTAATACATCACCTTTCACATCCCTCTCCCCAGGATGTGCTATCTTGAGATAGTTTAATTTTGGATCATAGTTTGCATGTATAATTGTTTGAAATAACACTTAATTGTTACTCATTGCAGTCACTTTGTCATTCATGATGTCATTTATTTATTCAATAAGCTCACACAGTATTTAATAGGACATAGTGTTCTACTAACTCCACAAATATTAAATGAATTAATATCACATTAAGGATGAGTGGTATAATACTATTGAATTTATTTATAGATGAGGAAACTGAAGTATAGACAGTCTAACAACCTTTCAGTAGACACAGCTGATAAGTTGTCCAGACAGAATTTAAAGTCAGGGCAACTGCAAGTCACTGTAACTCAGCGACTTATTATTTGGATTTTTAACTTGTGTTCATATATGTGAGTGTGTTTGTGTATGAAAACACAATATTCACTGCATCCTAATAAATTCCTCCAATTATATCATCTCTGAATCTCTGTTTTGCTAACTTTATATTTGCTTAAAACTCTTCATGCAACTTACTTGAGTATTATAGTCGCTGAATGCTTGCATAGTTACAAAGAGCTTTAATTAATCCTTAGAGGGGAGCATCTTTGTCAAGAAGGGAATTCTTGAATAGCAGACATCTTTATCTCAGTAGTCTCTAGCTCTTTCCAAGCTTCTAGCTTGTAAGAAAGAGATGAAACATCGAACGAAAGGATGGTCTTACTGCTATTATTATCATTACTCCCTTAAATCATCTTCAAGTTCAGACTTTTCTTCTTCTCAAGGAAATTCTTTCTCTAACATTTATTTGTAAATTCATTTTTCCCTCTTATCTATATCTTAGTTTTTTTAACTTTTATTTATTTATCAAGAGAAAGAGAGTGTAAGCAAGAGAGAGAGGGAGAGCACAAATGAGGAGGGGCAGAGCGAAAGGGAGAAGCAGACTCCCCACTGAGCAGGGAGCCCGACATGGCGGTGGGTCCTGGGATTCCAGCCAGGATCATGACCCAAGCCAAAGGCAGATGCTTAATCGACTGCGCCATCCAGGCGCTCTGATCATTTTTATTTTAGTTTGATTATCTATATTTTAGTTGCTGGTTTTTCTGGATATATTCCTCAAGTGTCTTTAAATCTCCCAACTTAGTTTTTATATATCCTTATATTTTATTCGTGGCTTTAAGCCCTTCCACTTGATGTTCCAGGCAACCATTTTACATCTCCGACATGTTTTTCTTCCAATGCATTTATCAAATTTGTCAGGTCCAGGGGGTCTTCTTTGTGTGGCTTTTGCACACAGTTATTCTTCTGTGTGAATATCCTTGGGTTTTCTTATTACACATCTGTTGTCATTGTTATTGTTAAAGTGTTCATCTTTTTCTTGAAGGAGTTCTATCTCATAAATAAAATGTTTCATGAAAAACATGAAGAATGGATTGTTGTTTCTATCACTTAGATGCTAGGCCCTCTTACTTGAACTGTAAGTTATTTGTATTATTGTCATTTTCTGGTCAAATTTTTGGGACTCAGGTACAACTGCTAGGTACTGTGAGTAGGTCCTGAGCCCCATAGCTGGCTGGGGAATCAGAAACCCTGCACTTTTTACCCATGTGCTCAATACCCCCAGAGATACTTGGCATGGGAGATGCAGATGGGATAGAGTCAGGGTTTAAAGTAGAGACAATTAAGGAATACCCTTAGGTCATAATCTTCATAAAATCTCTGAACTTAACTTATTCTATTATATTTAAAATAAACGTACATTTTTAAGACAGTAAGGTCCCTCAAAATCTATATCTATCTTTATCCATATACTTAGTATCTATCACGTGCAAGGTCCTGAGATACACTCTGGAGAAACAATTGTGGACACATGTAGTCCATGTTCTTGTGCTTTAGGTTAGTGGAAAGGATATAATATGATACCTGCTAGGACTGCACTATATTGTCCCTCTAGGAGGATACAGTAGAGGAAATGAACCTTGATGCAATGAGGCAGGTAAGTATTTCTAAAGGAAATGATTGCTAAGCTGACACCTGCGACAGAAAGTAGCATGTTTGCAGCTCAAAGCCAGAGAGTACGTGATATCCTCGGGAAACCAAAAATAGGTCTCTGACTCAAAGAGAGGATACATGAATAAAAAATGGCAGGAGAGGAAACTGAAGAGGCAAAGACATAAAAGACATGATCACTTAAAACTACGATGACTGTTGCAGGTTGAATTGTTCTCCCCAAAGTTCACGTACTAAAGTCTTAATTCCCAGGACCTCAAAATGTGCCTGTATTTGGAGATGGCACCTTTAAGTAGATGATTCAGCTAAAATGAGACCATTAGGGTAAGTCTTATTCCAAAATTACTGGTGTCATAATAAGAAAAGAAAATTTGGACCTGGAGATTTGGCGGATGCACATGCTCAGAGGAAAGGCCATGTGAGGACACAGCAAGAAGATAGGTTGCCTGTGAACCAAGTCAGGAAAAACCAGACTTATGAACACTTGATCCTGGACATCCAGATTAGACAATGTAAGAAATTAAATGTCTGCTGTTTAAATCACCCAATCTGGTATTTTGTTATGGCAACTCTAGCAAGTTAATACAGTGACCATATAATTTGTTTTGCTAAATCTAGTACACTTATAAGAATGAAATTGGAACTACTGATAATTGCACTGGATTGAAAAGCCTACATGGGTACTATCCCTGACAACTGAGGGGTAGAGGGGTATAGGGAAGTGTATGCCAGGCTGTACTGCCCTGGGCCATCTCTTCATCCTCTCCACTGGGGAAAGTGTTGGATGCCGATGGCACATAGTTGTGTCCTACTCAGAAATTGCTCTAAGCCAAAGGAAGCTGAATTTCACAAGGTAATATTCCCTTCCAGAGTTCATGCAGTGACTAACCTGTGCTAGCAGCACAAAAGCCTGGCCCTTTGTTTTAATGTGAAACAATTCCAAAGGGTATTCCAGCTCTGGAGCTTCCTGTGGGATTAATGGAGACATCTGTTACATCCTCATCACAGACAGTTCCTCCTCCTCCTCTCTCTCTCTCTCTCTCTCTCTCTCTCTCTCTCTCTCACACACACACACACACACACACACCAATAATATTGTCTCCTTCCTTTGCAGGTAATGCTTCTGAGAACATCCCCTAGGAAAGGTGACATCTCTCCCTACTGAAGTTTGTGACATGGATTTCAGAGTCTTAGCACGCATTTCCTAGAAAATCCCAATGAAGAGAGATAGCCATCGAATTGAACATGGATCTATCCATCTGTAGGAAACATTTAAGGGCTCTAAGGAAGATAGTGAAAGGATCATGTCTGAACTTTAGAATGATCACTCTGATTGATGCAGGGAATTGATCAGATGACTTCAGATTTCAGACAAAGAGAGACTAAGGAGGCTATTATACTAAGTCAAGCAAAAGGCAATAATCGCCCATGTCTGAATAGCGGCAGAGGGTAATATGCAGTGAATAAATGTGTGATCAAGTAGGATTAGAGTCCACAGGATGTGGGTATTTGATGTATGAAGAGATTGAGAGGTCAGAGGAGATTAACACCCAACTTTATGAAAACGTCATTTCCTGAAATAAGGGCTTAGATGGTAAAGATGATGAGTTCCATTTTGTCCATATGGAATTTCGAGCAATTACAAATCACACAAAAGAAGATTTTAAGAGTGCATTTGGATATATCAGTTCAAAGCTCAACCAAGGGACTCAGACATGAACATATCTGCAAAATGAGAGTGTGGAGATGAAATGATTTTGAGGAAACATATAGAGGGAAAAGGAGTAAGGTCCTAAGACAGAATCAAACAGAGAGGGAACATTTAAGATACCAGCTCACCAGTAAGATTAAGAAGGAAGAGTCAGAAAACAAATTTAAGAAGAAGATAGAAATATGAATGTCAAAGCCAAAACATTCTAAGACAGAAAAAGTGACTTTGAACATATAGGTAAGGAAGTAATTAAGGGTAAAAATGGCCATTGAATTTCACAGCATGTACGTCAAAGGTGAGGGCAGTGACAGTGGGGAGGTGAGGACAAGATAAGCAAGAACAGGTTATATTGGATTTGGATAGAGAGGGAACTAGGGAAAGTGAGAGAGCCTTAAAGGTGATGCGGGCCTGACACCTCTGAAGGAAAGCAGGAAGGAAGGAATTTTGGCGGGAGAAGACTGATTGCAGTACGGTTCCACAAATGTTTAGCTGAGGCCCCTGGAAAGTGTGTAAGCCAGAGAGTTCCAATGGAGGAACCCCACATCTCACAGGCATGAGCCTATGTGGGTACCCAGCCATGTGCAAGCCCTGAGGGGCAAGAGGAGCTGTGAAACCAGAGCCAGTGGATGTGAAGCAGCAGTTGGTCTGGCAGTTGGCTGCATTCCCACAGGAGGTGTAACCAACATCTGCATGGTATGCTGGGCCAGGATGTTAGAGACCACACAAATATAGCACCTAAAGGGAATCAATAGAATGAGGTTCCCCAACAAGGTGACAGACATATAATAGGACACAAGCAGGGCGTTGGTTTGAGGCAAGATGAGGAAGATTGCTTGTTCTGGAATCACTATTCTTTCAGAGAGGTGATGGTAGATGAACATCAGTGACTAGGTCCTCCCACGGCAATATTTCTACTACTGCAGCATAAAGAGCAGATAAGCAACTGACATGGATGCAAGGACATCATCTAAGTCTTTATAAAAATAGTCCTACAACCAAATAGTTTCTGTATTAACTGTTGGCTTGTCAATATCCTAAAATTTGTGGACGGGAGTCATGTTAGCTTTTGGATTTTCTGTGATTTTAAATGTTACTATTTTGCATAGGATTACCAACTTAAAATGTATTTTAGTGACCAAAGATCATGGTCTTAATCCAGTTGCTCGCTGTGAATGCCTTTATGGTAGAGCTCCTTCTGTAAGCAAACCGTAAGGCAGGAATTGATTATTTTATCATTGTCCTCAATGTTAAATTTCTAAAAAAGCAACTCATGGATGGAGCATTAACTTAATTTTACTCAGGGTCCTTTTCTATAAACATCTACACACAGAGTTTGTATTCTATACGCATTAGACAATCTTACTAAGAAAAAATTGATTATACTATGACATCAAATTGTAGGAAATTATTCTGATTTTATTAATGTGTTCTATTTTTCTTCACAAAGAAAGAAAAAGGAAAGTGATTTATTTGCATGCACCAGTGGATAAATTTACATTTAGCTGTTTTGCTCATATGTACTGTAGTACAAGCCAAGAAACATGGTAGCGTGGAAGAGTTTGTCTTTCAAACAAAGAGCGGTTGTTTGGGGTTCAACAAGCTGCCTGTACTATGGTCTTAGAAAAGAAATTTAACCTCCCTGTGTCTGTGTTCTCATTTATAAAACAAGGGGGAAAATCCTTGCTTTCTATTTTTGTTTGCTTAGTATTTTTTTGTTAATTAAATAATTACCTTTTCTAGTTTCAGCCTTTAAAAACCTATTTCATCATTGATACAGTGTGCATTACAGTTTTGTTATTTGATAGATGGTAAATATAACTATAAGACAAAGACTTTTTTTTTTCTTGAGCCTGAAGGAAGTTGCTTTTACAAAAGATGCTCTTTATTGGGCATTTACTATATTCCAGACATTATCCTGGCTTTCCTCAAGTGAATTATATCACCTAGGGGTCAATTGTTCTTTTTTTTTTTTAATATTATTTATTTATTTATTCATGAGAGACACAGAGCATGAGAGAGAGAGGCAGAGACACAGGCAGAGGGAGAAGCAGGCTCCCCATAGGGAGCCTGATGTGGGACTTGATCCTGGGTCTCCAGGATCACAACCCAGGCTGAAGGCAGCACTAAACTGCTGAGCCACCCGGGCTGCCTGGGTCAATTGTTCTTTACCTGGAAGGAATTGTTTTTTTTAAGTAGTTTTTCAATTTTTTATCCATTCACTCTAGCCTAAAATTTCATTGACCTTTATCAAGTCAGGTGCACATTAAAAAAAAGAAAGAAAGAAAAGATATATCTTAAACTATGCTAGTATATTCACGTATTAGTTACAAGAATGTGGTTTTAAAGGACCCAGTTGGGGATGCCTGGGTGGCTCAGTGCTTGAGCCTTTGGCACAGGGCATGCATGACCCCAGGGTTCTGGGATCAAGTCCCACATCGGACGATTGTGGGGAACCTGTTTCTCCCTCTGCCTGTGTCTCTGCCTCTCTCTCTCTCTCTCTCTCTCTCTCTCTCTGTCTCTCATGAATAAATAAATCTTTAAAAAAATATAAAATAAAGGACCCAGTTTTCAATATGGTAGAGCTTCCTTTTGAGAGACATGTTCTTTTAGCTATTCTCAGAATCTGAAGATTTAAGAATGAATTTTGTCTAGTAATATACCAAAGATGCTGGTTTTATAGGGTGTTCTTTACAATAGATGAAAGCATGTTTCCCAACGATGCTGCGATCTTTCTTGTGCTCTTAAAGTATAACGTTATAACCAAATTTTACCACAGTCATTAGCTCGCAAGGTTGCTTATGTCCATCCAGATTCACACAGGTGCACTTCTAAGTCCATTTAGTGATTTGACTTCATCTGCCTTACCAAGTGCTCATATTCTGGGGCAGATACACCCTGTTTGAACATCATTTCAAATCCGGTAGTAGGTGAATGGCAAACTATTGACATGTAGAATTTGTTGATCATTTCTGAAACAAGCAAAAATTGAGTGATCCTTACATAAGTCTTGTTGCTTTTCAAAAAAATCAGCATCTGAAAATTTCTTGATTAGAAAATGTACTTAATTTGCAGATTTTGTCATTTTATGTATGAAAATCTTGCACACATCCTTAGGAGCAAGAAATTCTTCTATTTGATTTCATAAAATTCAGGCAGACTGAAAATACTTTAAAATATTGCGTATTTTATGAATTTATACATACGTATGAGATGATTTGGTAACGGAATGAATACAGATGAATACTTAACAAAAGCAATAGAACCAAACTCTGCATTTTTTAACTTTACCATTATTGATGATTTGGGCCCTTTTTAGCTACTCAATAAATACTGTTAATTTTATGAATCACTGAATGACTGAAAGAAATCTGGAGTCCTTTCTGCCATATGTGTTAGGATCTGAGAAAGCCCAAAGCCAAATCTAGTACATCTTCTCAGAGACTATTGAGAAAGAGAATTGATTAACTATTCTGACTCTGGAAATTATATTAATGGAAGACAAAGTGTTCCAGGTCTAATGATTTTATAAACACAGAGTGGAAGGGTGCAAATTTGCTTTTGAAAACACAAGAGTTCAGGCTTTTCCTTATTAACCAGTGGGGCTGACGATGCCCTCCTGTGCTATTTGCAATTCAAGAGGCAGGCATGTACAAGGGTACAGTCTGTGTTCATTATTTATTTAACAAAATCACCATTTTTCTCTAATGTCAGATTTGCCTATTATTCACTCTCACTCAGGGAGGCAGCTCAGCCTGAGTGTTATTAGAGAAAAATATGACCCATGGTGAACTCTGCTACCCTGTGAGTTTGTTATACCAGAAACATACTTAGAGAAGCTATTTGGATTATATCACTATAATCTGACATTGAGGGCATATACAGCATAAACAGTTTATCCTACAACGAAGTTAACTGGGGACAGAGACAGAGTGGAAATATCTTATTTCCTTAACAAACTAACTGCTAGTCTTTTTTCTTAAGATTTTATTTATTTATTCATGAGAGACACAGAGAGAGAGGCAGAGACCCAGGCAGAGGGAGAAGCAGGCTCCATGCAGGGAGCCCAATGTGGGACTTGATCCCAGGACCCCAGGATCACACCCTGAGCCAAAGGCTGACTCAACCAGTGAGCCACCCAGGCATCCCACTAACTGCAATTCTTAAAGAATAAATGCATTCAATAGAGTGTTAGACACATGGCTTATATGATGAGTTTTAAACACAGAGTCTATAGGAGATAATTTGAATTACCAAACAAATACAGCATAAGAGACACATTAAACCCACCATAAAATCCCAAAGAACACTGGCCCCTTTATTTACACAACCCACAGCATGGAACCTACATTTTTACTCTGTTTCTGCCAATAATACAGCATGGCCTTGGGTTGTGATCCAAAGGGCATTTTAATGATCTTTCCATGACAAGATGAAAGATGAGAAAAATCAATTTCAATGCCCTAAAGACACAACTTACTAGCACTGGATTTCACCAGGCCTCTGTTGTTTTATAGGGACTTAAATAAGAACCCAAAACTATTAAGAGAGTGTGGGATTTACTGTAGAGGTATCCAATTGTCTATTCTTTGAAAAGAGCAAAAAATAAAATGCATCACACACAAAAACGTATATAAAGGGAAAATTGAAAAGAACAAAATAAATCACACACCAAAACGTATATAAAGGGAAAATTGAAAAGAAGAAAATAAAGCAAAAATATTTTTGGCATTCTAACTATACACTATCTGGACTTCTTCAGCACAAGGCACAGAGGACCTCCAGTACATTTTTACCCACTAAACAGATGTTCTTGGGTTTGGGACATCTATCATTATGCATTTATGCATTTTTTCTGAACTGCTTTTTTAGACACCTTCGCATTCTCAAGTAATCCCCGAGAATATGGGATCCCAGCTTAATGTTTAAAGAGAAAAATGTTAACAGTTATTAATGATTTTTAATTTATTTATTTTTATTTTTTTATTTAATAAATACCCTATGAGGAAGATATCCCAATTTGAGGATACCAATTTTCAGTGACTGGCCCAACTTCTCACAGCCAGCAAATGACATCATGAGACTTATCCCACTATTTCTAATGTCAATATAATGATCTTAATTTTGTACCTTCTCAGAAATCATATATAAATATATCATTTCCTCTTTGTATCCTTTTTTTCTTTCACTCTTATTTATATATGTGAATCAAATCTGCCCTAGTTCAGGGCCCAGTTCATGGTACAAAAATATCCAACTTGGCTTTTGGGATACATGCGTACATATGAGCATATGAATGCGTATGAAAATATATAAGGACTATATCGATATTTATTTCACAGCTTCTGAAAGACATGCATATTATTGGCTGATGTGATCACAAAAAAAAATAAAGAAAAATATGGATATGTTACAGAGAGTTGGAGCTTTTAACACTGGAAAAACACTGATGGATCACGCAAAATATGCAATATATCACCATATCACAGAATTCAAATTCTCTCTAAATAGATATTAACATATATATGCATTGTCCTGATTAGCACCAATTGCTAGAACGTAAAAGCATTTTCTTCTATTGAGCACTTTCAAAATACTTTTTAATCACTTTATTATTTATATCATATCAGGCCAAAGCATATTAAGAAATAGAAGGCTGGAGGTTTTGTTTTTTAATCCATTATAACCTATGCCTATAAAATAGGATGCTGTAGACAGTGTTTATGGAAATTAAAAATTAATTCACTTAACAGCATATGCCTGACCCAATGGCAAAATTCCCCTTTGAAAATGAACCATATATCCATGTGGGATGCATTTGCCCCTCTGAGTCAGGGAAGTGTTTTCAGATAGCAGCAACACCATCGTGGAGAGAGGAACACCACCCTGGGGTTGACTTTCACACATTTACATGGATGAACTCAGCACTATGTTAAACTTTTTTTTTCTCTTGAAATGTGAAAAACTGGAACTCAGAGAAACTCTCATTATAAAATTAAAACTCATTCAAATTTATGCAACTGCATAGGTCTGACCAAAATGTTGCTCTGAATGAAATGTCAGTTCTGTGTTGTGTTGCAGGAAATTTTCTAGCTGCTTTTAGCCCTGGAGACTGATGATTTTTAAAAAGGTTCCATGCATTTTCAATTTCATTTAGAACCATTCCTTTTTTTTCCCCCTAAAATGTTGCATTACTTTAGGAGGCTTCTCTGGACACACTTAGGGCACAAGCTTGGGAAAAACAAGACAAAAAACAATAAGTCTATGCTACCTGTATTCATAGGGACATTTCTTCCCTATTCCAAGTAGCAACTGAAAAAATACAGTACTTTGAAAAATAGGACCAGGGAGTGTCTATATCAGCACAAATATAGAATGCCTGAGAAAGCTCAAAGTTACACTAAAACATTCAAGAACAAAAACTTGTAAATATTTATAATACAGTTTTCATAATTGAGTGTTGATGGTTAACTTTATGTCAGCTTGGTCAATCTATGTTCCCCAAGATATTTTGTCAAACACTGGTCTATATCTTTCTTGCTGGCTCTATTTGTCTGAAGAATCCTGACTAATACAAGTGGAATATAAATCTTGAAATTAAAAAAAATCACGTTTATAAAAAAATCACATGCTTATTATATTCACTCCCTAATATTCAAGCCACTTAAATTAAAACCAGTCAGTTCTTCCAGCAAGTAAATGATTTACCTTCTTACGGCAAACTAGTGCCTTGAGATGATAACTTCTCAACTTCAGGTCCATATTGAAACACAGAATGCAACAAGAAAATAAATAAACTGTACCCAAGTCCAAACTTCAAAAGATAAATGAATGTCTCAAAATTGGTGAAAATTCTCCTGAATTGAATTCAAATTGACCAATCCAAATGAATATACCTATAGCATACTGATTTTTTTTCCTTAGAATTCATTGAAGCACATGACAACTAGAGCTCATACTGACAGATTCTTCCTAACACGCCCTACCCTGGAGGAAGAACAATGAGCTATGGGTAGGGAGAAAGCATTTATTCTTGAAATATGTTTGCCACTAGAGATCTAGAGTCTTCATACACTGATACCCGTCAGGCAATGAGTACAGACAATGGGGAACAAACAAATGAAGCTTGGAGGAAGTTGAATTCTATTAGATTCAATAGGCAGTAATACTAGGAAGCAAACCAAAGGCTGAGGACATCCCTGAGTGTAGCTTAGGCAAGACACACACACACACACACACACACACACACACACAAACACACACACACAAAGGGGAAAGCAGAGCGCAGAGAAACAAATATAAAACAAATAAAAATAAGGATAGGAAAAGCAAAAGGTCATCCAGGGATTTCCCAGTCTCTTAATCCTAGTATGTTTCCTTTATATTGCTATATTGGTGGCACATCCATTAAAGAAATATTTACTGGGCAGAAACTGTACTGGCTGCTTTGGCTTAGAGTACATACCCTCTTAGAGCTTAGTTTGCTGCAATGATAAGTGCTGGGAAGGGGGAATGTGCAGGGATGTGACAGTGTAGAAGCACAGACTGACCTAGTCAGAGATTGGCCAATATTTCACTGAAGTTATGATGGAAAACACAATGAGGGCTGAAGGACAGTTGGATTTTTTTATCTAAGTGAATAAGAAGAAAAAATTGTTCCATGAGGAGGATGCAATGTGTACAAGTGCTTTGGAGAACAGGGCACCAACCAGACACTTAAATAAACTATTGTGTTGGCAGCCAGGAGCGATGGTGAAGTAGAGGGATGGCCTCAATGGTGGCTGGGGCTATAGCATGCAGGGCCTGATGGGATGTGCTAAACATTTTGGGATTTTTACCAAAAGGATCCAGACCTTTTTTGTTTTGTTTTGTTTTGTTTTTTTGAGAGAGAAGGAGACAGAGACCAGGGCTCAGAGGGAGACAGAGAGAGAGACCCTCAATCAGAGTCCACACTGAGCTTGGATCCCAAGGTGTGGCTCTATCTAAACCATGAGATCATGACCTGCACTGAAATAAAAATCAGATGCTTAACGGACTGAGCCACCCAAACACCTTCATCCAGACAATTTAAGTAAGGGATTAAAAAATACTAGATTTGAAAAAAAAATACTAGATTTGAGCTTTAAACAGGTAATTTGAGCAACATTGTGGACAATGACTTGTAAGAGGGTGATAAGGATCCTGGGAAACCAGGTGGGAGGCTTTTCAGGAGATCACGTCAGAGTTGCCACTGCCTTGAATAGAGGCAGTGGTAGGAATGGATGGCAGGGTGAGATGTGAGACTTCTGTACGGTCTGGTTCATGGGGTATCATGGGGGTGAGACTCAGAGCAGACAGCTGTTGAAGGGGAAGGAGAAAGAGAAGGAGGTGCCAAGACTGACACTGGATTCTGGTTTGAATGACTCATGGATGAGGGCACCTTCTACTGACATAAATCAAACAGCAAGAGGTCAGGGGAGAGCATGAGTTCAGCTTTGTGTTTGTTGAGCCTTAGATACATCAAAGAGAAGATATAAATTAAGCAGTTGGATGTAATGGTCTAGAGCACTGACAAAAATCTGGGGCTTGAGATACACATTCTGGAGACATTTCTACCATGAAACATTAGGCCTGGGTAATATTTCTCAAGATAAGTGTACAGAGTGAGAAGAGGAATGACTTTGGCTGAACACTGAGAAAACACAATATTAAAAAAAACCCTCACACCATAAACAATGAAGGAGTGACATGAAAATGGAAGGAAGACCAGGATCATGCTGGGTAATAGAAACGATGATCAAACTTTCAAGAAAAGAGAGAGATCAATGTTGCACAAAGCTGGAAGAGGTACAAATACAACAGTAATTTTCAAATGGCCACTGCATTTCATAGTGTAACCATCACAAATAGTCTTCACCAGAGCCGTTTGGTGGAAATAGCAGAGACAGGATCCACAATCATAAGGGATTGAAGAATTGGATGCAAAGTGTGCAGAAAACCCTTTTACAAAATTTGTCTGTAGTAGATGAAAGATAAGCACTGTGTGTGTGTGCACATGTGCGTGTGTGTGTGTGTGTGTGTGTGTGGAAGTGCACGAGTACACATTTTGGCAGAATTTAGGACAGTCAAAAACTAAAATCCAAATTTGAGTACAGCTAAATATTATTATTAAATGGAATGCTTAAAATATAAAAATTAATATAAAATGCATATACTAATCCATTTTTGTAAGTAGACTCCATACCCAGTGTGGCACCCCACATAGGGCTGGAATTCATGATCCTGAAATCAAGATCTGAGCTGAGATCATGAGTCAGACATTTAACTAACTGAGCCACCAGGTGCTCTGCTACTAATTCATTTTTCATTAAAATTATTCATATGAATGAACATTGTTTGCTAATGTAGGAGTAGCACGCCTCAGCACTATGAGCTGGTAAATTGTACCTACAGTCATCAGCACACTTCCTTTTTGACATATGTACTCTGTTAATTTTTAATTTTAAATTACATATTGTCTTTGTACATTTGTATACATATACATATGTAGAGAAAGTGATGGAGAAGGAAAGTGCAACTACTGTAAATATGAATCTTGATGATATTTTACAATGTGAAGGTCACTGTAAAACAGCATACAAAAATAAAACTAAACCACTGAGTGCCACCTCAGTCACTATACGACATCCCCAGGGTATCTACATGTGTGCCCAAGGTCTCTCACCTCCCTGACTTCTAAAGTGGATATATTTTTAAATATATTTTATTATTTAAAAATAAATATATTTTTATTGTTATGTATGCCACATACTATGTATTGTTTAGGATCTAGCATCTTTTATCTGACACTGTGGTTCTGACACCCATTTATTTGACTTCATCCCACTGTAATTTGTTTACTCTCATCACTATATAACATCCTATTATAGGAACATGCCATAATATTTTATCCTTTCTTCTGTTTGATGGACATTTGAATTGTGTGCATATTTCAAGCATTTTATACAGTGCTGCTGTTTATTTTTTTGTTTTTTAAATAGATGCACATATTTCAAGCATTGAAATTTCTGGGACACAGAGTATGTGATAATTACTTTTCCTAGACAGCATTTATTATTGCAAAAATATACATTGGATCCAGTAATATACATATAAGAGTTAGTGATGGGTCCCCATCCTCATCAGCACTAACTGGTCAGTCTTCTCTCTTTAGCTATGATGGTGGGTGGGTATCAACTTCCCCATATGGGGCTCTCATCATTTCAGAGTAGATGAACAAACATCCACAACAAAGACCTTGGGAAATTACAAAAAAAGGAAACACAGGATTCATGAAGCATGCAAGAGCATGCTCAACAAATGAAAATGTTATATATTTTATCCAACAATATATGAGAAACCAAATGAGAAGACAACAGACTGGGATCATAAAGCACCTGGCTGACAGTAGAGAATGAAAGAGAGGCAAAAAAAAAAAAAAATAGGGAAAAGGCAAAGCAGTGGATAATTAAAATTGCGCTGGAATCAGTAAATCACACTTAAGTTAGGGAAAGAGGGCAAACTTAAGAAGTTCTTTGAAATTTTACCTCAAAACGACAAAGAGCTGGAATAAAATATGAAGATGATGTTATATCAGGAACAAAAAGAAGGAAGAACTTTGACATTCAGATAGGTTACTGGTTTTCTTGAAGTAAAGTCTGTAACATATTTCTGAATATCCAGTGGAGATTTTTTTGTAGTCAATTTGAATATTTGAATGTAGTCAATTACCTAATTAATATGTAGTCAATTATCTAATTAATATGAAGCATCAAATAATTAAATCATTCTTCCCATTGAGCAGAAATATAAAACACAGAAAGCTTCCTACATCCAGGTGAGGTCAACAGCCCTCATCCAAGGTTTTCCTACCAGTTGCTCAAGGGCAGCAAATAATCGCTGTGAATCAGAACATCATTGCAAATCTTGGGGGAGTCTCTACTAACATTCCAGGACCACTGAGGAATATCTTGGAAAAGAGCCCTTGGTACTGACGTTCACCCACTAAGGAGAGTGCCTCATATCTCCATCCAACCAGAACCCCATTTGCAAACTCTAGATCAGTCTAAATATTGTGTCTCAAGCCTCTGAGCAGGTCCAGCTTTTGTTACACTCATCTGCCATCACAGGTCACATGTGCAGTGGGGGAGGCCCCCAGAAGTCAGCATGTACCACGGGTAGAAATAAAGTCACCATCCCTGTTGGTTCAGGTAAGGCTGACTGTTCCAGAATGTTGTTCTTTGGCCCTAAAGCTCACTCTTCTGTACACAGCTGTCCCTCCCAACATGAAACTTCAGATACCCAGGCTGGCAAAAGGAAAGAGAAATAAAATTGTCTTTTTCTCTTAAAGTTTATTTCCTTGCTGGAACTAAATATATAGAGTAATCTACATGGTTTTCTTGACTACACTCTAATCTATAATATGATTAAAAGAACAACTGTCACCAGACTATTGAAAAAAGAGAAAAGCCTCAGGTTCTTTTTTTTTTTTTTTTTTTTTTTTTTTTTTTTATTTTTTTTAAGCCTCAGGTTCTTAACACTCAAAAAACATAGTCATATTGAAACAGTCACTCTGGGGAATCAGTAGAACATTTTGTAATGTTTTTTTTTTCTTAATGATAATTAAAAGAATATTTCTTCAAAAATAGCTTGAACTTGCTGTCATAAAAAGGGCCAAACTGACAAGAGAGGCTTTTTAGAATTGAAAAATGTTATTGCATTGCTGATATCTTAAAAAAAAATGAAAACCAAGGAAAATCTTGACAAAAGAAAGAGTAAAACTAAAAAAAAATTTTTAAAAATGACATAGTGTATTATAAGATAGGCTTGAGGAATATGCCTTACAATCAGAAAGGAGAGACCAAGACGGAATGGCACATGGCTGGAGAGAAAATGAGGAGTGGGGAAGGAATGACCAGAGATTATGGGATTGTGGTAAACATGCTACTATTGGGGATTCTGATTGGGGTTATATGAGAATTCTTTGTGCTACGTTTACAACATTTTTTGGTGACTGAATGTATTTCAAATAAAACATTAAGCCAATGAGCAAGGGATGGAAGACTCTGACAACAAACTGAGTTGATGGCATTTTTAGATTTATCTGGTCATCACAAACGCTATGAGTTCAAAAGTGTTTGTGTGTGTTAAAGTGTTGGCACCCAGAAAAGGCAATTTAATTAGGATTACCTATGGAACATAGGAAAATATCATGAGTTGCATCTTTCAGTGTTTTATGAGCATATTTTTTGACAGTTTAATAAAATATTCTATATTGCATACATTTAAAGTCCTCTCTAAATTTTAAATCATTTATGAACAGTAGTGAGAAGGAATGGCAGTCTCTACTTTAATTTATCTGGGTATGATTGGATGAAATATGATGTAGTTAGGATGAAAATTAGTGCAAATAGCATGTACAGAGGGATTTTTAATAAAATCATAGAGACTATATTTGATATTAACATGTAAATTTTGTACAGCATGATGATTCCTTACTTAATTCATAAAGAAGCTGATTAAAGGATAAAACTGCATGTCTCCACCACTTGATAATGCATTAACCTAACGTCCTCAAACACACATTTATTTCAGGCTTCATCAAATAATATTGTCAATTCTCAGTTTCAAAGTCTTGCTCCCCGGAGAAAGACTATCCATTAGAGAAAGATGAAAATGCCTTGAAGCAAAATAGTTCATGTTTGCAAGGGCAACATTAGAGATTATAATGTGATTTCATATATTTTTTCCTAAATCAAGAATAATACTGTATTTGCATGCTGGAATTGTAGAACCCGATCCAAATATGTTATCCTATTCAAAACACTCATAGACGTGCTTTAAAAGTTCAGTAAAACCCTGTGATTTGGGCAGAAGGTGTTGTTATCCCAATATTACTGATGAGGCAACAGAGAGACTGAGAGAAATGTATTTTCTCTAATTAACATAGCTAAAGGAATGGCAGCACAAATCTCAGACTAGGAGAAATACCAACATTGTTCATGACATCTAGGTAATCTCAAGATCTCTAAAGATTCACTTATTTATTTGAGAGAGAAGGAGAACAGGCAGGAGGAGGGGCAGAGGGAGAAGGAGAGAGAGTCCCAAGCACACTCCCCACGGAGTGTGGAGCCTGACATGGGGCTTGAACTCATGACCATGAATGAGTTCATGACCTGAGCCATATGCTCAACCAACTGTGGCACCCACTCACCCTTAGGTGATCTCAAGATCTTTAAAATATTTAATGTAAGAGGCACCTAATTGTCTCAGTTGGTTGCATGTCTCTCTCTTGATTTCCTCTCTGCTCATGATCTCGGGTGGGGAGATCAAGCCCCCTGTTGGGCTCTGTGCTCAGTACGGAATCTGTTTCAGATTCTCTCTCCTCCCCTTCCTGCTTTCTCTCTTTCTAAAAAACATAAATAAATCTTTGAAATATGTAATGTAAACCACTCATCAGTTAGATAAAATAGATATAAATATAGTATGAATGTTGATTTATAGATATAAATACAGATAGAAGTTTGGACAAAAATATAGATTAAGGGCCAACTGTTATATAGAGAAGCAATCTCCTTAGATGTATCTGAGTATATGTAAAAATTTTTCCTGGTAGAACACAACTTAAACTTCTGCTGAATTTTTAAAATATAGACAAAATTGTGAAGTATGGCCAGATGAAAGGAAAGTAAGATAATTTTTCTGATTATAAATTAAAAGGAAACATGACTCCTGAGGTGTAAGCAAGCTGTGACAATAGATTTGTTCTTCATTCTGGGTGAAAGCAAAAGTGAGCATTGTTCCTTAAGAATTTATAATCATAAACCCAAATTCACATGGTTTTGATTCAAAATACTCACATAATGTAATAAATCACAAACTGAAAACTAGTTTCAAGCAGGATTGTCAATACCAGAGCTATTGACATACAGGCCTGCGTAATTACTCTGGAAGGATGTCCTGTGCATTGTAGTAGAATGTTTAGCAGCGTCTCTGGCCTCTACTCACCAGATGCCAGGAGCATGTCCAGCCCCAAGTAGTGCAAGTTTGTCCCTCTTCCAGTGGGACTATTCGAGATGTTTTATTTTTAAGGCTATTTAACTTTTACTGGTTATCTATCAATCCATCCATCCATTGATTCATCCTATCTCCCTATCAATTGATTTTCAATCAATGAATGAAATGAATTTATTAGAAAAGTGAACACGGTTCAAAACAGTGTTTACATCATGGTTGAAAAAACCCAAAACATAATAAAAAATTTACCCTCTGAATCATTTTTATAGTTCAGTCATATTAATATTAACATATTGTTGTGTAACATAACATATTGTTGTGTAACAGAACCCTAGAAATTTATCTTGCAAAACTAAAATTCTGTGCCCACTACACCACGAGTCCCCATCTCCTCCTCCTCCCAGCCTCTGGGAACTATCCCTCTACTCTCAATCTCTATGATATTGACTAATTAAGATAGCTCATAAAGTAGAAAAATGCAGTATTTGTTCTTTTATGACTAGCTTACCTCACTCAGCACATGTCCTCAGGGTTAATCGATGTTATATCGTGTGCCAAGATTTCCTGCTATTTTTAAAGATTAAATCGTATTCCATTGTACCTATACCATATTTTCTTTATCCATCTGTCTGTCAATGGACTTTGGGCTTCCACCTCTCAGCTACTACGAATAATGAGTGCTACAATAGACAAGAGTGTGAAAATATCTCTTTGAGATCCTACTTTCTATTCTTTTTGATACATACACGTAAATGGGACTGCTGGGTCATACGGTAATTATATTTTTTGTTTTCTGATGAAACCCCACCTTTTTATGCAACAGATATATTTTACTTTCCCCTCAGCAGCATGCAAGGGTTCCAACTGCTCTATATTGGGTTTTGATTTCTGTTTCCCTAATGTTCAGTGATACTGAGCATCATTTCATATGCTTGTTATCCACTCATGTATCTTCTTTGAATAAATGTTTACTAATGCTCTTCACCCATTTTTAGTTATTTGATTATGTGTTACTGAGTTTAATGCATTCTGGTTCTTAATTCTATGTCAGATACATGATATGCAATTATTTCCTCCCATGCCATAGTTTGCTTCCTTTACTTGTTGATTATTTCCTCTGATGGGCAGAAGTTTTTATCTGATGCAGTCTCATTTGTCTATTTTGATTTTTGTTTTTCTGTGCTTTTGGTGTCATATCCAGGAAATCACTACCAAATATATTATTTTTCCCCATGTATTTTCTAGAAGTTTTGTAACTCTTACTTACCTTTAGTACAAAATCCATTTTGAACTAGTTTTTGGGTATGATGCAGAGTAAGGGTCTAACTTCATCTTTTTGAATGTAGATACTCGGTTTTCTTGATAAGCATTTGTTAATTTTTTTTCCATATTTTGTGCTCTCAGAAATCTTGTCAAAAAACATTTGACCATACATGTGTTAGCTTTTTCTGGTGTGTCTATTCTGATCCATTGGTCTATTAAATTGTCTTTAGGTTAGCACCGCACTATTTTGATTATTATAGTGATTAAATATATTTTAAAATCAGAAAGTGTAAGACCTCTGACTTTGTTCTTCTTCAAGATTGTGTAAAATATTCAAGTTTCCTTGAGATTGCATTTGAATTTTAGAATTTTTTCTATTTCTCCAAAAGATGCATTGAGATTTTGATAGGAATTTCTCTAAATTTGTAGATCACTTGGGGTGATATGGACATTTTAACAGTATTGAATCTTCTGATCCATAAACACAAAATAAATTTCCATTTTTAATCTATAACTAGTAAAGACACTGAGTCAGTAAACAAAAGCCCAGAACCAGGTGGCTTCAATGAAGAATTATATCAAATATTTAAATAAAAATAACATGAATCATCCTCAAACTCTTCCAAAATATGAGAAGAACATTTCCAAACTCATTTTATCCTACCATTACCCTTTTACCAAAGCCAGACCAAGACACTAGAAGAAAGAAAAAAACAGAAGTCAATATCCTTGGTGAACACTGATACAAAAATCCTCAACAAAATACAAGAAAACTAAATGCAACAGCATATTAAAAGGATTTTTTGGCCACAACCAAATGAAATTTTTGTCTCTGGAATGCATGGTTGGTTAAATATATGAAAATCCAATAACCCACAGTAACAGAATGAAAAACAAAATCCACATGATCATCTCAATACAGTAAAAGCATGTGACAAAATCCAATACCCCTTTTGATTAGAAAACAAAACAAAACAAAACAAACAAACAAAACCCCTCAACACATTAAGAATAGAAGGAAATTATTTCAACATGGGAAAGATGACATATGAAAAGCTCACAACTAACAAGATACTCAATACTGAAAAACTGAAAACTTTTCCTCAGAAACCAAAAATAAAGTAAGGATGCTTGCTCTCACCATTTCTATTAACCTAGAATTGTGAGTCCTGCTCAGAGGCATTAGTCAAGAAAAAGAAATAGAGACATCCAAAATGGAAAAAAAATAAAATAAAATTATCTCTGTTCACAGATGACACTATATTAAAAAAAAAAAAACAACAAAAAAAAAACCCAAAAAACCCTAAAGATTAAAAAAAAAGGATAGATGAGAAATCTTGGGCATTGTTAAACAGTACTTGTGAAAGTAACAGGGAATCCTTGCTCCAATTCTCATTGCTGGGGTAGCCAAGTTTACAGTAGTAATTCCCCGCAAATATATTTTCAGTTTCTATTTCACTTGTTCATGTTGTGAATGTTTTTATGGTGTCCTTTATCAAATAATTATGTTACTTTCTATCATTAGTTTTTTAAATATAAATGGAAATTAAATCATATATCAATTTTTCTCTATTGCTAACATTAGTTTTGAAATTTTCTGTTAAAGCATTACAGTATATAACTGATTTATAAATGTTACCACAATCTTGCTTTCTTAGTATAGTCCACACTTAGTGGTGATAAATTTTAAACTTTTTGAATTATTGCATTTAATTTGTTAATATATCTTTTTTTTTTTACAACTGCATTTATGGCAGAAAAATTCTCTTTTCCCTTATTCTGTACTCTCCTTGTGTTTTAGTTTTGTGCTGTCTTCACTAGTACCACAAATTTAGTAACTGAAAACACCACACAATGTCTCAGAGTTTCCATGGGTCAAGAGTCCATCACACGTCAGCTAGATGCTCTGAGTAGGTCTCACAGGCTGAAATCAATGTGTCAGTGATGCTATCATGCTGGTTTGAGGCCCAGGGTCTTCTTAAAGCACACTGATTGTTGGCTGAGTTTATTCCCTTGTGGTTGTAGCACTGAGGTCTGTGTTTTCTTTTTGGCCACGTTCAGCTTCTCGAGGCCCCCTCTCTCCACCAGCAACTAAGAACTTACATGTTCACTTTCTTCCTCAAGGCCGGTAAGAACCCATCTCTCTGAATTATCCTGCTACCAGCTAGAGAAAATTCTTCTGCTCAGGGCCTCATGCAGCTTGTAAGTCTAGACATGCCAATAATTCGAATATCTGGAGGTCAACAGACTTAGGACTTAATTACATCTGAATATGTCCTTTACAGCAGTAGCTAAAATAATGTTTTTACTGAATAACCAACTGGCAAGGATATCAGAGGGAAATATTTTCAATTTTGCCCACCACGGTATGCACTCTGCCCCCAAAAGATTCACATTTCTTCTAAATGCAAGATACAGTCATCACTTTCCAAATTCTAAAATCTTCAGCCCTTTATAGCATCAGGTCATGTCGGGTCAAGTCGTATCATTGATATCAAGTATAGATAAACCTTTTTGGATATTACATCTCCTGCTATTTAATTCTTCCTCTTCCATGAAACTTTAAAACTAATAGATAAATCATTTTCCTCCAAAAGTACTATACAATGATGAGGAAGGTACAGAATAGTAGTTACAGACATTGTGGTTCAAAAGTATAGAAATGGGAGGTAAAAAGGAAGTGCTGGTCCAAAGCAGTTTTGAAATCTAGCTGAGCAAACTCCATTAGACTTCAAGGCCTAGAGATCTTCTTCCATGGCTCTCAGCTTTGACCTCTGAGGTCTCCTCTTTGCCATAAGGCCATTCTTCATTTTTCACTACTTCCTTGAAAAAAAAAAATTACTACTAGATATACATCTAACAATCATGGGCACAGTGTATACCAAAAGATGTGGACCAGAATGTTCTTGGCAGCACCATTTGAACAGTGCCAAACTAAAACAATTAATGTCCATCAACAGTAGACAGAATAAACTTATGTATAATATAAAAAATATATATTTTCACAATGACATATACATGGTGCTGAGAATTAATGAACTGTGGCTTCATGCAACAATATGCATGAATGTCACAAATATAACTGAGTAGGAATGACAGAAGAGGAAACATACTGAAGGATTCTATTTACATCATCTATAAAATTTAGCAAAGTGACGTGATGCTGCTAGAATTCTGATAATGGAAAATTCAGATAGTGGCAACCCTTAAAGGGCCACTGCTTGGAATGATGTGGAGAGAAGGGCTTTGGGGAGTGCTGTAAAGTTATGTTTCTGGAAATGACTTCTAGTTACAAGAATAAGCTGACAATTAATGAAAATTCATCACAATCATTCATTTGTAATATGTACATCTTTGCAGGTACATATTTTAATGATGATGTTGTCAATATGGTAAGATTTCTTTATGTAGCTTTTTCATCAATTCTTTCTTACCCCAATAGTGTGATTGCATTTGTGTGTATGTATGCAGATCTCCTAGTGTCATGACACACCTAAAGATCAAATCTATATTCCCTAGCATGACTTATAAGTCCCTACAAAATGTATCCCACAGTCACCTCTCCAGTCTATTACTGGTTACTTGTGAGCTTGCTCTCTGTGTTCAGGAGAATAAGGGAGTCTTCTTCCAGCTTTGAGAGGTCCCATCATCCTTGGAGCTGGGGACATGAGATTCCCTTTCCCTGGACTGTTCTTCACCCAAACCCCAGGATGGATAGGCAAACCTAAATGATGCATCCAGGTTTAATTGTAATAGTTCTTCCTTACAGATGTCTTTGCTGAAACTTCAAACTTTATGAGATCCCTTTAATCCATGCTTTGCTAATACTCTATGTTTCTCCTATTCTAACACATATGAAACTTGCTCCCCATATTTCCTCTCTGTTAGACCACAGCTACATGAGAACACAAAGACCTTCTAATCACTATTGTATCTCAGTCCTACTAAGAAAATTAATACACACCTGAAAATGAGTCTACAGGTGATGACACCATGATAACGTATTTTCCTTTCTTAACTCTAAGATTCTGAAGTTACCAAGGTCTGAAAATATTTCAGAGTTAGATTAACACATATTTTAAGGAAGAGTAAGAGTATGTTAAAAATGGTTAAGATGGAGCTATATTAATATCAAATTGAAACAGGGTGATTATGCTGTGATATTATTGCAAACAAAAGTAAAATTAAAAAGGATGTGGATAAACAGATGTTTCCTACTTAATTTACTTAAAATATTTTAACTACTGAGAGGTTACTGAATTGATACCTTCTAAAGAATTTAACATTGGAACAAAGAAAACATTCTTAAAATCTTTTCCATCAATTTCATCTAGAAAGAACTTTAATTTTCTTGCATATTAAAATAGTTTTTGAATAGCTTCATTGCTGCAAAATGCATGTGCATCGACTGATCTACTCTCTCAAAACTTCCATCTTAGTTACAAATTGCATCTATACCTATCCCTGAAATAACATTTATCTGATTTTTCCCATTAGCCTCTTTTTTTTTGTTGCTTTTAGAGTGAGTCCCTTAAGAGTGTACATTAAATGTTTTTTGCTACTTATTGTGTGTTTAGGACACTATGGAGATTTTAAAACTAAACTTTTTAAAACAGAAATGTTTAAAACTTTTTGGGTTCAATTGCTTGCTTTCTTCTATGCACTTTTAAAAGTAGATTATTAATTGCTCTGTGTCTAAATAGCATTGTTAACTTGAACATAATTTATGCCATTTGACTCTAAAGGTTTCTTGTTACTTCACACTTAACACTAAGAATTTGGATAACATTTTAGCTAAGAACTCTGGGGCTAAGGAATAAAGAATCATGGTTTTATTTTGACTTATAAAATGTCTTATCTTAATAAAATATTTATTAATATTTATTACATACGAACCATATATAGAATATATAGTATTTATTTTTCTAGTGGTATCAGTATATCTGAAGTAGGAAAAAAGATACACTATTTTTGTGACTTTAAGCAAGTCAGTGTTGTTTTGTTTGATGACATTAGGTATGTGAACTAAAAAAGTATTTAAAAGCAGATGTAAAAGTACATAAATGTAAAGCATCTTATATGAATAATGGGCTATTATATAAATACAAGGTGACTATTTTTAAGATTTAAAATATGGAAAGTGCTTCCCAAATATAACACTTTAGTTAAAATTGAAAATATAAATTTATTGTAATTATGCCTCTTTTTAAATTATATGGATTTAGTATTAAAATATAGAGAGATATTTAATACTGGTGAGCTGGAGTATTTATTTCCCCATGTTAAATGTGTCATTTGATATTATTTTTATAACTCTTTTACTTAAAAATTAGAATTATGTGTATTGTTGGAAGTGATCATTAAGAAAAATAGTTCTTCTTGCAGGTGATATGTATCATTCCTAATACAATAAATTAGCATACTTGAACTAACCTTTTAAAGTCTATAATATAAACAATGGTATATTTGTACTTCCCCATCAATCACATATTCTGAAAGTGACTTTGTCTATTTAGTCCAGTGTGTTCCAGGAAGCTAAACAAAACAGAGCAAGTCTAAAATGATCACTAAGAACTATCTGAGGTGGGGCTGGGGAATAATGTTTCATTTAAAAGAAAAATTTTTTTTTTGCGGGGGGAACACCAGGGTGGCTCAGCAATTGAGTGTCTGCCTTCAGCCCAGGGATCCTGGAGTTCTGGGATCAAGTCCCGCATAGAGCTCCCTGCATGGAGCCTGCTTCTCCCTCTGCCTGTGTCTCTGCCTCTCTCTCTGTCTCTTATGAATGAATGAATGAATGAATGAATGAATAAAACTTTTTTTTTTTTGAAAGAGAGAGAGTGTAAAGAGCAGGGACAGAAGGTGAGGGAGAGAGAATCTCAAGCAGACTCAACACTGAGCATGGAGGGTTGATCTAATGACTCTGAGATCACAACCTGAGCTGAAACCAAAGGCTGGATACCTAACTGATTGTGGCCCCTAGATACCCTTGGGGAATAGTGTTTTAAAGGAGCAAAAACCCATTTTTAAACAAGAAATGAAGTTTCAAAAATTTCATTATGTGCCTAATTTATGGTCACCAGTGTGGCAGTAGCGGGAGGTGTGGGAGGGAAGACAAAAGCAACAGATGGATAAGGAGACTCCAGGATTACATTTACTCTTGAGCATGAAAGACAAGAGGAGCTTTAGAGGGCACAACAGCACAGGGAAAGATAGAGGAAACAGTTGCAAACCTCTAGAAGCATGAAGCAATGCTATTTGTGCAGGGACTTGGCATGACATCCACATGGAGGGAGGAGAGGGTTATCCTGGTTATATTTCTGGTATCAGCTCTGATGTGTAAAACCTGGAGAGTTGTCACTCCTATCCTTTCTCTTCAGAAAGGCTGATATATCCGTACCTTTTCTTGTATCCATCAGAGAAGTGAGGTCACAGAAAAAGTACCACCCCAAATCCACAGGGATAGGTGAATCTAGAGTCACGGTCTCTTACCTGGAACATAAGCTGCTAGCTAGAGCCATATAGGTGAGGGATATTTAAGTGGCAATTTTAATGAATTGCTGGAGACCCGATAAGCCTCTCTTGAGAGTGAGAGCTCCCTGAATGCTAAGCTTTAGAGTGTCCCCATACTTTCTTTGGTTTTATTTCCAGGCACTCCACCAGGTTCCCACCAGGAATCCCAGGCAAGAATGATCCCTCTTAGTCCTGGTATGTCTTGCAAGACATACCCAGAGCATTCTCCATACCAAAGGTCTGTTCCTCAGCAGAAAATACTTTATGTAGACTTTTCTCATTTAGAAGAGCAGTATTTTTCCAATTTTAAGTCTCTCTACCTTTCTTGTGTCACCTAAGAGAAGGGGGCAGCTAAGAAATATGTGTGAAGGTCATGGCCCTGGGAAAAACCCCACTGAAACACTGAATATTAATCACAGGATTATAGGATACTTTCCTTCCCCCACATTTTTACTGCCACCTCAAAAGGGCACCAGTGATTATAGCTGAAAGAGCTGCAAGACACAGACTTCCCTTCAAAAGGCAGACTTCAGGAATTCCAAAGTTAAGAGAGATAACAAAATTAAGGACACCAGAGGATTTGAAATCTCTGGCACCTAGAACTATAGCGAACAGTGCACATAGCCCTGCTCATAACATACACCTCACACTAAAAAACTAACTTAGTTCAATTCCTATTACTCAATAGATCTTGTTCAGCCTTCAATGAGAAATTACAAGGCCTAATAAAATATGAGAAAAGCACAGTCTGAAGAGAAAAAAAAGCAAACATCAGGAACCAGATTGAGATATAACAGAGATATTGCAATTATCAGACTAGAGATTGGAAATAAATAGGATAAGGGCTCAGATGGAAAAAGTAGAAAGCATACTAGAACTGACAGACAGCATACACTGATAGACACTCAAAGAAAGAGTCAAAAGGAAATGCCAGAAATCAAAAAAACTGTAACAGAAATGAAGACTGCTCTAGATGGGCTCAGCTTGAGATTGACCAAGGCCAAGGTCAGAATCAGTCTGATGACAAATTAAAATAGAAAGAAGAGGAGAAGGATGCAAAAACAAAACAAAATTAGACAACAACAATAAAAACCAGGATAGCCCAATAAAAACCAGGATAGTGAGACAATTTCAGAAAGATTAACATACACATAATTTGATTATAAGAAGGAAAAGAAACTGAAAAGGAGAAGAAACATTCAAAGTAATAACAGCTAAGAACTTTCCTAAATTAATGACAGATATCAAACCACCTGATAAATGGCAGACACTTCATACAGGAAGCTCAGATAATATTGAAAGGTAAAAAATGTCAAAATGTCTATACTTAGACATATCATTTTCAAACTCCTTAAAACCAAAGACAATGACAAAAATCTTGAAAAATGCCATTGAGGGTCAAGGGACACCTTACCAATAGAAAAGCAAGAAAAACATTTACTCATTCTTCTCATGAAAAATCATGTATTGTGGATTTAGTGAGATAATATAAGGTGTTGAAAGAAAATAAAATAGGGGAAGAGAGAGGAATGGAGGGAGGGAAGGTGGGAGGAAGGAAGGGAGGGAGGAAGGAAGGAAGCAAGAAAGAAGAAAGAAAGAAAGAAGAAAGAAAGAAAGAAAGAAAGAAAGAAAGAAAGAGAAAGAAAAAAAAAGAGAAAGAACGAATCAACTTAGAACTCTATACCCAGGGAAATTACCCTCCAAAAGTCAAGGAGACATAAAGACTTTCTCAGATAAACAAAACCGAAGGGACTTTATTGCTAATGTATTTTCTTTGAAGAATGTTACCAGAAGTTCATCAAGGAAAAGGGAAGCGATACACATTAGAAACTGAGATAACATAAAGGAAGGAAAAGTGTTGAAAATAAATAAAGGAAGATAAAATAATATTTTTAACTCTTCATTGATTTAAAAGATACCTACTTAAAAAAAAGATACCTACTTAATAATGTAGTAATAATAATGTATTGAGTGATTACATCAGATGGAGAAATTAATGAATAATAGCAGTGCTCTAAGGAGTGGGAGGGGAAAACTGGAAGTACTGTTTCAAGTTAACTTCACTCCAAGAGTCATCTTTCCTTCTAGTGAAGGGTATTGTATGTTTGAAGCGGAGTAGTTTTGTCACACTATACAATGTTGCTCTCCCTCTGCTTCTTTCAGCACAAGCTGGAAATGTATCTGCTGATATAAAATTATCCAAACCTTGTGGGTCTCATGAGTATCTCACAGATTTACTCTATTAGACAAGACGTTCCACCACAGATCATTCCTAGAGACTCAAATCTCTATTTTTGCTTTTGCTGAAAATACTGGGGAGGTCTTTGAGTTAAACGCTGAATCCATTCAGAATGCCTTCTGTGTGATTGCACATTCTGACCTTTGGATATATCTGAGGAATCAGCAAAATATAGTTCATCCACACCTTCTGCTTTTCCTTTAGAGTACAGATTCCTGGCTGGAAATCTCTTAATTTTCACAGTGATGTGGCTACGTCCAAAGCACACAAGAGTTAAGTGGAAAAGTTCTCAGTGAACAAAGCTGGAATAATTAAGGCAAGAAAATAAAATGGTATTGGTGTATAGCCTAAAGTACAAAGAAAATAACAAAAATAAATATTCATGATTCCATACCAATATAAATGAATGATTGAATAAATAAATAAATGTGAGAGAAGGGACAAATCTTTGTAGAATAATGGCAAATAATTCCTGAAGATACTCTTATTCTCAAAGAGATGACACAAAACTCCTCACTCCTTGAGTGTGGGCCGTGCATGGTGACTTCCATTCAACGAGTACGGCACAGAAATAGAAGAGAAAAGGAATTCTACAGGAGAGAAACCGACACACCCTGTCTCAGCAGGTGGTCAAGGTCAACACTGATAGTGGTATGCTTTGTGGATACCATGCACTCTTGATGTGGCATGATGAAAATAATATTCTACTGCTGTGGCCTTCCTCCCCAAAACGATAACTCCAATCTAATCATGAGAAAAACATCAGGCAAATCCCAGCTGAGGGATATTCAAAGAGATATATGGCCAGGTCTCCTCAAAATTGTCCAAGTCATAAAAACACAAGGAAATTTTGTGAAACTGTCACAGCCAGGAGCTTATGGAATCATGATGAGTCAAAGTTACTGTGATATTATGAATGGGATGGTGGAAAAGACGAGGGATATTGTGGGAAAACTAAGAAAATATGAAAAAGTTGTTAATTAGTAACAGTGTATCAGTATTGTTAATAATTGTGACAAATGTGCCATGTGTATGGATTATACTAACAATCGAAGAAACTAGATGTAATGCATGTAGGAAATCTCTGTATTCTATCATCTGTAATTTTTCCATAAATCGTTTGCTCTTCTAAAACATAAAGGTTATTAAATTACAGGGGGTGCTGTTAGTGTTAGGAGTGGTAATTGACATTATGGAAGGCTTTTTATCTTAAAACAGAGAATGATTCATTTTGTTCCAAAGCCTTTAATCAGTGTTGGTATGCAAAACATCTCGTTAAGACAGGTACAATGTAATTTCTACAAAACATGCTGATCTCAACAACATAGCACACATTTGATGAATTTTGGAAAGATAATTAGTGATTGCTCTTCACTTGATGCAGACACACCTTTCCTTTCTTAAAAGAGAAAGGCTTTTTCAGGGAAAATTGGTAGAAAAAATATAGAAAGTGCTCTCAATATCACAAAGTTGGGGTTGGGTTGGAAGGTGGAAGGCAAAAGAGGCGCTGGGAGAAATGATACTCAGTGAATTTGCTGCCGTTTTCTACTTCTGAGGATTTAGCCGTGAAGCTGGGAGGAAAAAATCCTGTAAGCACTACTCATGGATTTACTCCAGCCCTACAGTTTTCCTGATATATGTCTCCTACAATGTGGTAGAGATCTTCTTAGCTGGATAACTTAAATGTGGGGAGGGAAAAAAAAAAAACGGTAAAACTCAGACAGATAATGATAATGAGACCACATGAAGCCCGTGTTTCATTCCTCAGAACGAGATCAGTAAAGTCCACTGTGCTGAGAAAGTCATTCATGTCTGGTGCACTTTCAAGTGAAAGAATATTTTATGCAGGCAAAGGAGCCACCCTAATAGACAATGAGGCTTTTGTTCTTATTTATAAATAAGTTTACAAAGACTTTAGGAAGAATCGGCAAGCTCATGGAATTCAACAGACCACAAGCAGAAAAGAAAATCAAACAAGGAAAGCTGTCTGCCAGTGAACTGAGAGGCTGAAAAAATTGCTCAGAATTCAGTGAAAGAGAATAGAAAGGTAAATATAGCGAAAACACGTGAAGCATGCACATATTTTTTTTTTCCTGTTGGAAAGAATAAGTAGAGTGTAAAATGGCAAAATATATGAAAATAGTGAATCTTTTCATATTAAATAGGGAACCTAAGTCTGAAGAAGTTCTCAGACTCACTTTGTCAGGTCTCATGCAAAACAGTAGGAAAAAATGTCAGTTCATTTGAATGAAAAAAAAAAACAAAACATTTTATTTAAACAGCCAAATGACGAGAACCATATATCTAGAAGGGAATAGCAAACCGATTCCCATTCCACTTACCAACAGCAAAGCCCTTACTCTAACTTTACCAATCATATATCCTTAACACTAACTGAATTTCAAAACCCACAACTTTATTCTTGGTCTAGATTTTTTTTTTTTAGATTTTATTTATTTATTCATGAGAGACACAGAGAGAGAGGCAGAGACACAGGCAGAGGGAGAAGCAGGCTCCTTGAGGGGAGCCCAACGTGGGACTCGATTCCAGGACCCCAGGGTTTCAACCTGAGCTGAAGGCAGACTCTCAACTGCTGAGCCACCCGGATGTCCCTTCGGTCCAGATTTTAAGAAAGATGAAGATCAAGCAACTCAACAAGAGCATCAGTGGCACAGTGGAAGTCTCATGACCCCCAGGTGAAGCTTTGACTTTCCCACTCCAACCACTCATGAGATGCAGCTGATGATTATAGTTACAACTAGGAGGTGTGGATCCCCTTTATGCAAAGAAGCTCTGGAGTTCCCTCAGGTTTTATTTTTTCTAGTCAGTCGCAGCCACTCAGAGCTCCATGAAGAGCACGCATTTCCCATTACAGATGTATGATCAATATAACTGACTCATCAATGCAAGCACTCACTACTCAGCAATGTCTACAATGAGCTACAGATGTTTAACTTGATACATAGCAAGTTCCATAGGAATCTCATACCTTAAATCTCCAATAGAATACTTTTTAAAGTCAGTTAGGAAAGTTATAGTAAGCCAAGATTCAAATCCTCACATGTCCTGGATCATATAGCAGACAGACTGTGGAACATCTTCCTTGTACTATAAAATTCTGAAAGGAAATATTTGGATAAAGAATTACCAATCATAATGGGTAGACATGTGAATCACTGTGTTAAACACCTGAAACTAGTATTACATTACATATCAACTATACTTCAATGAAAAAGAAAATCAGGAAAAATGGCCTCCTGCCAAAGCCTTCTTTTTTTTTTTTTTTTTTTACATTTTTATTTATTTATGATAGTCACAGAGAGAGAGAGAGAGAGAGGCAGAGACACAGGCAGAGGGAGAAGCAGGCTCCATGCACCGGGAGCCTGATGTGGGATTTGATCCCGGGTCTCCAGGATCATGCCCTGGGCCAAAGGCAGGTGCCAAACCGCTGTGCCACCCAGGGATCCCCTGCCAAAGCCTTCTGATACAGGTTTGAGAACTTCACATGAAAAAAATCTCTTTGGCTCTGGTTCTGGCACTAGCCTGCTGGAGTTGGTTTTGAAAAAAAAATTACCAAAATCTAACAAAGCTGAAGCAAGAACTTCAATATTAATATGAGAAAAAAAGCAGACTTCAATTTAAAAATTAATTGTGCAAAAACCCATCATGTTGGGGTGATTAAACAAACATTTGCTCCACAACAAATGTACAGATGTCATAATTTAATATATGCCAAACAGAGTAAACCTAAAATAGAAATTAATGCTAGGAACTGAAGGAAACATTTTTGTTGACAAATATTAATGGGAGAGCTGAGCTTATGCTCATATATAAACATGCCAAACCAATAATATAGAGGTTTTGAATAATATAATTTTTTTAAATTTCCATTATATACCCACATACACATAATTTTTTCTCACATGTAAAAAAAAAAAAAAAAGTTCACCGTCCTCTCAAGCACCTTGAAAAATTTACAAAACGGCTGGTTATCGGGTTTCCAAAGCACAGAGTGCAGGTGACTACAAAATCTATCATTCCCACATTTTCTTGACAGGAGTGTAAATAACAAAGTACCTAGAATAGAGCAGGTGAAGAAAAATAGCGTGTGAAGGAGGAGAGCCTTTCACAACAGATGAAGAAGGCTAATGGTATAGGAATATGAGTTCTAGGAAGAAAAAAAGGACAGAGAGAAGAGTTCCAATTATTATTATTTTTAGACATAGAAGAAAATATTCCCAAGTTGCAATAGAAATAACAGGAAATATGAAAAAATAGCTCATTAGAATAATGCTGCCAGAGAATTACTATGGAAGTACACTGAATAAAATGAAATAAACAACAGTTTGATGGAATCCAGAGACAATACTTGAAGAGCTGAGTTCCCAGTCAAAAGGAACATACAACAAAGTGTACTCTTCGCTCTCAAAAACATTTTCTCCTAAAAAATGTATTGATTTTTCCAGGGCATGGAGAAAAAGGAAAGAAAGCAGGAGCCTAGAAGCTGTGACAGTCTCACTGGGCTGAAGATCTAACATACTGGATTCATGGATAACAACACAATCAATCCCAAAGAACGCATATGGCAGAAAAATGGAAAGTGGAACTGCTGTTCTCTGTGCAATTTCCCCTCAAATCATCTGCTCACTCACAATTTATATATGAGAAAGAAAAACTATGGGTGATAAAGGGATAGGTTGAGGCTCAGAAGCCAACAGCAAATTTTACCAACCTCCCTCGCTCTGGGGAGACCCAAATTGGAGATGACGGTTCTCTAGAGAGCAATGAATCTGGTGGACACTGCACGATGTCCTTTGGGAGCACTGAAAGGGGTCCGTCACAAGGGCTAGGTCAACTGGCAATGGGTGAGCCTCAAGTGGATCAAGTCACCTAACTCATACAGGGATTGCCTAGAATCAATTTAAATAAACTTTGGAAGAAGATAGCCTTATCTATAACCTTACCATTTCTATCACTGGATTACATAAATGATCTAAAATACTATAATTTTCATATGTAAAGTCTAATATTAAATGAAAACATCTTGATATTTTCATCGAAGTGTATAGTAAGCACAAAAGCAAAAGAAGTAAGCATGCCTAGAAAACAAAGGAAAAGAAAATAAAAATATATGCCCATGTTATTCGGATACTGAAATAATAGACACAGAACAGCAAAAGAGCTATGCTTAATTTCTTCAATAAACAGGTGAAGAGAGAGAAAATTTCACCAGAAAACTTCAGGATGTTTTCTAAAGGAAATTCTAAAACTGAAAATCTGGCCCAGTCACAAATGGACTCCAAATGCTTTTAAGAATAACATCTTAAATGCTGTCTTATGAGCTTCTAACATCGCTGCAATCCTCCAGAGACAACCCACCCAGGCCTCACAGTCACTTCCAACATTACTTAAAATTCCAGTTGAAAATAGCCTTTAAAAATTTCATACATATCACAAACCTAAAGAATACAATTGTGAAGACGTATTTTTACAAAAAGAGTCTCTCTGTTAGGAGTTAAGTGGACAGTCAGGTGGTCAGGGCCAGGGTCCCCAACAAGGAAGCAGGGAGTCGGGACAGCGTAAGCGATAACAGCACTGATGTCCCATCTTGCAGCTCAGACAGGACCACGCTGACCTTCTGTTTTGCAGCCCTTGCAGAAATGACTTCTACAAAACGTCCTAAATTGAGACAATTAGCCACAAAGGCATTTGTCAATATCACAGGCAAAGGGGCAGTTAGGCCCTAAGCCCCAGATGTCAGCAAAAAAAGGACCAACTGCAGGTGGACATTCACCTGGTAGGGAGACAGACGTGACCAAAGCCCTAATCAGCACGACTCAGCCCACCCCAAAGGCTTAAGAGAGTTCCCCCAGAGAGCTTAGGAACTCCCCTAAACTTAGACACCCTGGGGGCAACCCACTTGGATCCCTTCCCTCCCAGGAGCTCCATACTCTTGCTCAATAAATTCTGCTTTGTCCCACCATCTTCATCTGCTCTACTTCTTATTCTTCCAAGTGGCGCGACCAAACACCTGGGTGCTAAGGGGACATAAGCTCTATACCATCTCTGTGGCTCCATAGCAATCTAATGATATTTCAAGATGGCAGGGTTTTGATTGTTTTTTTGTTTTTTGTTTTGTTTTGTTTTGTTTTGTTTTTTCCTTGAGAGAGAAAGAGAGAGAGAGAGCAGGAGAGGGATGAAGAGAGAAAGAGAATCCCAAGCAGGCTTCACCCCCAGCAGGAGACCTATGGGGGGATCATCTCACAACCCTGAGATCAGGACCTGAGCTAAAATCAAGAGTGGCTTAACCAACTGAGCCTTGCAGGCCTCCCAAGGATGGCAGTCTTAGTGATGTGAGCAAAGGAGGCCAGAAAAGCCAACAAAGTAGAATTATTTTTATTGATAAATACATAATTACTATGTTTTTCTTTTATTTAGTTATCTTTGTTCTATGTAATTCTCTTTTGTTTTCTCTTTTGAGAAGAAAGCAGAGGGTCACCTGGATGGCTTAGTCAGTTGAGAGTCTGCCTTTGGCTCGGGTCATGATCTTGGGGTCCTGGGGTCGAGCCCTATGTCTGGCTCCCCGTCAGGAGGGGGTCTGCTTCTCCCTTTTTCTCTACCCCTTTCCCTGCTAATGCTCTCTCTTTCAAATAAATAAAATCTTTTTTTAAAAGAAGAAAGTAGAATTTTTACTATTATTTTAGGCTATGTGAAAAACTAGGGGCTAGACCCAGAATTTAATCTGAGGTGGGAAGCAGGCTTCATTCCCTCAAAATACCAGCAGACCTTGAATAGTACAGTCTTTGATTCCTTCAACATAATTGACATTTTCAAGCTACTTAAGTAGCTATAAAACTTACAACAATATTTCTTCTACATCTCATTAAGTCAAATAAGCATAACTCTTAAACAAACTTATAAAACAGTCCAAATATAGAAATCTAAAAATATATCTGACCTATTAAATGAGGTCCAACATTCTAGAAAAATAATATTAAATAGAATCTAGTAAATTAAATAGTAAACAACTACTTGTATGAATCCAAAAACAGTCCCATGTTTGAAAGGTAGTAGGCTAACTATATATATGCTTTTTTATCCCTCTTTCTCTAATGTGATCTCTCATCTTCTTGAGGCCACATTAACTCACTTCAAGCATTTTGCTTTTACTATATTGTTGTGTAAGAACTCTTGCAATTTTCTCCAAATCTTCTCATGTTCCAAAATTCTCCAGATGGGAAAACCAGACTCCACACTAAGAAATAGTTACAATGGGGGAATGACCAAAGTCCCAAGACAGCCAAAAATAATAGAAAAAGCATGTAGGTAGTATCCTAGGGGAGACTCCTCCCCAAGTCCTGTGCCTGGGCCCCTGTGCTTAGAATCTTCAGAAATGTTTACATTGTCTGAAAACAGAGAAGCTATGAACACCGAGAAACAATGGAATTTTATGTTAGATCCAATAGCTTTAGTTCAATTTTGCAGAATTTTAATGGAAAAAAAAATAAAAAACAGCAAAGGGTAGTGGGAAGAGGAAGATAAAGAGTTTCCTCATAATGTGGATTTTCCCAAATTTATTCTGCGGGAGTGCAAGCCATCAGTTATCTGAATGGGATACCACCTCAATTGCAAAAATTGAGCCGCTTTATGTCATTCTATCCTTTAAGTGTCCTCTAGATCTGCAACATACAGGTAGACAATGAAACCCTGCAGGACAGTGTACACAAACTCAAAAGATAAAAACAAAAGCACAGAAAGGAAGCCATTCGTGATTTAATTAAGCATTTGAGTTAAAAGGTTAGAAAGAGACATACCCCTGAAAAACACTGAAAATGTTTAAAGTAATCAAACAGAAGTAAAAGGAAAATGGTAGGATCTCAGTGAAGTGGGCTGTCCTTTTTTATAGGCTAAGGAAGGTGAAAATGAATCCTAAAAATGTGGCCCAAATAATTTCACCAACTGGTAAGTGATATCAAAATTATCAAGAAAAATGATGGTTTGTACACTTTTATTATTAAATTAGCTTCAGAGAGTCTTAATCTCACTATGTCATAAATTACCTAGATTAACTTCAACCACGATAATCATAAACAATAACTTTTAAACCTTGTGGGGAAACATATGTTAATCCCTGCATAACCTCTGATAATCAGTAAATCGAATAAGCATATATTATAGGGAAGCAGGTGTGTGAATGGATTTCCTCTCAAATTAGTTACAGGAGATGACAATATTGAATTATCATCTTCCTCCATGTAAAAAAAAAACTAAATATAATTTTGAAATATTGGGATCCCTGGGTGGTTTGGCGGTTTGGCGCCTGCCTTCAGCCCAGGGCGTGATCTTGGAGTCACGGGATCGAGTCCCACATCGGGCTCCCTGCGATGGAACCTGCTTCTCCCTCTGCCTCTCTCTCTGTGTCTTTCATGAATAAATAAAATCTTTAAAAAAAATTGAAATATTTGCAAACAGGTTAGACTAAACAGAAGTTATTCAAAGACCACTGTAAAGTAATTAAAGTTGGACTCCCTAAGATTTATTATAGGAACTGAAACTCTGCTCTCATCTGCAAATATACGGTCTATTAATAGCTGTGAAAATGTGCACATCCAACTAAAAAGCCTTAAAATATAAAGGAACCACTATGTTGAGCAGAATAAAGGGAGGTAAAGCAGTGCTGTACTATGAAGAACATTTTGCTATTTCTAGAATGTTAAGCTACTTAAACGCTTAAGAGATATGTACACCTTATTTTGGTCTCAAGACCTAATTTTCCTGATTAATGTTTAAGCATCCCTCAAGGGATTTTTGATGGTAAGATAAACCTACTTAAAATGGACAAATTGTTTGTGGCCCTAATTCTTTGTGAAACTCCTCAATATATTTTGCAAAATTAAAACACCACTCAACAGATACTTGTTAATGAGATTGGGAATTTCATTATTTTATCCTCAATGAGTGTCACTATTATGTGATAAGTCTGGGTATTTAAAATATCTTTAAGCTGAAAGTAAATAAGGGAAATAATAGTTGTCTTATATATTTGTAGAGCATGGGTAAATATTTAAGACTAGCCTAAGATTTTTTATAGGTTTCATCAACTGCATCTTGAAAGAATTAATATAGATGCTATATGTTCCAAACTGTTACCTGAATGTAAAAAGAAAATAAAATCTAGAAGTGATTATTGTGAGTGCATTTCCCTAAGGGGAACCTGGCTAATAAACTGAGGTGAGTTTTCCTTCTGAGATTAATATTTACAAATTTTATATACTTTCTATATAAATTATATATATATATATATATATATATACGAATTTAACTATGTCAAATGATATATCACCTAGTTGCTAAGCTAAATATGTTTCTCTTCGATAGTTTTAAAAGTGGTGGATTTGCTGAAAACCATTATAATGTATCTCAAAGAACAGTGTGATTTTTTTAGGTAACAAACCATTAAAAAATGAGTATAATATTCTTTTTCTTAAAGATAGTAAAGGATAGGGGATCCCTAGGTGCCTGGTTTGACACCTGCCTTCGGCCCAGGGTGTGACCCCGGGGTCTCAGGATCGGGTTCTGCGTGGGGCTCCCTGCATGGAGCCTGCTTCTCCCTCTGCCTGTGTCTCTGCCTCTCTCTCTCTCTCTCTCTCTCTCTCTCTCTCTCTGTGTCTCTCATGGATAAATAAATAGGGTTTTAAAAAAATAGCAAATGATAAATCCATTGGACTAAAGAGGACAGATTCTCACATATCAGGCCTTACTGGACAGAGCCCCTAGATGAAGCAGAAAGCCTCCTGTTGGCTCATATGGATTTGGCAAAACTGTCTCCCACACTGGAGATTCTCTTGGGTCCTACATGCTGAATTTCTGAAAACATCAATGTGACTTGGCTATTTCTCCGTGGTGCCTGTGTCATTACCATAGAATACAAGAGTGAAAGAACATGTAGCACATCTTGATCTACAAAATTACAGACATTTGCACCAAAACTTGTACAGCTGTATCATGATGAATCTTCTTCCTTTATTTTGTGTGGGAATAATAACTCTGGGGTTGAGACAACCATACCCGGGATTTATTTGCAAATATATCAAAGAACAGCAAAAAAGCATATGAATAAAGAGCTACAAGCGCAGTGTTTTCATTGAAATGCTTGTGATGTTTATGAACACAGAACTATAGAATTTTTTCACTTGCAACTTTTGAGAAAAGTTCTAGAACTCTTGCTTACTTCTTACTGACAAATGACTTATTTCCAAAGGTGAAGTAGAACCAGATGATAAGCATCCGTATCTATCCACTGTTTTAAACATGTGAGACATTTTAACTTCATGAAGTTGCCCCATAAACGGTCAAGACTAAACCCCCAGTCAGTGGTCAGTGGAACTGGGCCTTGAATTCAGGCTATAAAACGTGTCATCGTAACCATTACACTGTGCAAACGTATCGTTGTCTTAACGTCCTCCTTGGACTGCTCACCTCTGGATGGTAGAAACCCCACTGATATTTACATGTTGACCCTGGCACTAAAATTTTGCTCAATTTATCAGCTATGATAGTTTGTTTCTCTGTGCGGATTCTTGTCATATTTTTTTTTCTTTTCAAATCTGTTGCTTTTCATTTAATTGAGAATATTCAAAGTTGAGGGCCTGGTGGGCTCAGTTGTTTAAACATCTGTCTTTGGCTCAGGTCAGGATCTTGTAGTCACGGGGATCGAGCCTCACATTGAGCTCCGTGCCCAGAGAGGAGTCTGCTTCTCCCTCTACCCCTCCCTCTGCTCCTCTCTCTCTCTCTCTCTCTCTCTCTCACTCACTCTGTCTCAAATAAATAAATAAAATCTTTCTTATTAAAAAAGAATATCCAAAGCATTAAAGAATTCTTTATATTCTTGTATTTTATTTTTTTAAGATTTTATTTATTTATTCATGAGACACAGAGAGAGAGAGGCAGAGACACAGGCAGAGGGAGAAGTAGGCCCCATGCAGGGAGCCTGATGCAGGACTCGATCCCAGGACCCCAGAGTCACGTCCTGAGCCAAAGGCAGGTGCTCAACTGCTGATCCACCCAGGCATCCCAATATATTTTTGCATTTTAAATGCTACATATGATTCGCCTTTTTATTTCATTTTTTAATGTCATCTAGCTTAGATTATTTATACATTAAAAAAAGAAAAGATCTAAAAAAAAAATCTTTGGTAACATTTTCCAGTGTTAAAGAAATCCCTTCCTAATTATATGAAAATTCCTGTGAAATATCAGGTGTCTTGTGTTTCTATGTTAATTGCAGTTGCTTTAAAGATAATTGTTTGATTTCTTAATTTTCTTTATCTGGTAGTTGGTTTTGGGTGGCAATGACACTAAAACAAAGAATTGTCTCGAAGTATATGCTTGAGGTAAATCTATGCTTGAAGGTAACCTTGAGTCAGAGGTTAAAAAAATAATAAACCCAAAAGAAAAAAAAAATAAGAAAGGAGTGAGGAAAAGGAAGGGCTGAATTTGGACAACAGTGTAGTCAAATGGTTTGTAGGACATTGTGGAAAATGGTGCCTTAATACAGTTTAAAAATGAAATATTTCAATAAATATGCTCTTGTGTTACAGGAAAAGAAAATGTTTGAGTTGAGAATTGCAGCATGAATGTAGAAACTTTTAAGTGATAGTTTTCTGTTTTGTCTTCTTCCTTTTTCCTTATCATGCTTCCCTTCATTGGAAGGTCCCAGAAGTCCATCCTGAATAATCATATATGTAAAAATCCTTGGCTCAGGCTGTGCTCCCAGGAGAATCTGACTTTACTTGATCTAATTGTCACCGTGTTAGTCACTCTGTTTATGTCCCTTGTGCTGTTCCTTTCCACTTTCTTGTACAAAAATTATGCTTTCTTAGGTGTATCATCAGCACATAAAGATTTTAGCTGGAAAAAGAAACCTAAATATTTCTTAAGTATTTCTAAAACAATGTTTCTATATTTATAATAATAAAAACAATTATAATAATAGTTATTATTATTTTAAAGATTTATTTATTTTAGAGAGAGGAAGACAGTGCATGAGTGGGAGGAAGGGCAGAGGGCGAGGAGAGAGAGCACGGAGCCTGATGCAGGGCTCGATCCCATGACCCTGAGATGGTGACCTGAGCTAAAGATCAAGAGTCATGGGATCCCTGGGTGGCGCCACGGTTTGGCGCCTGCCTTTGGCCCAGGGCGCGATCCTGATAGACCGGGGATCGAGTCCCACGTCGGGCTCCCTGTGCATGGAGCCTGATTCTCCCTCTGCCTGTGTCTCTGCCTCTCTCTCTCTGTGTGACTATCATAAATAAATAAAAAAAAAATTAAAAAAAAAAAAAGAGTCAGTCACTTAACCGACTGAGCTATTGAATTGTATGAATTATTTATACATTTTGGATTTTAACCCCTTCATGGATCTATGATTTGCAAATACGTTCTCCCATTTAGTAGGTTGCCTTTGTATTTTGTTGATGGTTTTCCTTATTGTGCAAAAGCTTTGTAGTTGGATGTAGTCCTTCTTGTGTAGTTTTGCTTTTGTTCCCTTTGTTTTTGGATTCAGATCCAAAAAAATCATTGCCAAAGTTCAATGTCAAGGAGCTTACCTCGTATGTTTTCCTTGAACAGTTTTGTTTTTTCAGGCCTCACATTCAAATCTTCAAACCACGTTGAGTTAATGTTTGTGTGTAGTGGAAGAAAGTGGTCCAGTTTCATTCTTCGGCACGTGGCTGTCCGGATTTCCCAGCACGTTTATGAAAAAGTGGAAAAGACTCTCTTTTCCTCATTGTATATTCGATCTCCTTGTCTTAAATTAATTGACTTACTGTGTTCCACTGATCTGTGTGTCTGTTTTTATGCCAATATGATACTGTATTGATTGCTATAACTTTGTAATATAGTTTGAAATCAGGGAGCATGAGGCCTCCAATTTTGTTCTTCTTTCATAAGATTCCATTGGCTATTTGGCATCTTTTGTGGTTTCATACACATTTTAGGATTTTATTCCATTTCTTTGAGAAAGTTTGTTGGAATTTGGCAAGGATTTCACTGAATCTTTACAATTTGGGTAATATGGACATTATAAAAATATTAATTCTTCTAATACAAGAGCACAGGATATTTTCCCATTGTGTCTTCTTCAATTTCTTTTATTAGTGTCATAATTTTTAGTGTATGCGTCTTTCACTTTAGTTAAACTGTTCCTAGATATTTTCTTTCTTTTTTTTTTTTAGGTATTTTCTTTTTGATGGCATTGCAAATGGGATCATTTTCTTAATTTCTCTTTCCAGTAGCCTCATTGTTTTAGTATATAGAAATACCACTGATGTTTGTATATTGGTTTTGTACTCTGCAGCTTTTCTAAATTCAATTATTAGTTCTAATAGTTTCTTATATCTTTAGAGTCTTATAAATACAAAATCAGGTCATATGCAAATCAGGACAGTTATACTTCTTCTTTTCCAATTTGGGTGTCTTTTATTTCTTCTTCTTGCCTAATTGCTCTGGCTGTGACTTTCAATACTATGTTGAATAAAAGTAGCAAGAATAGGCACCCTTATCTTACCCCTGATCTTAGAAAAAAAGCTTTCAGCTTTTATCAGTGAGGATTATGTTAGCTGTGGTCTTGCCATTCACAACCTTTATTACATTGAGGTACATTTCCTATATACTCCCATGTTAACAGTCTTTATCATAAAGGATATTGAATTTTATGAAATGTTTTTACTGTATCTACTGAGATGATCACATGATTTTTATCCTTCATTTCATTAATGTGGTGAATTATGTTGGCTACCTGGTGGATGTTGAACCATCCTCACTTGCTTGTAATAAATCCCAATTTCTCATAAATGTACAATCCTTTTAGTATATTGTTGAAATCAGATTCCTAATATTTTATTGAGGATTTTTGCATGTGTGTTCATCAGCGGTATTGACCTATAATTCTGTGTGTGTGTGTGTGTGTGTGTGTGTGTGACTAATATCTTTGTTTGGTTTTGGTATCACAGTAAAACTGGCCTCTACCTCCCAAAATAAGTTTAGATGTGATCCTTTCTCTTCAAATTTTTGGAATAGTTTAAGAAGCATAGATATTCAATTTTACTTGAATGTTTAGTAGAAAGTGTCAATGAAGCCATCCGGTCCTGGACTTTTGTTGGTTGGGAGGTTTTAATTATTGATTCAATATCCTTACTACTAATTGGTCTATTTTTTCAAGAATCAACCTTGGAAGATTGTTTCTCTCTAGGAATTTATCCATTTCTTCTAGGTTGTCTATGTTGTCTAGTTTTCCACAGTAGTCTCTTATGATCCTTTGCATTTCTTCAGTAACCACTGGAACCTTTCTTTCATTTCGATTTTATCTGAGTCCTCTCTCTGTTTTTCCTAAATAGTGTAGCTGAAGTTTATAGATTTTGTTTGTCTTTTCAAAAACTTAGCTCTTAATTTTTAAAATATTTTTTATGATCTTTTTAGGCTATATTTGATTTATTTCCTCTCTGATCTTTATTATTTTCTTCTTTCTTCTAACTTTGGACTTTATTTCTTCTTCTTCTTCACCTTCTCCTTTTTTAAAAAGTTCCTTTAGGTATAAACCTAATTATTTGAGATATTTCTTGTTTTTTGAGGTAGTCTTGTATTGCTCTTACTTTCCCTTCTAGGATTGCTTTTGCTGCATTCTACAGATTTTGATATGTTATACTCCCATTTTCATTTGTCTCAAAGGTATTTTTTTATTTCTTATTTAATTTCTTTCAATAACCTATTGGTTGCTGAAGAGCATGCTGTTTAATATTTGCATTTGTGATTTTCCAGTTATCATCTTGTAACTGATTTCTAGTTTCATACCATCATGGTTGGGAAAGATTGGATATGATTTCAATCTTAAATTTTTTGAAACTTGTTTTATGCCCTAACATATGATCTATTTTAGAGAATGTTTCATATGCACTCAAGATGAATATATATACTACAGTTTTGAGAAGGAATGTTCTGCATATATTAAGTCCATCTGGTCTAATACATCATTAAAGACTGATTTCCTTTATTGATTTTCATTGATGTAAGGGCAGTGTTAAAGTTCCTTACTATTACTGTGTTGCTGTCAATTTTTCCCTTTAGCTTTGTTAATGTTTCCTTTATAAATTTAGTTGCTCCTGTGTTGGGTGCATAAATATTTATTAATATTACATCTGTTTGTTGGATTAGCCCTTTGTCAGTAAATTATGTCCTTTTTTGGTCTTCTAGTCTTATTCTTAAAGTCTATATAAAAAAAAGCCTATATTTTTTTCTGATATACTATAGTTATCAAGCTTTATTTGTTTTTGTTTTTGTTTTCCCAAGCTTTCACTGGGTTCCACTTCATGGAATATTTTTTTCCATCCCTTCATTTTTAGTCTGTATGTGTCCATACATACAAAGTAAGTTTTCTGTAGGTAGCATATAGATGGATCCTCTTCTTCTATCCACTCAGCCACTCTATGTCTGCTGATTGAAAATTTTAATCCATTTACATTTAAGGTAATTATTGATTTGTATGTACTTACTGTCACTTCATCAATTGTTTTCCCACTGTTTTGTACTTCCTCTCTGTTTCTTTCTTTTTTTTTTTTTTTTCTTGCTTTATTCCTTGTGGCTTGACGACTTTCTTTAGTGCTATACTTAGATTCCTCTCATTATCTTTTGTGTTTTTACTATGGATTCTTGCTTTGTGGTCACAATGAGACTCACATATAACAGCCCATATATATATAAAACAGTCTAAGTGGATAGCAAGTTAAGTTTCAATGTATTCTAAAACTATATTTTTACTACCCCTTGGTCACATTTTATGCTTCTTGATGTCATATTCTACATCTTTTTATTATATGTAACCCTTACCTAATAATTGTGGCTATAATTATTTTTACCACTTCTGTCTTTAATCTTCATACTAGCTTTCCAAGCGATTAATACACTCTCCATATTATATATTTAGCTTTGCCAGAAAGGGTTTTACTTTGACATATTTTCTTATTAATAATCCATGTGTTTTCTTCTCCACTTAAAGAAGTTCCTTTAACAGTCCTTATGAATCTGTTATAGTGATGATGAACTCCTATAGCTTTTGCTTATCTAGAGAAATCTTTATCTCGCCTTCAATTCTGAATGAATCTCTTGCTGGGTAGAGTATTCTTAGTTGGAATTTTTTTTTTTTTCACTCAGCATTTTGACTATATCATACTACTCTCTTCCGGTCTGTAGAAGTTTCTGCTGAAAAAATCTTGTAGTCTTATGAGGGTTACTTTGTACTTAAAGTTGTATTTCTCCTGCTGTTTTTAAGATTCTCTCCTTATACTTAATTTTTGACATTTTAATTATCATGTTTTTTGGTGTGGATTTCTTTAGGTTCATCTTATTTGTAACTCTCTGTGATTTCTGGACATGGATATTGGTTTCTTTCCCCATAGTAGAAAATATTTAGGCATTATTTCCTCAAGGAAGTTTTCTGCCTCTTTTCTTCTCTATTTTCTTTTTGGAACCCCTATAATATAGATGTTATTCTGTTTGATATTGTCCTATAGTTCTCTTAAACTACTTTAACTTTTTAAAATTCCTTTTTTTTTTTCTTGTTGCTAGTCCAACTAAGTGATTTCCATTGCCCTATGTTCCAGGTTACTGATCTGTTCTGTTTCATCCAATTATCTAGTCATCTGTTAGACCACTCTAATGTGTTTTTCAGTTCAGTTATTGTATTCATCACTGTGACTTCTGTTCAGTACTTTCTTATACTTTTACCTTTTTGTGGAGTTCTCACATTCTCTCTTAAGTTTGTTGAGCATCTCTCTATTACTTATCTCTTTATCAGGTATATTACTTATCTCCCTTTCCTTGAAGTACTTTTCTGAGGTTTTACCTTATTCTTTTGTTAAAAACATGTTCCTCTGTTTCCTCATTTTGCTTGACTCTCTGTATTGGTCTATGCATTAGGTGAAATAGCTATTACCTCTCCTAGTGTTTTTACAAAGTGACATTGTGTAGGAGATTAACTTTGTCATTCAACTTGCCCTGGTTTTTGGTTGTCTTCCAAACATTTGTGATTGTGTAAACAACCTGATATATTCTTGTTAGGTCCTAGCTGGAGAGTGTGCCAAAACCCGTCAGTGTTGTAAAGGATGAAATTTTAGCACCTAGCTTAAGGCTGATTGGAAGCCACATGCTTAGGCAGGAATATGCAAATATAAACAATGCTGTGAGATTGCAATCATAAACCCTGCTGGCCTTCAGACCAGGCAATCAAAAGATGTCCCTTAACTTACAGATGAAAAAAATCAGGGATCCAGAATATATTAGTTCCTTTCCTGGAGGTACTGATGAGTTACAACGAGGGCAAAAAAGAATGCAAAAATGATGTGCAATCACTATGTTCCCTGAGTGCACCTCTATAGCCTCTAGATGTGTGGCAAACCTGAAACCTGCCCCTCAGGCAGCTCCAGGACAAGGAAATAGGCCTTATCCAAGTGAAGACTGGAAGTATGTTTCAGTCTGCCATCTGTGCAGAGCCCTGGGGCTAGTAGCCTGCCAAGAACTGTCTTTCTGATTGTTACAGTTTCATGGAGCCCAGAAAGACAAGCCCCCCTGGACACTGAGATCAGCTGATCAAGAAGCATCTCCTGTGTGGACTGTATAAACGTGACACCTTTAGTGAGGCAGCTGGAGAGCCTGGGGAGGGGTATATCCACCCGTTTCAGTGAAGTAGTAGGAAAGTATAGGGCCAGAGGTGAGCCTATTCTCTTTAGCAAGGCAGCCAGAGAGTGCTGTTACTATGAACGTCCACCTGCGCTAGTAAGGTAGGAAAAAAGAAGTAAAAGTTGCACCTGCCAGCACCTCTGTCCCCAGAGAATATTCTAACCAGTACAGCCCCTTTGCCAGATGCTCTAAGATTAGTAAATCAATCTCTTCAATGTGCAGTCTAGGCATTTTTTAAACTACTCCTTTTGTGTTGGGCCCCAGGGTAAAGGAGTCTGCCTGCAAACCTTTTAAAAGCAGAATCTCAGTTCCTTACAGCTCTTTGGGTATCCAGGACACAAGCCCTATTAGCATTCATAGCCAGACATTTGGGGAGTTTGTCTCTCTTGTGAAGGTCTCTAGGGTCCACGTGCCTGACATGGGGCATGAATCCCTTGCTCCTCAGGGAGAAGCTCCCTATTTGTGAATTTCCTCCCAACTGTGAGTTCATGGTGAGAGGGCATCTCTGCCTCTCCTATCCATCTGATGTCATCCTTTTATCTAATGCTATGGAGGAGTTGTTTAGTTTCCACATCTTTTTTCAAAGGGAATTGTTCCATATGTAGCTATAGATTTGGTGTGTCCATGAGAAGAGGTGAGTTCAGTATCTTCCTACAACACTATGAGATGCTCTCTGTTTTATAAGCCCCTCAGATTTCAGGTTAATTTTTCTATACAGCATAAATGAACCTATATAATCTAAGTTTTAAAAATCAATTTCTTTATATTTAACAAGATCTAAATAAATAAATTGACAAATTAATAAATAAATAACATACAAGACAAGAAAGAAATGGAAATTGTGGCAAGGCTTAGAGAAATCATAGCTATCCAAACTCCAATTAAAACACAGATGCTGTGACCCAGGGCAGCCTAGATAAATCCTTAATAGCTGAGAAAGCCATCACTGCTGATAAGCTTCTTGGGGTGGAGTTTTTTTTTTTTTTTTTCCTCTTCCGATGTGGAGATAGGGAGGTTAGGGCAAGTGTCTTGTATTGTGAGGACTGTCACACATTGACTTTCCTTCCTTCAGGGTCATCTAATTTGACATCTATCAGGGTGAACACAGTAATTTTAAATTTACTCATTTTGTCTTAAGGCTTTCACTGTGCAGGATACATGCAACACTGGAGTTCACGTGGGAAAGTCAAGGACAGGAATGGATAATAGGCATCTTTTAGTAAATGCAGACAAGAGGCAAATAAGTGATTTAATGGCAAAATGTCTGCTAAACATAGAAAACAGATGGGTAACATTGATATAAAGTCTTACAAAATGACCCGACGCTAATGATGACAACAGCAGAAAACAATATTTACATGCAAAATTTAAGGAGATTGTAGAATATTATGTATATGTTATAGCCTAAATTGTAACATGTTTAAGTTATTTTTCATGTGGATTTATACATTTAAAACTTTCAGAAACATTTTTAAAAATCTGGGATCCCTGGGTGGCGCAGTGGTTTAGCGCCTGCCTTTGGCCCAGGGCGCGATCCTGGAGACCCGGGATCGAATCCCACGTCAGGCTCCCGGTGCATAGCCTGCTTCTCCCTCTGCCTGTGTCTCTGCCTCTCTCTCTCTCTCTCTGTGACTATCATAAATAAATAAAAATTAAAAAAAAAAAAAATCTTATGAGGTTTAATCAAAAGGGTATTAGTAATAATAGGGATAATTCCAGGGTAACTGCAACTGATTTGTTCTACATTATTTTAGATATATTTTCCACAACTTTTGAATGTACAGTGCAACTGCATTTATTAATTTATTAAACAGTATATGCATTCCCTTATTCTCAACAGTGCACTAAAGTTAATGAATTTATATAAAGACAGACCTACTGGAAATGAAAATATAAAATTGGACAAAGTCTAAAAGTAGCAAATATATTATGGCTTATTTCAAAAATGTCAGTTTTTATCAAGCAGAGATGGTCATAGAGGAAAAGCATCTATTTAAAAATGCCCACTCATGACTGGAAAGACATGGAAAACATAAAATTGTACCAGGACTAAAAATAGTAATAAACTTATTTATTTGAAAATGTCAGTTTTTATCTAGCTGAGCTCTTCATGCAAGGAAAATTATAACTTCCTAAGTAGTTTGTGCTTCAAAAACAACTTTGTGCCCTTTGAATCTCTACCAAATTAAATAATGCAAAGCAGAATATTTCCTCTTTAGCACAACTGCCCCTCACTACTTATGTTATCTAGTTAGATAGACAAATTAAAATTTGATCAATTCATCCCAAACTGTGCAATATACAATAAAGTAGCAAAGCCAACAAACAAGTAACTTAGATTTTCTGGTTGCTATTAAATAGTAAAAATACTATACAAGGAAAATTGTTCATAAATACACTTTTTAGCAAAGTAATTATAAAATAACAGTATGCTTATGATTTCAAAGCTCTATCTTGGACTTGTGGCACCATCTCCAGATACTTGAGGTTTATTCTAAAATAATAAATTAAAAAAAAGAAAAACTACTTTTCTCACATTTGTGGGCAAAACAGACTTTCCTTTCATGGGAGTCTAAGGAAAGGCATTCTGTGCCCTAAGTGTTTGCTGTCTGCCCTCTGGGACCACCCACAATGAAATAACAGTTTCTGAGATGGGAATAATAGGTAGTCTACTACTACTTCTACTACTACTACTACTACTACTACTACTACTACTACTACTTCTTCTTCTTCTTCTTCTTCTTCTTCTTCTTCTTCTTCTTCTTTTTGGTTGAAAGTGAAAGCACTTTATATTTGTGGTAGATTCAAATATTTACCAATTACACATGACTAAGTGTAAAAAACATCACTAAGCCAGGAAGTAGAGTAACCAGTAGATATATGAATTTCCCAACACTCTAAATTTATTTTATTTTATTTTATTTCTTTCTTTCTTTCCTTTTTTTTTTTTTTTTTTTTTTTAACAGAGAGTGTGCATATGTGAGTGTGGTAGGGAGGGGCGGAGGGAAAGGAAGAGAGAGTCTTAAGCAGACTCCCAGCTGAGCATGGAGCCTGACTCAGGGCTTGATCTCACCACCCTGAGGTCACAACCCTGAGATCATGACTCTGAGATCATGACCTAAACTAAAAATAAGAGTCAGATGCTTAATCGATGGAGTCATCCAGGCACCCCTCTTAATTTGTCTTAAAAGGAATTGTTGGAATATCTCTTTATGACAATATAAGAGTATACATGGTCAGAAGGTTTAACTCTTGAAAGAGGAGTTCATCAACCAATGTGCTTTTATATAAATAATTACACTCAAGAGAAATTTTCTAAACATCCCTATGGTCTAAATACATAAAAGGGTGCTGGACAGGTGATTTTAGCAGGGTCCTAAAGAAGGGGATGGGGACCCAATGGCCACAACTCAGGAGAGAATGCTATTCCCAAGGGTAGAAGACAAGGCCTTGGGCCCACTCATGTCATGGGGTTTGAAATCAATAGAAATTCAGAAATGAAATAATGAGGTTCTCACAGTAAATATCAGAGAAATATCATTCCTGTATCCCATATGGGACAAAGGGAATCATCTTGAAATATGCCACATCACTCTGTTCTGCTTAACATGGCCCACCCTTGGGAAAGCCGCTCAGCTAGAACCTAGCCACCTGGGAGTATCAAAGCCCAATGACCTGGGGGAAGGGAAATATCCAGCTCCAGGTCACTCTAGTCACTCTTTCCCATGTAAAGGGAAGAACAAACAGAGAAACTCTAGTGAAGCCACAGTCCAGAGGCATAGGCTCATTGAAGGACTGAGACCTAATCACAGGACTCTGAGTGCTTCTCCTCCCCCACACATCTCACTACCACATCCCCAAAGGCCTATTTACAAAAGTCCCTTTTACTTATTACATCATGTCTAAGAAGAAAAAAATTACAAGGCATACTAAAAGGTAAAAGCCATGATTTAAAGAGACAGAACATCAAAACCAGGACAGGAGTGTTAGAATTATCTCAGAAATTTAAATATCCATGAGTTATATGCTAAGAGCTCTAATGCATGAAGAAGATCATATTCAAGAACAGATGGGTAGTAGTAGCAGAGATGGAAATTCTAAGAAAGAACTCAAAATAAATGCCAGAGATCAAAAAGCACTGTAACAGAAATGGAGAAAGTCTTCAATGGACTTAAGAGTAAACTAGATATTACTGAAGAAGAATCTCTGAGCTTGAGGATATCTCAACAGCAACTTCCAAAACTGAAAAGCAAAGAGAAAAAATAGCAGAAAAACAAAACAGAAAAAAAAAAAAAATCCAAGTACTATGGGACAACTATAAAAGGCATAGCAAATATATAATAGGAATACTAGAAGGAGAAGAGAGAAAGAAACAGAAGTACAGAAAACACTAGAGACCAAGATTTTTTTCAAATTAATATCAGGCACCAAACTACAGATACACTATGCTTAGAGAACACCAAGCAAAATAAATGCAAAAAAAAAAAAAAAAAAGAAAAGAAAAAAATCACCTAAACATATTATCTTCTAGCTACACAAAATTCAGAAATAAAGAAGAAAGTCTTGAAAGGAGCCAAAGATAAAGCACCTTTCCTACTGAGGAACAAATATAAGAAACACATCTAACTTTTCCTCAGAAACCATGCAAGCAAGAAAAAGGTGTGTGTGTGGCGGGGGGCACAGACATAGTATTTCAAATGTTGAGAGAGAAAAAAAAAAAAAAAAAACAACCTACCAACCCAGAATTCTGTGTACTGTAAAATTACCCTTCAAAAGTGAAAGAGAGGGATCCCTGGGTGGCACAGCAGTTAAGCGCCTGCCTTTGGCCCAGGGCGTGATCCTGGAGACCCAGGATCGAATCCCACGTCAGGCTCCCGGTGCATGGAGCCTGCTTTTCCCTCTGCGTATGTCTCTGCCTCTCTCTCTCTCTCTGTGTGACTATCATAAATAAATAAAAATTAAAAAAAAAAACACACAAAAGTGAAAGAGAATTAAAGCCTTACTCAAACATAAATTGAAAGAACTTGTTGCCATAGACCTGACTTGCAAGAAATGTTAAGAGGAGTTTTTTAGAGAAAAAAAAATAATATAAGTCCAAAACTTGAATTCACATAAAGGAAGAACATTAAAGAAAGACATGAAGGCAAAATAAAAATTCTTATTTTTCTTATTTTTAATTGATCTTAGATAACAGTTTTTTTCAAAATAATATGAACAGTATATTCAATTATGTATGCTTATATATTTATATAACATGCTTATGAAAGCTTATATGTATGTAATACAAATGACAGCAATGATACTAGGCAGAGGAGGGAAAAATAGGATTATTTTCTTATTATATGATACACTAGCTGTTCACTGATATAATGTTATTTGAAAGATGACTTGGATTAGCTCCAAACATATATTGCAACCTCTAACGCAACCACTATTTTTTTTAAAGTATGACTAATATTCTATGAAAGAAGAGAAAAATGTAATCATACAAATGCTTAATTAAAACCACTAAAAAGGCAGGAAAAAGAGGAGAAAGCAAAAAATGCCAAGAAAAAAATGCAACAAATAGAAAACAGAAACAAATATGGCAGATATTAATACAATTACAACAATAATCACTTTGAATACCAATGTCCTAAATGCACAAATTAAAAGACTAAGATTGCTGGGGTGGATTAAAGAACAAGACTAACAATGCGTTGTCTACAAGACATCCTCTTTAAATACATATATAAATTTTAAAAATGAAGTAGAAAAATATAACAGAATAATACTAATCAAAAGAAAGCAAGAGTAGCTATATTTATTTCAGACAGAACAAACCTCAAAACTAAAAAAAAAAAAAAAAAAATTACCAGAGATGAAGAAGGGTATTAAATAATGATAAAGGGGTTAATCTCCAAGAAGACATAGCAATCCTTAAAATATATGTGCCTAACAACAAAACATCTAGCTATATGAGGCAAAACTACTAAAATTATAAAGAAATAAATTAATCCATTATCATATATGAAGTGTTCAACACCCATCTATCAGAAATTGACAGATCCAGCAGGCAGAAAATCAGTAAGGACATAGTTGAACTTAACAAATCAACCAAGTTGATATAATTGGCGCCTTAAACTACTTCATTCAAAAACAATAGGACCCACATTCTCAAGCTCACATGAAGCATTCAGTAAGATAGACTGCTTTAGAGGCAATGAAACACATCTTACCAAATCATAAGATATATAAATTATACAAAGTCTGCTCTCAGAACACAATTGAATTTAACTAGAAATAAATGACAGGAAAAATAACCAGAGAGCCTTCAAAATACATGGAGATTAGGCAACATGCTTCTAAATCACAAATGTGAAAGAAGAGATCTTAAGTAAAATTAAACAATATTTTTAAACAAATGAAAATGAAACAGATTTGCCAAAATGTATGAGATGTAGCAACAGCAGTGCTTAGAGAGAAATGGAGAGTTCTGTTTGTATATATAGGTATCATCCACTTTTTGAAAGTTTGTATTATGCTACTTTTGCAAAAGACCTACATCAGTACCTATTTTGCTAACTAAAGATGACTTCACTGCCATAAAAACAGATGAAAACTGAAAACAGTGTTCAGCATTTCTTTTGCAGTGAGCTGTTCTAGGGGCAGCACATGTCCTTTGCAGACCAGAGTGGGACCACCAAGTTCCTTCTCTGGGAAATATACTCAGTCTCTCAGCATCAAGCTTCCATAGCTTTGAACTGTGTCTGTGAACATCTTTGCCTCATCCTGATTTATTCAGTGTATTCATTAGGAAGATGAAGCCTAAAATAGGTTATTTTGGGGGCCTGGGAACACCCAAAAATTTTTCCATGTAAACTAATGGTAATTGCTTCTTCACTCTATGCCATTTTGACTTACAACAGGTTTCATAGGATAGAAACTTCAGGATAGAGGGGGAAACCTGCAGTAGAAAAGAAGAAAGATAGGGGTGTCTGGCTGGCTCAGTCAGTTGAACGTCAGACACTTGATCTAAGCTCAGGTCTTGATAGTTTTGAGTTGCTGGGCTCCATGCCACACCCAGTGTTAGGCCCCATGTTGGGCTCCAAGCTGAGTGTGGAGCCTACCAAAACAAAAACAAAAACAAAAACAAAAACAAAAACAAAAACAAAAAGAAAGATCAAAAATCAATAATCTAAGCTTCTATCTTAAAAATCTAGAAAAAGAAAAGCAAATTAAGCCAAGTGAAGCAGAAGAAATATTATAAATGAGAGCAGAAATAAATGGAATTGGAAACACAAAATCAATAGAAAAAAAAATCAATGAAACCAAAAGCTGGTTCTTTGCTAAGATCAATAAAATTGATAAGCCTTTGGACACCTGGGTGGCTCAGCAGTTGAACATCTGCCTTTGGCTCAGGGTGTGATCCCAGGATCTGGGATTAAGTCCCGCATCAGGTTCCCTGTGAGGAGCCTGCTTCCCCCTCTGCCTATATCTCTGCTTCTCTCTCTCTGTGTCTCATGAATAAATAAATAAATATTTTTAAAAAATTTTTGATAAGCCTTTGGGTGCCTGAGTTGCTCAGTCCGTTAAGCATCTGCTTTCAGCTCAGGTCATGACCCAAGGTTCTGAAATCAAACCCTGTGTCAACTCCCTGCTTAGCAAGGAAGTGTGTTTCTCCCTTTCCCTCCATCTGCTCATGATCTCTATTGCTCCCTCTCTTTTTCTTTTTCTTTAAAGATTTTATTTCTTTATTCATGAGAGACACAGAAAGAGAGAGACAGAGACACAGGCAGAGGGAGAAGCAGGTTCCATGCAGGGAGCCTGATGTGGGACTTGATCCCGGGTCTCCAGGATCCCTCCCTGGGCTGAAGGCAGCGCTAAACTGCTGAGCCACCCGGGCTGTCCCCCCTCTCTTTTTCAAGTAAATAAATAAAATATTTTAAAAATTGATAAGTCTCTAATCATATTATTTAAGGAAATAAAAACATTGGACACAAATTACCAATATCAGGAATAAAGGACACCACAGCAGATGCTATATTCATAAAAAGATAATAAAGGAATACTCTATGTCCACAAATTTGATAGCCTATATAAAATGGGTCAAATCCTCAAAACATACAATTTGCCATAACTCACATAAGGAATAGACAATCTAAATAAGCCAATATTAATATTTATGAATCAATAATTAATCACTTTCCACAAGGAAAAAAAAATGCCCAGATGGGTTTACTGGTGAATTATACCAACTATTTAGGGAAGAATCATTTCCTACCAATTGTACCACTCTCTTTCAGAGAATGGACACAGAGGGAATATTTCCTGACTCATTCTATGAGGCCAACACTACCCTGATGTCAAAATCAGGAAAAGACATTATAAGAAATGAAAACTAAAGATTGATATCTCTCATAAACATGGATGCAAAATCATGTATAAGAAATTAGCAAATTAAACACAACAATGTGTTCTCCCCTAGGATTTTGATGGATTCCTGTCTCACATTTAGGTCTTTCATCCTAGAGGAGAACACAAGCAGCAAACTCTTTGACCTCGGCCACAGCAACTTCTTACTAGACACGTCTCCTAAGGCAAGGGAAGCAAAAATGAACTATTGGGATTTCATCAGGATAAAAAGCTTTTGCACAGCAAATGAAACAATCAACAAAACTAAAAGGCAAACTATGGAATGAGAGAAGATATTCATAAAGGGCTAGTATCCAAAATCTATATAGAACTTATCAAACTCAACAACAAAACTCAAATGACAAAAATCCAGTCAAGAAATAGGCAGAAGACAAAAATAGGCATTTCTCTAAAGAAGACCTACACATGGCCAATAGACACATGAAAAAATGCTCAGCATTACCTGGCATCGGAAAAATGCAAAAGTCACACTGAGATACCATCACCTCACAATGGTCAGAATGGCTCACATTAACAACTCAAGCAACAACAGGTATTCACCAGAGTCAGGTGAAAAGGAACCCTCTTACACTGTTGGTAGGAATGCAAATTGGTGCAGCCACTCTGGAAATGGTAAGGAGGTTCCTCACCAAGTTAAAAATACAACTACCCTATGACCCAGCAATTGCACTTCTAGACATTTATCCAAAGGATATAAACACAGTGATTTGAAGGGGCACCTGCACCCCAATGTTTATAGCAGCAATGTCCACAATAAACTATGGAAAGACCTCAGGTGTCCATCAACAGATGAACAGATAAAAAAGATATAAATCCAACAATGTTTAAAAATAATTATATACCACAACCAGGTAGGATTTATCCCAAGTATGCAAGTCTGCTTCAAAACTCCAAAATCAATTATTGTAATCCATCACTTTAATAGGCTAAAGTAGAAAAGTGATCTATTGATCAAGGACAAGTATTTAACACTCTCATAATAAAAATCTTAGTAAACTAGTATTAGAAGGTACAGTGAGGCATACACATTTTTTTCAAGGATTTATTTGAGAATACATTAATTCAAACTGAATAGTGCCAAATCAAAGATGGTTAGGAGTGATTCAGTGACAGGACCTGGAGACTAGTCACCATATATAGAGAATACACTGAAACAAAGCAAGAAGTAGGAGAAGGAAGAAGAAGGAAGAAGAAGGAAGAAGGAAAAAGAAGGTGAAGAAGGAAGGAGAAGGAAGAAGAGGAGGAGGAGGAAGATAATTAATTATTTTTGATTGGTTATAGCCTAAGTGGTTACTCTGGCAACTCTTAAATTTCACTTTCTCATATTCTAGTGCAGTGACTCTGGTTTATGTTTTTTTTTTTAATTTATTTTTATTTATTTATTTATTTTTTTACATAGGACCAAGGCATTAGAACCATCCCAGTATAATGACCTCCTTATTTAAATACTTTTAACATTCAAATAGAGGAAAAATTCCTCAACTTAATGAAGAATATTTACAAAAAAACTGACAGCTAACATTATACTTGATGGGGAGAAACTTGACACTTTACCTCTAATATTAGGTACAAGGCAATTGTAGGTCCTCTCACTATTCCTTTTCAACATGATATTGGAAGAATTAATAAATAAGACAAAAAATTAAAGTCATACAAAATAGGAAGGAATAAAATTGAGTTTATTTGTTGATGACATGATCATTTATGCAGGAAGAATCAACAACAATAAAAAGTTTCTGGAAATAATGGGCAATTATAGCAAGCTTATAGGATATAAGATTAATATAGAAACGCCAATGCCATTCCAGTATACCGCAATAGATAAATGGAATTCAAAATTTAAAATTCAGTACCATTTACATTAGCCTCCCAAACTTGAAATACTTAGTTAGAAATCTAACAAAATTTGTATGAGCTCTATATTAGGAAATCTGATGAAGAAAATCAGTAAGAACTAAGGAAATGGAGATATAGTCCATGTTCATGGATAGAAAAACTCAATATGTCAAAATATCAGTTCTTTCTGAATTGATCATAGATTAAATGAAATCTCAATAAAAATTCCAGCAAATTATTTTGAGGATACTGACAGATTATAAAGTTTACATAGAGAGGCAAAAGACTCAGGGTAATCAATAAAATATTGGAGGAGAAAAACATATTTGTATGACAATCAGTACTTGATTTCAAAATTTACTGAAAAACAACAGTAATCAAGATAGCATGTAATTGGTGAAAGAATAATCAAATAAGTGAAAAGGACACAATAAAAGCCCAGAAATAGACCCTGATAAATATAATCAACTTGTCTTTGACAAAGGAGCAAAGGCAATACAGTTAAGCAAAGATGGTCCTTTCAACAATTATAACAACTGCACTTCCATATGGTGAAAAAAAATGTAGACACAGACCTTACACCTGTCACAAAAATTAATTCAAAAGGAACCAAAGCGCTGAATGTAAAAATACAGACGTATAAAGTTTCAAGACTTTAATATAGGAGAAAACCCAGAGATAACCGTGCATATAGCAATGGCTTCTCAGCTGTAACACGAAATGCGTGATCCATGAAAGACATAATCGGTAAGCTACATTTTATTAAAATTAAAGGGGAAAAAAAAACTTATGCTCTTAAAAAAAGATAATGTGAAGAAAGTGAGAAGACAAGTCAGAAAACGGAAGAAATTATTTGCAAAAGACACATCTGCTAAAAGACATCCAAAATATACAAAAAATTCTTAAAACTCTACAATAAAAAAAAAAATTTTTAAATAGGCCAAAAGCCTTAACAGATACCTCACCAAAGAAGACAAATAATGACAAATAAGATACAGAGAACTAACTGAGGGGAGATGCCTGAGGGGACCGGTAAAATAGGTGAAGATGCTTAAGAGGTAAAACTTCCATTTATAAAATGAGTTACAGGGATGAAACATACAGGATAAGGAATATAGACAATAGTACTATAATAACATTGGATGGTGACAGAAGGTCAATACCCTTTCATGATAAGCACTGTGTAATGTATGGAATTGTCAAATCACTATGTTGTACACCTGAAGTGGATATAGCATTGTGTATCAACGATACCTCAATAATTATGGTAATAGATGCTCCACAATATATGTCATCAGGAAAATTAAAATTAAAGCAATGAAATGTAAAAAAATAATAAAAAAATAAAATGTCATTACATACTTATTATACTGGCCACAACATGGAACACTGACAATATCAAATGCTGACAAGGATGTAGGGCAATAGGAACTCATTCACTATTGGTGGAATGCAAAATGGCACAGTCACTTTGAAGACAGTTTTGCAGTTTCTTACAAAACTAAACCTACATCCACCATGATGACCCACCAACTGTACTCCTTGGTTTTTACCCTAAGGAATTGAAAACTCATGTCCACAAAAACCTCTGCTCACGGTTGCTCATAGCAATTTTAATCACAATTGCCAAAACTTGGTAGCAACCAAAATTTACCTCCATAGGTGAACGGATAAGTTAACTAAAAAGAAAGAAGCTATTAAACCTTGAAAATATATGGAGGTGTCTTAAGTGTATATTCCAAAATGAAAGAAGCCAAACCAAAAAGGCTACAAATGTATGATTCCACCTAGATGATATTCTGAAAACAGGTAAAACTATGGAAACAGATCTCCATAAGGGGGAGGGTGGGATGAATAGGTGGAGAACAGAAGATGCTTAGGGCAGTGAAAGACTTTATTTGACACCACAACGATGGAACACATCATTATACATTTGTTCAAACCATACAGTGCACAACACCAAGAATGAACCTTGATGTAAACTATGGGCTCTGGGTGACTGTCGCATGCCACTGTGGGTTCACTGGTTGTAATAGATGTTCCAGTCTGGTGGGGAATGTTGGTAATGGAAGAGGCTGTGCATGTTTGGGGGCAGGGGATATATGGGAAATCTCCGGACTTTGTTCTCAATTTGCTGTTAACATGGCTCTAAAAAAAAAGTAAAGTCTTTGAGTGCCTGGATGGCTCAGTTGGTTAAGCACCTGATTTCACCTCAGGTCACAATCTCAGAGTTGTGGGATAGAGCCCTGTGTCGGGCTCCCCTCTCATCAGGGTGGCTGCTTGTTCCACTGCCCCTTCCCACCCGACTTGTATTCTCTCTCTCTTTCTCAAATAAAAAAAATAAAATCTTAAAAAAAAATAAAGTCTTAAGAATTAGGCTAACGGCAACTAAAGTCACATACAAATATGGAATATCTGGAATAACATCATTCCAAGTAAGAATTGTGTAATTTATAAAACAAGAATCCAAATAAAGACAAAAGATGCTTACATTATCACTGACATATATCTGTTAAACTTTTAAAGTAAGAAGGGAGAAAGGATAAAGAAATATTGAGTAGAGAAAAGAGGATATCTACTAAAGGGGATGAAAAAAATAAGAAAGAAGGAAATTTTTGGACAAAAATAACATAGAAGGTCAAAGTAGGTAGTCAGGATTAATATATTTAAATTCATTTTAATATGGGTTTATAATAGAGATACTGAATAACTTTGGGTTTTACATTAGTCATTCATTTATAAATAATATGAAATTTGAAAAGGGCTATAATAACTTCAATGAGAACGGAGAAATTTAAAATTAACATCAGGACTTAAATTCCCAGCAAAATTGTGGACTAGTTATCTCAAACAGTATTGCTACTGAAAGCTGCTAACAAATTTGCATTATTATATAAAGTAGTTTAAATTGTATTACTAAGTTTGCAAAAATTGAATGACTAAAATAAATGAAAGCGGAAATATAGAGCAGATAGGTGTAAATATGTACTACAAATGTCTTTGAATTGTGTTTTTTTTTTTCATTGCTCTGAGAGTATTGATGTATGCAGTGATCACAAGGCGATCCTTTGAAAACTGGGTGTGATGGAAGGACCTCCAAAGGCAAAGTCCAGACTTAATGAAATCGGTAATTCTTTTTCTTTTAATTTTAAAGATTTATTTATCTTAGAGAGAGAGAGAGAGTGAAAGTGAGGAGATGGGCAGAGAGAAGAATCTTCAAGCGGACTCCCGCCTGAGTACAGAGCCCCACACAGGGTTTGATCCCAGGACTCATAAAATCATGACCTTAGAAGAAACCAAGGGTCAGTCACTTAACTGATTGAGCTACCCTGGCACCCCTGAAATATGGTAATTCTGATTAAAGACTACATATGGCTGGGAGTGTGTAAATTCTCCATTGGAGACTTAAAGTTAGCACACAGAAGAAAGCAGAAAAAATGTGTTTTGAACTTACTACGTTGTAAAACAATATTTTTTTTTTGGTGTGGGAACCTGTGCTCACAGGAGAATCCCATATGGATTTGCAGGTCTAATGCATACTACCAGTGTAGAAGGAACATCATAGGCTATGAATAGGTTTAGGTGGTGCCTTGCAGAAACAAGTGTAGATCCTTCCTCTAGAATATACCTACAATCCAGATTCAGAGAATTGCCACAAATAAAGCTCATACAAAAAAAATATAAAAATAAAAAATAAAGCTCATACAAATGTTACTCCCAAAGAAAAAACACCACATACGCATGCATGCACATACACAAGTCACCCAGAATGGGAATAAGGGTCAGTCAGGTCTTAACATTTTTTTAAGATCAAAGAAATCTTGGGGCACCTGGGTGCCTCAGTCGGTTAAGCATCTGACTCTTGATTTTGTCTTAGGTTATGATCTCAGGGTCCTGAGATGGAGCCCCATGTGGGACTCTGCACTCAGGAGAGTCTGTTTGAAGATTCTCTCCCTCTAGCCCACCCCCAGGTGTGCTCTCTCTCTCAAATAAGTAAATAAATCTTAAAAAATCAAAGAAGCCCTGAAAAAAATGAACAGGAAAATGTTTTATTTTTTTTTTTTGAAAATAAAAACATGCTACGTTCACAAATGAAAATATTCACAATCAGTGGCATTAGATATTAAGGGATGAACTTTTACATCTGCTTTGGATAATGAGACCCTAACAAAGGGGTGTTCCAGCAAATGACTGCTGTAAATATTTCACGTGAGCAACAACAAATATCTGAGAGTGGTGGAAGCTGGAAAATGTGACACATTTTAGATAAGACATGGAAGAGGACATGGCATAGAGTGGATGCCCCACTCGTAGTGGCTTTCCCACAACAAGGCGAAAGAAGTAACAAATGAGAGTGAAAAATACCCTCATTCAATCCAAAATAGAAGAAAGACAAAGAAGAAAGACGTAAAATTAAAGTGATACAAATAAGTCTCTGCAAATTTACAACACAAGATGAGATGGCGATTTTAAGTGTTTTTGCACATGCCCAAACACACGTGTGTAACATGAAGACGTACACTTGAAATACTGTAGGCAGAAAGGAACCTAACTTTCCACTTCAAAACCATACTTTTGTAGTGGTTAGAAAAATCATTGGTTAAACGATAAAAATACTTCCTTTTGTCCCCAGAGACACATCTAAAACATAAAGACGTAAAATAACTGGAAGCAAAGAACAGCAAAAGATTTGGCAATAAACCATTTTGAATGGATAAATAAATTAGTTAACTAGGAGGAAGGTAATCCTAAGCATGCAGCCTGTCAACTGGATTTAAAATGAGTACACGGGCTAACACATATTTATTGCTTACTCTATGTGCATTGAATCCCTCTAGCCCTATGAGTTAGGTACTATGCATAAGTCCATTCTACAGATAAGGATACTAAGGAAAATGACTTCCTGAAGACAGCATGTCATAGAGAAGTGGATTCTGAACCCGTGTAAACTCTATGTTCTTCAAACACATAGCATATGAAACTTATTTTTGTCCAAAACTATTGTTTGAGTAGACCGTAGCCTCCCCACTGATTTGAAAACCCACCTCTGTCGCCTATTATGTATTGGTTTATCCATTGGCTTCCTATTCTGTTTTACTGGTCAGTCTGTCTTTGTCAGCACTGAATCTGAAAGTCTAAAGTCCTAGCATTTAGTAGACATTTAGTAGAGTAAGTTTCCAACTTTTTTTTTTTTCTTCAAAGGTATCTCGAGTATCATTGATCCTTTAGTTTCTCAGTTGGATTTTAACATCAAATTGTTGAAACAACAACAAAATGTTGAAACATTATAAAAAAAAACCCTACTGAAATTTCCATTTGCAGTAACATTGAACATATATGTTCAGTGGAAGATTTTCTATTATTATATATATTTACTACTGACCTTTTAAATCAAAAAACAAAGAACATCTCTCATTTTCTCTGTTATTTAAATGGCCTGCAATAGACCACATATATGTATATAAACATACACATCTATATATTATATTAATACATGTATATATGTTTATTCCTATGTACTTGAGAGCCTTGGTCAATTTTGCAAATGAAACCACTTTAAAATTAGTTTTAATTGGATTCAGTGGGACAGAGTGTTGATTTTTTCCCCTCTTTGATCTCATGTACTAAGGTTTGAATTAATCTTATTCAGTTCACAGTGCATTATCATTCATCCATGCCAGGCACATTTCTGTGTCATTTATTTATTGCTTTTTCCTGCATTCTCTTTTCTAACTCCTTTCTCCCTCATCATAGACTACTGTTGGTCAAGATTCTCTACAGAAACAGAACCAATAGGAGATGTATGTATGTATGTATGTATGTATGTATATGAGAAGAGATTGATGCATATATATGAGAAATTTATTATAGTTATGGAGTTGTCCCATGATCTGCTCTCTCCAAGCTAGACACCCAAGAGAGCCGGTGGTCTAATTCCATCCAAAGTCAAAAGCCTGAGAATCAGGGGAGCTGATGATGGAGATTACATCAAGATCTAGGTGCCTGAAAACCAGGAGCGTTGAGAAGATCAATATCCCAGCTCAAGCAGAATAAAGAGGGAATCCCCTCTTCTTCCACATTTTGTTCTATTCAGGCCTCAACAGATTGGATGATGCTGACTCACACTGAGGAGGGTGATCTACTTTACTGAGTTCACCAAAATTTAAGTGCTACTCTCACCCAAAAACATCCTCAGACACACCCAGAATTAATGTTTAATCTGGACACCCCTTAGCCCCGTCAAACTGACACACAAAATTAACCATCACAACTCCTACATTCATGAGAATGGGGGTCTATTCCCCATCCTCCTGGCAACAGTTACATCGTTCCTCTGCCATGGGCACTCGTGGTGTCCCTCGTGAACTTCTGTGAGTTCTTAGGGATGTAGGTCAAAGAACAGGTCATTTCATAAACATGGCAGGAAGGTGACCATACACTCCCAGCGGTCACTCAGAGGGTTCAGAATTCCCAAAACCTCCCCAACACTCAATGTTGTCTAGCTTCATGGTTTTTTGACAGTTGAATAGGTATAGTAGGATAGCACTTTTGCTATATTTTGCTTTTATCTGAGAATAAATAATTTTGAGTTTTGTTAATATGTTTTTGGATTTCAACTTCTGTAAATTACTTGTTGATATCCTTTTCCATTTTTATCCCTATTTTGTCCTCTCCCATACATTTTCCTCTCTTTGTTCATTTGCTTATCATGTTACATGTATTACCTTATACATATATTAGCTACTTGTCAGTTTTCAGTAATGAAAACTCACTCATTAACATCATTATTGCATACAGTGGGTGCTCACTAAGGTTTGTTAATAGAGTAACAAATGAAGGACAACATTCAACGACATGAATGTTGTTGAACTGAACTGAAAGGATGAACCAATGATAATTTTGGCAGTATTCCATCTGACTCAATTTGTAACACGAAGTCAAGTACCTACACTTCTGTGCAGAAGTCTGAGATGGATCAGACGTAAAATTGAGAATTATCTAATGCATTTTCAAAAATCTGATTAAATACTTTCTTCCTGGTTTTTAGAAATAATGACTAATTTATCACAGGAAGTTTTAAAAATGTCATAATATTCACATCTGGCAGTGTGACAATGGGCACTTTTTGATTCTCAGTTCTCTGATCTGCAAAACGAAAATAATATTAACCCCAAAGGGCTTTGGATATATATAATAATATGTGAATATATAATATATAATAATATGTGAACTGCCTATCACTGTGGACACTAAATAATTACTTAAAAATGTCGCATCCATCTTCCCGATGGGTATGCGTGATAGGGCAACTCTCTACTCCTTTGCTTAGTTTATTGGTGTCTGTGTTTAACCATAAAGTAAGAGAAGTAGTTTCTTTAACATTTCACTTCTCTAAATAGGAATCAAATGTGTTATTTTTTGTGGAGGGGGGTGACACAGTCCACAGAGATTCCTTAATCAATTATTTAAGTTGTATTTGGTTTCTTGGAATCTCAGGTTTGGGATCCTGGGAACATTCTTGGCTCACCTGATTATCCCTCCTTTATGATCACATAAATCTCAATGACAGTGGGAAATCATTGTGAGCACAGTGCAGAGAGCTAGCCAGCATATTCTCCAGAAAAACATGTACCCAAATCCTTCAGCAGGTTGATAGACTAACCAATAGTGCACACACACATAAATAAATGTAGCTATCATCTTCAATTATTAGTGACAAACTCTATGTGCTAAGCATACTTTTATTTTTATTAACTAGATTTTGTGCTTGGTTTTTTTTTTCAGTGATAAATTGCACCTTACTGTGGAGCCCAGTTTTGGATAATGGTTAAGAATTATATTTGGGTTCAGATCCTGGCTCTATTTTTGCTAACTCTGTGACTAGGGCAAATTATTTTGCTTCTCTAATAATTCCTAGAGTTTTGTGAATCCAGTGAAACAATGCAACTTGCTAATTTCAGAGCAAATAAGATTTGGCAGTATAACTGCATAGCTCTAGACTCATGTAGAATATATTTGCAGTGCTTACTAAGTACTAGAAAATTTACATACCTACCGGGACACTTTAAAGGAGGTGTTAGTTTAAAAAAAAAATAGTGCTCTGAATGCCAACTCAGAAATTAAGTAACAGGTCCAAGGTAGTGTGAGTAGCTAAAGGCATATGTAGGTATGTTGGGATAATAGTGGGCCTCACCTTCCCTAGTCAGGGTCAGTCCTGGAGGGACCCCTCAGAGATAGCTTCATTTCCTGTTGATTGCTTCAGCAATAAATATTCCAACCACGAGTATCCCAATTCTATGTGATTCCACTTGTCCCAGGAATTCCTGGGGAGACCTATAGTGTCTGCCTCCTTGTATATCTCCATGCTTCAACTGGAGCCTCTGAACAACTGTCTTCTTCCATTCCACGTGGGGCCCAGCAGAACAGAGCTTGTGGCTGCCCCAATCCTTATCCCACACTTACTATACCAAGACCTATTTTGTGTGTGTGTTAAAAGGCTATTACTTTAGAGCAATTTAAGTTAATGACAAAATTAAGGAGGTGGCATAGAGATTTCCCTATATTCCCTGCTCCCCGACATGCATAGCTTGCTCCATTGCTGATATCTCCTCTGGAGTGAAGCATATGCTACAATAATGAATATACATCAACACATCATTTTCACCCAGAGTTCACAGTTTCCCATTAGAATTCATTCTTGGTGTTTTATTTATTTCTTATTTTTTAAATTATTTATTTCTTATTTAAAAAATATTTATTTATTTGAAAGAGAGAGAGAGAGAAAGAGGGCATGAACCGGGGGAGCGGCAGGTAGAGGCAGAGGGGAAGGAGACTCCCCGATGAGCAGGGAGCCCAACAACATGGCGCTCAATCCCAAGACCCTGGGATCATGAGTAAACCGAAGGCAGATGCCTAACTGACTGAGCCACCCAGATGCCCCACTCTTAATGTTTTGCATTTATGGATTTTGACATGTGGATAATAACATGCATCCATCATCATAGTGTCATACAGCATAGTTTCACTGCCCTAAATGCCCACTGTGCTCTGCTCCCACCCGAGCTCCCTCAACCGTCCACAAGCTCTGGCAACCAGTGACCTTTTTACCTCCACAGTTTTCTCTTTTCCATAATGCCATATAGTTGGAATCATACAGAATGTAGCCTTCTCATATTGTCTTCTTTAACTCAGTATATGCATTTAAGGTTCCTCTGTGTCTCTTCATGGCTTGGTAGCTCATTACTTTTTAGCGCTGAGTAATAGGCCATTGTCTGGATGTAACGAAGCTTGTTAATCCATTCATTTGCTGAAGGACATCTCAGTAGTTTCCAACTTTGGGGGATTATGAATAAAGCTGCTATAAACATCCATGTACCAGTTATCATGTGAACATAAATTTTCAATTATTTTAGGTAAATACCAAGGAGTACAATTACTATATGACAGGGTAACCGTATTTTTTGTTTTTGTAAGAAATTACCCAACTGTCTTCCAAAGTGCCTGTACCATTTTGGATTCTCACCATCATTGAGTCAGAGTTGCTGCTGCTCCACATCCTCGCCAGCATTTGGTGATGTCAGTGTTCCGGATTTGGGCCATTCTAATAGATGTGCAGGGAAATCTCATTGTTTTATCGTCTCTTTTTAGGCAGTGCAGGCAACCTCATGTCTCCTGACATCTCTGGACCAGAGTGGGCACCCATCTCTTGTGTGTATACCCTCCCATTCCTCAGGAAATTATGCCTAGCTCTCTTGAATACTCCCTAATCCTTGTTACTACAGAAGCAGCGTCATGTTGGGAAATGAGAATATCACCTGGATGATGAACTGCCTAAGAAGACTCCAGCCACTCCTTGCCTGTATTTCCAATCCTGACTGAGGATTCTTTTTAGCTTCTTAAGTTTATATGTTGAGCATGACTTTTACAGAAGCTAGGGAGTGACATACAAAGTCACATAGCTGTCCCTCCCCTCTCCATTTTCATTTCTGTACATGCCAGGGATGAGGAGGGAATGGTGACCACTTCTGTCTCCTCTCAGGTCTTCCTCCAGGGGATGGTTTGGTAGCTTGCACGTTTTTTCTTTAGAAAATGAGTGTTTTAAGTTCTTATTGTTTTTAGCTTGGGGTCTTGGATTCAACACCATAAATATAGAAAAATTTCTATTTAACATTGTTACAGGGGATCCCTGGGTGGCTCAGCGGTTTAGCACCTGCCTTCAGACCAGGGCATGACCCCAAGGTCCTGGGATTGAGTCCCGCATCGAGATCCCTGCATGGAGCCTGCTTCTCCCTCTGCCTGTGTCTCTGCCTCTCTCTCTCTCTGTGTCTCCCATGAATAAATAAATAAAACCTTTAAAAAAACATTCTTACATGCAAAAATTTATAGAAGTTTGATCATATGTGCATTATACACACACACATATCCACCATATATGTCTATATCATATGTATATGTGAGATATATGTATATGTATGTATATCCCTCAGTTTTTCTCTTCAGCTTCTAACCTATGTATATTATGCCTTTACTCATTCATTAAATTTCAAAACTGTATACTAACATATATTGAGCATCTACTACATGTCTAGCCATATGATATTTGTCATCTTTTAGTCCTTCTATGAACCCTGAGAGATGGGAATTATTCCTTCAAAGAGTGCATGAAGCAAGGAAGTTGAAATTTTCCTTTTATGAATTGTCTTTTATTTTTCATGCTTCTTAACCTATCAGGTTACAAGAAGAAAATAAGGCTCAAGGAGATTAAGGCTTTGCTCCAGTCAACACCGTCTGAATCATAATTGGAACCGATTAAGAAATAAGACAATGAGTGTGAGAAACACCCCTCATGACTGAAAGACCAGCTTATAATGAAAATCCTCCCATTCTGCTCTCCTTTATCTATCACCTCCTTCGGGTAGCCAATAATAAGATGCCAGAAGTCGGCTACGGCTGTCACTCCTGCAGATTAAGGGATGTGTTTCAGTCTTCTGAACAACCTACCTGAGCTAGCTCATCCAAATTCTACCTTCCAGCTGCAAGAGGAAAAAATAGGATGCAAATGGCTGTTTGTGGCATCAGATTCATCAGAATCATTCTAGGACTCTGAGCATCATAGGGGAACGGGAGGAGCAGCCTTCGTCCTTCAAAGACAAGTCTTTCTTTTCTTATCAGAGCAGACAGGCTCACATTGTCTCACTTAAGGCACCTGTGATAATTCTTTCACCTTTATATTGTTGGGTCTTTAAAAATATTTGTCTACGACAAGACGGGCTTGATACCCATTGCTCTTGTGTCTTGAGAATTATTTTAACATCAGAAAAAAAAAATACGAGGAAATGATTAGCAATCCATTAGGAGCTGTGCTAAGTTGCTAATGAAATAGCTTCTCTCGCAGCCTGCTCCGAAGCTGCCCATCATTGTCTCTGGAGGCTGGTAATGCTTTTTCACTAAGATAGTTCCATATGTTTAATTCTCCTTTCTTGAAAGCCTTCTTTAAGTATGTAGATAGTGTGTGAGTGTATAGACACACACACATGTGTATACATATATACACACACATTTTCGTGCCTGTATGAACATAATAAATATGTATATGATGTAATATTTAGTATAATACATTCATATATGATGAATTTATTTTATATGTAACATAAATCTACATATATGACATATATATATATATTTTATGTGCTATACCAGGATATTGTTCAGTGGAAAAGAAAAAGAAAAGCTTATCATTCAGGATCCTTTTCAGAAATGGAACAAATCCCAAATTAGGAATTATTAAAGAAAATTTAATAAAGAGGTCATTTTCAGAGGTGGCCGGAATGAAGGGAATCATGATATATTGTTTAGGTTCTCAGGCACCAGCAGCACTAGGTCAACATCGCTACCCTTGTCATAGGGTCAAGTAGACAGAACAGGTGTACTGGGGACAAAAGGCACATGGAATTCTGGAAGGAGAGCATTCAGAATAAAAGTAATACTTCCTTTAGGAAAGAGAGGGAAAAAGAATGCCCCAAACTCTCCCTTTACAACCCTCTGCCCTCCTGTTATTATTTTCCATGGGCTAAAGTCAACAGAAAGTCTGAAGGCAAAGGAACCCAAGTAAATCAGTATGTGCCCTGATTCATCCCTTGAACTGGAGCACAGGACAGGGTGAGAAATGCAGAGGAAGACAAGAATGGAAAATGATGAATAACCAGATCTGCTTCATACAATTAACCATATGAACCCTTTTCTCTCAAGTCAGATGAAAGTAATATCTGCTTCATAGGGTAGCTAGCAGGATTAACTGTGGTGAGTTAAGTTTTCCAAATCACAGAAAAAATAAAATAAAAGTGAGTATTTGAAACCCAAGATCTGTATGAAATCCCACTGCCCTCCCCCTCCTGAACAGGAATACTGACATTACACCAAGGCTGTATCATCACTGACTGTTTGGTCTGTGAGGACGGGAAGTCTGAGAAACCCTGCACTCCAGAATCTGTACCTAAGGAACCACACCCAAGGGATGTCCTGACCCAGATCTAATTTAGACAAAAATGTGACAGACTTGATCTGCTGTTGTAAATAGGATGAGACCTTTGGGGGTCATGAGAAGGAATGAGTCTTCTTGTGGAAGGCACAGGAAGCGTTGGAAGAGAGAGGACAGATAAGAGGTGGTGACCAGCCTCCAAGCTGACCCTTAATGAGCAGTGGCACCTGCTATTCACACCCTTTAATGCTCCCCTCCCAGAGAAGACCAAGATTAGTCTGTGTGGCCATTGGAATATGGCAGACATGATGGTATGTCATTTCTGAGAATAGGGCACAAAAAAAAAAAAAAAAAAACAAAAAAAAACAAAAAAAAAACAAGCAAAGCTTCTGTTAGGTTTTCTGTCTCATTTGGATCACTGGCTTTAGGGAATGCTGGCTGTCATTATGAGAAGCCCTATGGAAAGACACCATGAAGGGTATGTGGGTAAAGTCAGAGATCGGTTCTAGCCCATCAAGTCTCAGATTAGCACAGACCCAGCTGGTACCTCACAAGAGACTCCGATCTAATCACACAGCTTAAGCTACTCTTAGATTCCTGCCCTTCAGTTATTGATTGTTGTTTCTAGATGCTAAAGTGAGACTATGGATTATGCAGCAACGAATAACTAATATGCTAATAAACAGATCTACATGACTGTTCTGCTAAAGGTAAGGTAACTTAATGGAAATTCCAGCTGCCATACAGCACAGAAGATCCAGAATTTGCTATCTGAGTGTAATCAAGCTAACCACAAAGTATAATAAAATAACAGTACTCCCAAGAAGCACACGGATATAATTAAAAGTCTTTAAAATGTGTATCACCCACAAAATGAAGAATGTAATCCAAAATTAAACAACACAGGAAATAATAGGAAAATCTGATCAATTTTCAGAACAATCCCAAGATAGTTCAGATATTGGAATGAGCAGAAAATAATTTTTAAGTAGCTATTATTACCATAGTTATATCTGTGGAGTCTGCTTGGGTTTCTCTCTCACTCTCCCTCTGCTCCTGCCCTGTGAGTTCTCTCTCTCTCTCTCTTTCTCTCAAATAAAAAAAAAAAAAATCTTTAAAATAAAGTAAAATAAAATAAAAATTATACTATATGTGCTTAATAGCAAATGGGACATAGAAGAATTCATATATTTGAAAATAACTTTAAAAAATCCAATTTGAAGAAAATAAAGAAAAATGATTTAAAAACATAACAGAGCCTCAAGGACATCTGTGATAATATCCAAAAGGTCTAAAATGACATTCTCCGCCCCAGAAGGAGAGGAGAATAGAGAAATAGTGATGGTATGGAAGAAATAATGTCTAACCAGCACCCAAATTTTAAGGTTCAAGAGGATAAGTAAACTTCAAGTAGGATAAATAGAAGGAAAGACTGACTCAGGCATCTCATAGTCAAAGTGCTGAAAACCAAGCCCAGAATGACAATCATGGCTCTTGCTGGAGAAAAACACAACATGTTACATAGAGGGGAACAATTTGAATGAGTGTTGATTTCTCATCAGAAACAATAGAACATTAACTTTAATGTCCTCAAAGAAATAGAAAATAAAAGCTGCCAACACAGAATTCTATTTACATAGAAAATATCATTCCAGAATGAAGGCAAAATAAAGCACATTCAGTAAATGAAAACGCAGAGAATTCACTGCCAGTGGCGCACTGATGTAAGAAGCTCTAAAGGCTGTTATGGCTGAAGGGGAAGGATATTGGATGCACTAGAAGTGATGAGCATCGGGTATATAAGTATAAAGGCAAATATAACAGATCACTTTTTCTCTTAGGTTCTTTAGCATACACATGATTATTTAGATTTTTTTTATTTATTCATGAGAGAGAGAGAGAGAGGCAGAGGGAGAAGCAGGTTCCATGCAGGGAGCCTGACGTGGGACTTGATCCCGGGTCTCCAGGATAACTCCCTGGGCTGATGGCAACACTAAACCTCTGAGCCACCCAGGCTGCCCCACATGAATATTTTAATGGACATTCTAACACTACATTACAGAGATTATATCATATAGAGATGCACAAGTACTAGAGCTTAAAGGCCACAAGAGGGTGATCACAAACTTATAGTTTTGAAAATTCTCCTACTTTCTGTGTCGCAGTGAAAAACTAAGTAGTCTCTGAAAAGTTAAGAATCCATACCATCATCCCTGGAGTGACTACCAAAAATATGCAGAGTTCTAGCCAGCAAGTTAATAGATAAAACAGGTATCTGAAACTATTAAAGTAACTCTTGAACTCAGAGCCCCGAGATCAGAAGTCACATCACCCACACACCGAATGAGCCAGGTGCCTCTAAGATAATTTTTCAAACTCAGGAAGGCAGGAACAGAAGTGACGAGGGACAAGGGTGTGTCATGCTGCAGTATTTCTGCCAGCCACCTCTCCGTACGGGCCTACGTGACTGGCCTGTTGTACTTGCCCTCAACGTGATGCACATATCTTCAGGCAATCCATAAGGATGCCTGGTGCTAGGAAACCGTTGGCAAACTCAACAAGTCAACTGAACGGATTCTAAGAGGCGGACAGGGATGGAGATGAAGCACCCAAGGGACTCACAATAGCAGAACTGTGCTCCATCTCTGGGCCTGCAGGTTTGGAGAACCTGGTGACAGCCATGCCCATGGGACAGGGGCTGCCAACAGAAGGAAGCATGTGGAGAGCACAGAGCTCAGCCTGGAGGGAACAAACACCCCTGCCTCTCTCTTCTCTTGCTCTGCGTTCTGCTTCTTCACATCGGTTACAAATAGGCCAGAGGACCAGGGAATGGTGGTGATACCATCTGTGGGGGTGACGGTCCTAGGGTAAGGGCCTGGGCAGAGAGAGCGTGAGGACAGATATGGAGGAGAAAACAGAATCAAACTCCTTGCTGCTAGGTTCACTCCCATCTTCTCTTTTAGATTCACAGCACGGGGCTGGGGAGGCACGTGATTGACACACACATCTCAGCTGTTTGACGTATGGAAGTAGTTGATCTTCGAATCCTGGCAGGCCCCAAATTGCTGGACACTTAAATATCTTAGACTGAAAGCAGAGATGAAATGGAACACAGCTTTATTAACAAATTTTCTCTGCCTAAAGTCTACAAACTTGCTAATATTTGTCTAACTTTAATTTTCTTTTAGTTCCCGGCTGAAAGCATTCAAGAGCAGTCAGCGTACAGCAATATTATAATTTTATTTTTTCTGATTTCTATCCCGAAGCCAAAAGCTTAAGATGATAAGGAGAATGCTTCGGAAAATACTGGGGCTGGTAGTTTTACTAAATACTTGCTAGAGCATTCAGTCTCAACAATGTCATTCATATTGTGATCCCAAGTGCTCCAGAATTACCCTACCAGACACGAAGCCATCCTTGGTGCCCAAGACACCACAGCAGGCACTATTCAGCGCAACGTTTCTTCATGGTTGTTAAGGATCAACTAAGTTAACGTACTCGAAGCAAGTATAAAAGTGAGAATGGATATACAGGTACACCTGTAATCTCCTCTGATTAAATAGAGGGGAAAGACAAATCCCTTATACAAAGCAATTTCAATCCTACTGAACCAACAGAAATAAACGCATGTGATTTCTGAAGGAGCGAGAAGAAAAGACACTTATTTCCAGTGCATCATCTGCTCTAATGGAGCCTTTATGAAGATCAATATGATGAGCTTTAATGTCAGTTCATCTTAGCTTCCATAAATGAAATAAAATTCTGTTATCGTTAGAGGCTTACACAATTATTTGATTATGTAAAATGGTTTGAACTGCATATTTTCAGCAGATGTGTATCTGCCCCTCTATGTGCCAGGCCCTGAGCTAGGCGCTGTCTTGTATCAAGAAACCAGAGACGGCCTGTGTTTCCTGGTCCTTGCATTACTTACCTCTTCTCAGCAGGCAATAGCCTTAACTTGGAAGCCTGATCACACCAAACTTAAAATTTACATGCCTAACTACGTGTTAAACACAGCCCAGGTAAGCAGATATTTAGCCACCTAGAACTGTCTACTTCGTATACTTAGCAAAACTGCATCTGGTACCTACTAGGTTCTGTGGTTACACAGATCCCAAGCCACTGCTGCCATTGACCTCTGACACAGCTCTGCCATGATGCTGGAGGACATCTCCAACATCCCTCTTCTCCAGGAGCTCCCTGTCCTCCTTTTTTTCTGAATGTTGGCCTCTGAGGGTAGCCTCGGGACAGGCACAGGCTGTGAGGGACTCCTTGCTCCCTGCAAACCTGCATTCAAAGCTGTGTTCAATACAGCTCGCATATGCTACTGCCACTTAGTGGTCATATCATCTTCCTCAGTCAGCCCTGAAATTCCTGAACCCCCTACATACAGGTGATAAATGAAGATAAATATTATAGGGCCCTTGTGCTCAAGTATCATCCAGCCTGATGAAAAAGGAGGAGTAATGTGCATTTAAATGTGACTTTAATAAAAAGTCAAGAAAACGAAAATGCACATCACTTGTGAAGCCAATTTGAATTATATTAGAGCTCTTTCCAGTTCTCTTTAAGTTGTACATGTGATAAGAGCACTGGAGCCAATTTCGCACCTCACACAGAAAACCTCCATCATTTTACATCAGATCAAATACATTTCAGGCTCTGGGCTGATTGGGTCAGTGCATCAATGCAATGCCAACATATATATTCAGAGATTAGGACTGCAGATACTAAGACTTCAAAATATTCTGAAAATTATTTCAGTTTTAACAAAATAGATTTCTAATTTTGTGGCAATATGAGTTGAGAAAATTTGGAGAACTGCACAGATTAATTTTTTTTCCCGTATAGATTCTACGTGTACTTTCATACCAAAAATCCCCTATTCAAAAACATATTTGGATTTAACTTTTACTAGTTGTCCTAAAAAACTCACATTTAAGATAGCCTAAAAATGATCTTAATTTAACTGTTTACAAAGAATACATATTGATTTAACTTTCCCTTTATCGTATTCATTTGTAGTGAAAATAAAGTGCTGACCTATTTTTCTTTTGGCAGAAATGGCTGTAATTATAAGCAACTAGATTACTTAATGGCATGTTATTTAATTGCATGCATGGCATTTTTTCAACATATATATCTGAGAAGCATTTTTCTAATATATTAAAATAAAACCTATTTCACCGCCATTTGAAATGTTATTATACTTGTACAATATTTTAAGAATTCCATAACTAATCAAGCTTTCATGAATGCTAATTCCACTACTTGTTCATATGGCTGTATTAAATTATATAGACAGCCATAATCAGATTCTTTCTGCCACATATTATTTACCTGAAGCTTTTGGAACAGGTTCATTATGGCAAGGTCTTACAAATGCCAGTTCTTCACCATTTTCAGTAGCTTGGATATAACAGCTCAGGGAATTACCATAAGTGGCTCTTCTAAATCATTATAGCCCCAAAGAATCATAGCCTTGGTGTATTCTAGAGAATGCCACTGTGTAGTGTTAACATTCAGGAAGATTTTCATCCAAGAGACTTTGCCCTCACCACTCATTATTAATTGGATCTCACAAAATGTTGAAAATACACCATGGAGAGTCCTCAGATCTCCATAAAATTTCAATAGATATATCAAGATTGGGATATAAATGGGTAAGAATGAATTTATAAGGGAAGATAAAAATATATGGCATAAATTATGCTTTGGAACTAACTGATAAAAATGCTCTCTACTATAGATAAAATACCATAGTATACTCTAGATACTAAAATCAGTGTATTTTCAACTGACAGAATGTTGTTTAATAGCAAGTATTTATTGAACTAAATATATAAGAATCTTAAATAACAAATTGGGCCCCAAACCAATGAATTCTAAAGACATATGGGGCTAGAGGAAGGTAAAATAGTTTCCAGTAGGGAACTGCAGAAAGTATCGTAGAGCAGAGGGCCTTGGTACTCTGTGTTGACAGTTAAATGAGATTGGTTATTTGAATTTGAGAGAACAGATGAAGATATGACATGAATGAGTAGAGGCAGACAGGTAATAAGGCGAAAGTAATTCCTAATGGAAACTAGACAAGTTTATTGAACCCATCTACAGGACAACTTAAAAGACACTACAGGGAGTTTAGGTTTTCTTTAACGAGAAATGAAAGTTTGTTTTGCCTTTTGTTGTTGTTACTTAAGGAAGTTGCATTATAACATCAGTGCTTTAGAAAGCTTCTTGCCAGGCATATATAGAATTAAAGAAGAAAGACTTAATTCAGAGATCACCTAGAGAGGCTCGTGTGATATTTAAGGCCACAAGTAATGAAAGCCTGGATTTTATTTTTGGTTTTGAGAAGACAAATGTGGACAACAGTGCTGAGACATAGTGGGGAGCTCTGATACTGGATGTGGTAGGAAACAGCCTGGACCATGAGGAACCCAGAAGTCTGTGAATAGATGCCATGTGTCTACCACTGTTCTCCTGGAACTAGTAGTTACTTGTTTCTGGTGCAGAAATCTCTGGTCTTCTTCCTAGACCCATGGAATTCAGGCAGACTAAGTAGCTACTCTGTAAGAATGGTGAACTATCAGATTTTTCATAGCTCCTGACTTCAAAAGTTGCAGAGATTACAAATTCCTTAGACAGCTATCACTTAAAAATACTTACTGGTTTTCTGAAATCTTGGTTCTTTGAGTAATAATGTATGAGCACAAAATGTGGCTCTCTGTCCTTTATGAGCTAAGTGTACTGACGGGACATCATTTTTAACATGACGCAATTTTCAGATAATAGTAAAAAAAACACACATTTAAGTATCTGATGGTGTTGGACTGCATTTTGTGGTTCTACTTATAAGTCTAGAACTGAATCTATGCAGTGACTGTCTGGTCCATTGGGTTACCTGCTGGTTGGATTAGGGCATTAAGGGAAGCTGAACATGTATGTAAAGAGATATGAGAAATATTCAATAAATAGAATGACTCAAGGAAAACCACAATGTTACAATAACTTCAGTGAGCCTACATGATGCAGAGACACTATGTGACTATAGTATAGAGCGCTTTTTGGGGAACTGACAAATAAGCTAAGAGATAAAGCTCAATGCGAGATTGAAGTCATAAAAGTTCTTGAAAATAGTGTCCTTAGCCCAATTAAAAACACTGTTTTGAAATACTATTGTTAAAAAAAAAATACCTATAGGATTGCGATGGAGCAAGATTGTAGTCACTTAAATATTCAACAGAAAGCCAGTAATTATGGTATTTCATACCCAGTGTTGTCAATGAGCAGCCACAGAGTAAAGACCTCTTCAATTCTTCAACTTATTCATGCATAATTAGAGAACTTTTCTCATATTATAATTCATTGTTTACTTGCCTGCCCAGAGAAATGAGACCCACATTGGTTGAGACATTCTGCTTTTCTTCTTTGGATACTTATAACTGTTCAACAGATTCTTATGTTAATAAATAAACAGACATATATGGTCCATAGTGTGTTCCTTTAAAATGATTCTATAAGGTTTAGTCTTTCCAGCTTGCCTAAATTTCATCCAAACAAGTAGGAACTCATTTGAAGCCTCAGTGAAAGCCATATATTTCTATATCTAGATGCTTATTTATTTTCCTCCCTAAAAATTTCATAATTTTAAACATTTTTACACAAGAATACCAACCAGCTTGATGAAATTGAAAAAAAAAAAAACAGAAAAGTTTTAAATAAATTCAGTACTCACATACCACGATGCTTGGAGATCAGTGATAGCAGGAAGAGCACACTAACTTGAGAATCACAAATGCACTGCGGATGGAAATCTGCATAAGGAGAAAATCAATACAACTGATCAGGCGTTGCAAGTGATTATTGAACATGATTATCAGGAATGTTTATAAATCCAAGAGCAGCTTAAAAGAAATATCAGCAGACACGACATCCATTTTGTGTAATGTGAATCAGAGTAAAGAAAAAAGTTCAGAAGACAAGTGTGATACTGAGGATTTTGTGTTAAAGGGTGAAACCTGAAAATAATTCAGAATTGATCTTAAAATTAAAGGGAAATAAAAGGATTGCTTAAACATATTTTAGATCTATATAGCAGAAAAACAGTCACACAAAACATGTAGCTTTTCAAAAGTCTGAAAACAATTATGAATGGTTTAGTATTAAGTGTCTTTATAGATCTACTATGTCCTTTGGTTTATTCTTAATAGTGGTTTATATTTAATCATTTCCAGGCTTGATACAGTGCCTAAACAGACTGAAATTAAGATCAGAATATGTTGTTTTATTTATGTTTTTCTGCTTTGTGCTTGCATGTCTTTCTTTTATTTTATGACCTCATTCAACTTAGAAATACATGAAATATCACCGTTGAGTTTTATGGGAAATATGATTGTATGAAGGTGAATCATTGAAAAGTTACAGCCTATTTCTTATAATTAGATCCTTTCTAGAGCTCAGTAAACTAATTCTAGTGATAAAGAATGTGGAAAAAGTACTAACTTATGCTTGATATGTCAATGATTACTCTCAAGTACAATGACAAAAAGAATCATAAAAAAGTGCATATATAGCAAAGAGAGAGAAAATACTTGACAAATGCAGAAGAAGCCAATAACACAAAGAAAGAAGTGGGTAGAATATATACAAAACAAAATTTTGATTATATATACATACATATAATCAAATATATATACATATATATATATATGTTTTTGTTGATTCAAGTTTTTATTTAAATTCCAGTTAGCTAAATATAGGGTAATACTAGTTTCAGGACTAGAATTTAGTGATTCACACTTGCATAAAACACTCGGTGCTCATCACAACAAATGCACTCCTTAATGCCTGTTACCCATCTGTCCCAAATCCCCTCCACCTCCCCTCCAGCAACCCTCAGTTTGTTCTCTATAGTTAATAGTCTCTTTTGATTTGCTTCCCTCTCTTTTCCCACCTGCCCCCTATGTTCATCTTTTTTGTTTCTTAAATTCCATGTGAGTGAAATCAAGAAGTATTTTCCTTTCTCTGATTGGCTTATTTTGCTTAGCATAATACACTCTAGCTCCATTCATGTTGTTGTAAATGGCAGGATTCTATTCTTTTTGATGGCTGAGTAATACTCTATTTTATTTACATACCACATCTACTTTATCCATTTGATGATGTATTTAAGCCCAAATATATCAATAATTACATTAAAAGTATATTATATTAACTCAATACACTATATGATAAATTCTTTAATATTGGTTTAATTTTTAAAAAGTTTCTTTGTGCTTTTTTAAAGTGACACATCTTAAATATAGAGAGACAGAAATTTTAAAAATAAAAGAAAATGCCAAAAAAACCCACCATATTTATTATCTCCAGTTAAAATAAAGTGGGTGTGGCTATAATAATGTTATGCAAATTAGAATGTAAAACACAAAATATTATCAAAAATAAATAGGGAGATTTTATAACAATACAAAGGAAATATACTAGATATAATATTTCTATATTTGTGTACAACTGTGATATAGTATTACATAAAGCAAAAATTATAAACTAGAAAGAGAAACACACAAAGTTACAATAAGTTGGGAATGAGTTCACACCTTTCTCTTTGTAATAGAAAGAAAAAAATAGGGAAAAAATAAGTGGAGCTAGAATTTTGATGCTTGAAAAATACACCTGGCTTGATGACTTAAAAATACCACTACACTCAAGTATAACTTGTTTTGGAATGAATATGAAACATTTTCCAAAATGAGTCATATCTTGAGGAATATATCAAGTCTCAGAAAATCTCCAATATTGGATGAAAACAGCATGCTATCCAACCACAGTGCAAATAAACTAGAAATCAGTAATAAAAATGTAATTATTAAAATAATCAATTTAGAAATTAAGTCATAAACTTCTAAGTACCACAGTGGTTAACAAATAATTTAAAATAGATATATAAATAAAATGATTATGAGAATATGGCCTAAATTCACTGGTGGAATGTAGCTAAAGTTAACTTAAAGAATAGATTTAGTCTTAAAAGGGTATTTTAGATTACTAACATTTTCCCCAGGAATTTGAAAAAAAATGGTAACTCAAATTCAAAGACAGTAGAGGGAAGTAAACAATATGTATAAGAATAAATTTATTAAACAGAAAATAAATGTAAAAAAGAAAAATAACACAGTAAAATATAATTTCTTAAAAATAAATAATAAAAATCTATCATGATCAAGAAAAAAATAAAACTCATCAGAAAATCCAGAAGAGGGATCCCTGGGTGGCGCAGCGGTTTGGCGCCTGCCTTTGGCCCAGGGCGTGATCCTGGAGACCCGGGATGGAATCCCACGTCGGGCTCCCGGTGCATGGAGCCTGCTTCTCCCTCTGCCTGTGTCTCTGCCTCTCTCTCTCTGTGTGACTATCATAAATAAATAAAAATTTATTAAAAAAAAAAAGAAAAAAAAAAAAAAGAAAATCCAGAAGAAAAAATCTGTTATTATACTATATCTTACAGACATTTAAAATTAGATGAGATTATCAGTTATATTTATGCTCTGAGATTTTCAAATTTAGCTATAGATATGTTCCTAGAAAAAGCACAAATGAAGAAAATATAGTAACAAATATAAGAACTGAGTAGTCCAATAATCAATGAAATGGAAAAAGCATTTCAACTTCTACAGGTCTTGTGAATTCACTGGTGAATTCTTCAAACTATTTTAGGAAGATGTAATTTCCTTTTACACAAACTTTTCTAGAACAGGGAAAGGAGTAATTATTTTTCAGCTTATTTTATGAGACTGATCCAACCCTGATGCCAAAATCTAACAATTACATTATAGAAATAAAGATTATAGGCCAAATTGCTGGTTTACATATGTACAAAAAGCATAAGCAACCATTAGCAAAACATTTCAACCACATATAACAAATAATTCATTAATACCAAGAGGGTTTCAGTCACAGAACAGAGGACACTATTGAAAGAATTGAAAGGCCACTAAAAAATAGAAAATATCTCTAATATAAAGAAGGGAAAAGAGTAGTATTTGGAGTATTCATAGTACTCTTGTAAGAAAACAACAATAATGGAAAAAGTTAATCTCCTAGAAACATAGGCTAAGGACTTTTGCAGATATCACATGTACACATCCGCGTGCCTAGGTATATACACACACAATGTCCCAATGACCACGAAGACATGAACAAGTGTTCCAAATCATTCATTATCTCAGAAATGCAATGAGAATCCAAATTAGCCATCACTACAAACTCACCAGAACTGTGACATTTAAGAAAACATGGAAACCAATCTTGGTAAGGAGTTCGCCTCCACTTATGCAATCAGAAGAGTCATATAATGTCAGTAGAGGTGTAAACTGGTAAAACTATGTAGGGAAATTTTAGACAGTGTGTCCTCATCCTGAATATATGATCAGAATGACAGCAATTCTATTCTAAAAAAAAAAAAAAAAAAAAAAAGAATGACAGCAATTCAAGTCACAAATGCCCAGTAGAAATGTGTCAGTAAATGCACCTAGAAGCATTTACGTGAATGTTCATAACATTATTCAAAATAACCATGAACTATAAACAAATCATCATTATACTGGCAACAAAGAATCCTGGGGTATCCACGCAAAAGTGTAATGGCTTTCACAAATACACCATTCATGGAAGAAGCCATAATGAAAAACAAACAAAACAAAACAAATGGATGGAGCTAGAAACCAACTGCCTTGTCACCTCTGGATGGTGGTGGGGTCACGGCAGGGAGGAGATGCGACTGCTATTCACAAGGTAATCTTCGGATAATTTATGTTATAATCCGAGTGTTGGTCATCCGGGTGTGTTTATTTCATGAAAGTTCATTAAGACGTGCACTTATAATTTATGAACTTTTCTCTGTACATTATACTTCCACAGAAATACAAATCCCACGTGTATATGTGTGTATGTGTATATTTAAATATAAGCCATTAACACAAGAACAGAAGCACTGAGAGTAGAAGCCAAGAAAAGCTTCCTCTGTTCTCTTCAGATACATAAAGTAATAATCTTTCAACAAGACTGTCTACAGAACACTTTCTTTACATTTTATATCAATCAGACAGATATATTTCCCCTTACTTCCCCTAAATGCATCCTTTCTCTATAATTTTAAGGTAAGATTTATGAGAACATTAGCATAGTTTGGCGCTTGAGAATGAATAATCTATTACTTCAATTGGCTATGATTTCAAATAATATTTTAACATACATGGATATGAATATGTCTATTATACAGGTATGTATACGTAAGTGTCAAATCATCTTTCTTTGTTTTGTTGCTTTTGTGGGCAGAAATAACATGGCAGCTTTGAGTTCTCCCACCCTATGGCTTTCTCCCAAATGCTTAGAATATTGTCAGGAGTCTCATCTTGAAAACAGCTGGATATTTGTATATGAATGTTTTATTTCCCAGTGCGATGACTGGATTTCTTAAAAATGGTAAACAAAGGAAACTTTCATGCCACCCACAATCTGCATAAATGAGAAAAAAGCAGATGGTGTTGAGGAAAACCTAAGATTGAAAGTATGGCATAGAAATGCAGGTTGCTTCACATTGTGAGGTATGTATGGCTGCCTGCATCTGTTCTTGATGTCTCTGTGGAACTGAAGAACAGTATAGATCCTTCTTTCCTCCATGCGCCATCCAAGGAGCTCCCCTCCACTTATGCACCACCTGATATTGTCACTCCACACTGCTTTGAGCACTCAAAGAACATTTTGTTGAGAGACAGAGAAAAAAATAATATTTCATTTTTAATACACATACATTCTGGGTGATTGAACTTGGTACACCTTGATGATGGTGAGCTTTCTGTACTGAATTAAATCTAATTATTGTTACCATGTGGGTTTTTTAATTTTTAATTTTATTTAATTTTTATTTTTTTATTATTTTTATTTTTTTAAATTTTGAAGCAAAGAAAGAAATTAGCGATGGTATATTAGGTAGTAAAGAGAAGAGAGAAGATACAATATCCTACTAAACTAAACTGCTAAAAAAATAAATAAAAAAAATAAAAATAAATAAAATAAACTGCTCCTACTAGAGCAGAAGAATCAAATGCATTGGTGACTACTCACAACATAATAGACCTGCTAGATGGTATATTTTACTTTTTCCATATGATAAAATGTGCATTTCCCCTATTGGGAAGACAACACTGGGACAAGAATTATTAAATATGTTGCCTAAGGTTAGAAAATCAAGCAGTAGTTAAAGTGAGTTTCACACTCGGTCTTATTTCAAAGCCATATCTTCTACTGTATCCCATTGACTTTAAGGTTAATGTATGATTGACTCACTAACCCAATGAATGAATGAATAAATGAATGAATGAATGAATGAATGGTGAAGGAATTCCCCAGTAGTGAGAACATTCTGAGTGGAAAATTTTAGCTCTTGTCATTTTGAGTCACTATATAAAATGTTTAAACATAATTTCATCCTTATCATTTCTATCGTATGATATACCAGGCATAGCTTAGATTTTTATATTACAGCCGCCAGAATTACAAGACAAAGTAACTGCTGACCAGAACACATGGAGAACTATGTTGTCACCAAGCACACCTATGCAAGGGAAAGAAGAAAGAGCCCAGAGCTTGAACCATGAAGATATGTGGATCAACCAATATAATTGCTCCCTGGTCAGATGTTGTTTTAAGAAATAAGATTGAAGGAAGAATGTTCTTGACTGGATCTACTTCTTTAGTCACTGCAGGGTTTGCAAGAAATAATTGACTTTCATGAAAATCACATTCACATATCTTTAACACACACAGAGAGAGAAATAAATCATTGTTCATTTGTCAGGAATACAAGATTTGACAGTTCTTCTACCATTGAATCAGGACGACTGGATTATTCATAAATAATAACATGCAATTTATTACTAAATCTGATCTGATGGTAGAGTTTGGTTTCTTCAAATACTGAAAAGATAAATATGAATCAACATTGTCAGGCACCTAACAAAATTCCTTCCAAGTATTTTTTTCTTATTTTTCAAAAATTTTAAAGATTGTATTTATTCATGACCAAGTATGTTTTTATTGTTCATAAATAATGTATTTTCAAAACTGCAACTGATAAAAAAATTATGTTTGATCCAATATATTTTCACGAAAATATAAAACAGTAAAAATATGCAAATCAAGGAGCCTGGGAATGTTGATGTCTTTTGTCAATAATTACATTTCTGTTCCTTAAAGCACTAATAGAAAGATTATTATATTCCTTGGTTTGATGTTAAATATATATATATATATATATATATGTATGTGTTATATAAATAAATATATATAACATATATATAACATATATACATATGCTCTGTAAAATTTATACATATATAAACATACATATGTAAGTTTATTATTAGGACCAATAGAAAGATCATTATATTCCTTGGTTTAATGTTAAATATATATGTATGTGTTATATAAATACATATAAATATATAACATATATACATATGCTCTGTTAAATGTATATATATATATAAACATACACATGCAAGTTTATTATTATGTGCAAAGGTCTTTGTTAAACCTTCCTGGTAATTTCAAGATGTGCATGAAAAAATTCATGTCTGTGAGATGCTGAATACCATATTAGAGTACAATAACACGTCAATACGTATGGATTTAAATATATATTAGTGTAAAAAAATTCAACATATTGAATACCTATATATCTAAATCCGTGATGGATGCTATATTATTGTGGTTTGTGATTCAGGAAAAATGTGATGTATAAAATAAGATGTATTATAAACTGGCTTCCAAAACTACCCTCAAGTTAATGCTAGCTCATATTTGCATGCATGGTTTCTGAAACTAAATATTTGGAAGTATTAGTTACTAACTGAGAATTATGCCTTAATCTCATTTTCTAATGGGGCATATCCAGAACAGGATTGATAACTACAATTCTTTAGCTAACCTATACTGCCTCCACCCCTAAGTCACTGATGTTAGTACTAGTTACGTGAATTAGGTTTTCTGCTTTGGTAGTGTTGTATTTACAGACAACTCCTTATTCTTCAGGGCTACAACACTCTTATTTTTCATTCACAGGTATATGGCTAAGTGATAAAGGTTTAACTAAACATGGCTGAGCCTGCATTCAAGTTTGCTCCATGTGTAAATGAATCACACTATCATACTATTTCCAAGTTCACATCTATGATTCAGTGGGGACAGTCCTGCTCTATGTGTTTAATGGTGGCTATTACACAACTGCTGAACAACCATCTGGTATATTAAAAAAAAAAAAACAACAGAAACTTTTAGACATTCAAAACCACTGTCATCTGCTAAAAATTGATAATCTAGCCTTTGGGAAAAGAAAAAAATAATTCAGAAGTGAAACATCCACTGCCCTCCCTTCCTCCCTGCCCTTGACCTTTTTAATGTGTATCTGCACTTTCCATCCAGGGAATTGGTCCCTACGACGAACACAGAAGCCCTAGTAGAGACAGGGTTTCATACTTTCATGTACTATAAACAAATATGTTGTCATTTGTAATTAGGAAAGCATGCTGTTTCAATTATTATTTGGGGAAAAAACTTGATGTACAGTTCGGACACAGAGATAGTGTTCAGTAAGAGATTCTCTCCTACTCAAAAGAAGGCAGCTCTGAGAACAGAAGACGCTCTCACTGCTCCTGGGAAAAGATTTGGAGAATAGATTGCATGCCTTTAATACATTTTCTAGCTCAGAGAGCAAATTTACCTATAAAAACTGCCTCCAAACTTCAAGTTCAGAATTGGGAATTAGAAAATAATTTACATGCAATATATTCCACTATGTTTTCCATAGGGTACTCAATTAAATTTGAATCTCACATTTTATTCATTTATTTTTACTCTTTATTTACATTCAATTAAGTTAACATCTACTGTATTACTAGTTTCAGGGGTAGAATTTAGTGATTCATCAGTTGCGTGTGACACCCAGTGCTCATCACATCACAAGCCCTCCTTAATGCCCATCACCCAGTTACCCCATCCCCCACGCACTTCCCCTCCAGCAACCCTCAGTTTGTCCTCTATAGTTAAGAGTCTTTTGTGGTTTGCCTCCTTCTCTGTGTTCATCTCAGATTTTTTTTTAATTTTTTTAAATGTGTATATATGCCCCATGTATTACCTGGGACACACTTAGACTGAAAAAGTATTTGTGAAACATAAGGGGAAGGTTTCACGATATCGGTCTAGACAATGGTTTCTAGGATATCACACCAAAAGCATACGCAATTACCTGCAACGTAGACAAGTAAGACTATATCAAAGTAGAATTGATCTGCACATCAAAGCAATCAACAAAATGAAAAGACAACCTGAGGAATAGGAAAAAAAAAATTCCAAACCACATATCGGATAAGGGGTTAATATTTAATTTAGATATGAAACTCTTACAACTCAATAGCAAAAAACCAAATAGACTAAAAAGTGGACAAAGGTCTTGAATAGATATTTCTCCAAAGAAGACACAAAATGGCAAACAAATATATAAAAAGATACTCAACATCACTAATCATCATAGGTATGCAAAGCAAAACCTCACACCTATAAGGATGGCTGTAACCAAAAAACCCAAAGAAGTGCTATTGAAGATGTACAAAATTTGGAACCCTTCTGCACTGTTGGACAGAATGGTACAGCCGCAGTGGAAAACAGTATGGAAATTCATCGAAAACTTAAAAATGAAACAACAAAATGATCCAGCATTCTCACTTCTGGGTATATACTCAAAGAATTAAAACCAGGATCTCTAAGAGGTATTTGCAGCCCATGTTCACTGCAGCGTCATTCATAATAGCCAAGAAACAGAAACCACCTACATGTCTACCAACAGATGAATGGATAAATAAAGAGACTGCCTGACTTCACTTACATGGACTATCCAGAACAGTTGGATTCATAAACACAGACAGGAATGGTGGTTGCCAGGGGCTGGAGATGGGGAGCAAAATTAGCAACTTACCAAGTTTGTTATGCTAGATGAGTAAATTCCAGAGATCTACTGCACAGCACAGCATTCATAGTTAATGTTTTAATATTATTATATAAATCATTAATATTGATACCTGGGTGGCTCAGCAGGTGAGTGTCAGCCTTTGGTGCAGGGCATGACCCCGTGTCCCGGGATAGAGTCCCACGTCAGGCTCCCTGTGCGGAGCCTGCTCCCCCCTCTGCCTGTGTCTCTGCCTCTATCTCTGTGTGTCTCTCATGAATAAATAAATAAAATATTTTAAAAGTTATTAATATTATAATGTTTTTATCAATTTAAATATCTAATTTAAATTAATATAAACTTATTGACTATATTAATATACCATTAAATACATTCTATCATATTATATTAATATTATTTAAATATTTAAGCATTTATCTCATAGATATTTATTTATAAATATGGAGGGTTTATTAGAAGGGTAGGTCTTATGTCAAGTATTCTTACCACAATAAAAGAATAAATAAAATAGGCTGAAAAACTATGCTTACTATGTCATCAGCACATAACCTAAAAATAAACCAACACAAACTGTATTAAAATAAAATGGAAGTAAAGTCACCAACATGTTTATTATGATGCTATTTGGTGAAGAGAACTGAGGAATTCCTTTTTCCTTTATTTTTTTCTAATTTTAATATGTTTTTATTGTTAATAATGAGCAATTATTACTTTTATATCAAAATATTTGTGAATAAAAGAATTTCAAGAAGAGCTTTTGTGAAATTATAAATGACGAACTAAATGTCATAGATCCTCCTTAGTTATATTAATGAAAAATAAACACTCATCTGAAATTCCTCTATTTTACCTGCCCCCCTGCCCCCCAGGCTGGACTAAGGAGTAATGTGGGCCACTTGACTTCTTAGCTCCCAATGCCTTCCCAGTGCTCTGAGGATTCCATCTTGGTCTCCGCACCTCGCTTCTCTTCCTCTGCTTTATCTGTTAGCCATGGCATCTTCCAATCCTGCTCCATCCTCTGTTCACTCCACTTTTACTACAGCCTCTTTGCAGATAGCTTCCACCCCCGTGTTAAAACTGATGCTGCGGGATCCCTGGGTGGCGCAGCGGTTTGGCGCCTGCCTTTGGCCCGGGGCACGATCCTGGAGACCCGGGATCGAATCCCACGTCGGGCTCCCGGTGCATGGAGCCTGCTTCTCCCTCTGCCTGTGTCTCTGCCTCTCTCTCTCTCTCTGTGACTATCATAAATAAATAAAAGTTAAAAAAAAAATTAAAAAAAAAAAAAAAACTGATGCTGAGAATACTGGCTGTCCCACATCTGGCACACTGAGTGTAATGACTTAGCTCTTTGGCACGTGATACCAGGATCCTTCAGGTGGGTCTCTCAAAAAATCCCAAATTAGGCTGTATGTGTTCCACCCTGGCTTTGGGGTATAAGAACGCATAACAGGCATTCGATGAAACCCAATAAAGGCATATTCATTGAGCAATTAGTTATCATATACATAATTTTTTTAAGATTTATTTATTCATTCACGAGAGACACAGAGAGAAGCAGAGACATAGGCAGAGGGAGAAGCATGCTTCAGTCCCCGACGTGGGACTCGATCCCAGGACCCCAGGGTCACACCCTGGGCCAAAGGCAGGCACTAGCCTGCTGAGCCACCCAGGGATCCCCTCATATACGGAATTAACTGAAAAGTGACAAAAAGGAAATAAAATGTAATTTTGCTTTGGTACGTCACAATTAATTCTCCTTTACCATTCATACAATTGAAACATTTACAAATTTCTTTTTACACTAATAAAGATATTGTTCACATGTCTCTGAATCGTATTTTAATCTAGATGACCTTTCCACAGGCTCCTGCTGGGAAGAGCTTTATTGCTTGACCATCAAGGCTCTTCATTCATTTTGTCAGATTAACCCTGAAACGCATCTCTATTTCGAAGAGAATTCATTTACTGAATATTTACTGTGTGTCAGATTCACAGGCTAGAGACAATATTATGAATAAGATGGAACTGGCCACTTTCTTAGGTTTTGAAGTTTTAGTTGTACATATTTCTGGACTCATATCTTTGAAATAAGTTTCTGAAAACACACTTATAAAATTGCCAACTAAAAAATAAATAAATAAATAAATAAATAAATAAATAAATAAATAAATAAATAAATAAAATAAAATTGCCAACTATGGGATCCCTGGGTGGCTCAGGGGTTGAGCGCCTGCCTTCAGCCCAGGGTGTGACCCTGGGGTCCCAGGATTGAATCCCGCATTGGGCTCCCTTTATGGAGCCTGCTTCTCCCTCTGCCTGTGTCTCTGCCTCTCTCTCTGTGTCTCTCATGAATAAATAAATCAAAAAAATTGTCAACTATATACCTGGGATAATATGGGCAATTAATAAATTTAGAATCCCACAGAAATTCAATCTAAAGATCAAATCCAGGAAAAATCGCCTTATCGTGGAAAAACTTTCAGAAAAATCACTAAATTATCATACATCAATTTCAAATATTAATCAAATGGCTTTATATGCACAACATCTTGCCAGGTTGAGTCAAAACTGAGGATTAATAATTATCTGTTTGAATTTCATAATGACACAGTTTTAAAAATTTTCTACAAAAACCTCAATCTCAAAATTTTCACATCTTTTTCATCTGGAATAAAAATATCTATAGTAAAAGCAAAAGAATGACCATCTTCTCTCTCTCACACACATGCACACACACACACATCTACATATAAAATTTCTATTTACTATAATTGTGAGTCATAGCTAAACTAATTTTCTGTCAAGAGTCAACTATAAAACTAATTTTGTTTCAAATCCTTCGGTTGCAAGTGTTTGTTAAACAAACCAATATAAAATGAACTAATAGATATTTATTTAATATTAATTATATTAATATATTAATGATTTCCTTTCTGCTGAACTCCTCAAGCTGCATGCAGGATCTGCGAGCTAACTCAGGGGTCTTTGCAGAATTTCCCACTTTCTGTTGACTCATCTCTATTATATTTACCTGGAAGAGGTGAGTGCTGCACAATTTTCAACTCCGTTCAAAGGCAGCAGAAATGAATGGGCTTATTAAACATTGACATACATTTTTATAATTCAAAAGCCTGTTTGTTTGTATTTTAAAAAGCTCGAGGCTTAGTGTTAAGCCGAGGCTTACCAAGCCTCACATGTTGTGGCAGCCCAGATGCAGTCCGTACTGAAATAACGGAGGCTGACTCTCAGAAGAAGGCTGATGGGAAGGTTTGCATTTCCTAAAGCAGAAAAGAAGAAAGAAAAAAAAAAAAAGAAAAAAGAAAGAAAGAAAGAAAGAAAGAAAGAAAGAAAGAAAGAAAGAAAGAAGAAAGAAAGAAAGAATAGAAAGAAAGAAAGAGAAAGAAAGAAAAAGAAGAAAGAAAAGAAAAAAGAAAAGAAAGTAAAGATAGAAAGAAAGAAAGAAAGAAAGAAAGAAAGAAAGAAGAAAAGAAAGGAAGGAAGGAAGGAAGGAAGGAAGGAAGGAAGGAAGGAGAGAGAAAGAAAGAGAGAAAGAAAGAAAAGGAAAAAAGGCTTATAATGTCCAGTTTGAAAAAAAAAAAAAAGCAAACAAAAAAATAATGTCCAGGTTGATTTATATTAAACACAGACTACTTCTATCCTGGTCCCAAATGCTAATTTGCATACGGCCTTTGTTTTTAGGCAGATACAAGAAAAAACATGCCCCCACCCTTCTCTCCAGACTCGTTTTAGAATACTTCTTTTTCCTTTTTTTGAAAGACTAGGTCACATAGCTTTATAAAGTAAGCAATGCGAAAAGAGTCCAGACTTTTATTCTTGGCCCTAAAACTGACTCATGGTGTCCTCTCAGAGACCTTATTTCTCCTGGAAGCATCTCGTCCCGAGAAACAGCCATTAGGAGAGGCGTGCTGCTGTCTGTTCCGAGAGATGGCCCTGGCACCGTCTTCAGAAGTACAGTCTTTGCTTCAGGCACTGGCTCATCAAGACTGGAGCACCGAGGAGCTGTTTGTACTGCTCGAGTGTCCTACTTCCCGGCTACTTCTTACAGCGATTAGACCCACAAAAGATGACTTTAAAAATATGGAGCTGTTGATGTGCATGAGGCATTAAAAATGCAATTGTGGCAACGTGGCGAGAAGGGGGTAAATGAGAAGAACAGAAAAGTGAGTGTTTGATCTTTGTAGACCCAGCACCTACTCAAAGCTTACAGCAGTGGATTTTTTGATAAAGAAAAACAAACTGATAGAATAAAGAAATTATTTTAGAAGGAAGATAATATTAAATAATTGATTATGCACACATTTCACATATTTCATCTGAAATTTCCATTTAACACATAATAGCAGTCATTTTTAAAATGTAAATGTCAGGGACAGAAATAAAGTACATAGTGAGGCACACAAACACATGCAATTTTTTGTAATCAAAAAACTACAAAATTATGGTACAGACTTTTCAACTAGGTCTTTCTGATACGAGAGAATGTGTTTTTTCCCCACTATTACACGGTTTACATCATTATATAGACAAAGGGAATATTAAAAATTTAGTTATTTATTAACTCTTAAAACTTCTTTGCTTGTTTGATGATATCCTTCATCATCTGTAAGACGTGAAAACTTCAAATTGTCAAGAAAACAATAAATTATGCAATTGCCTTAGATCCTTATCTTTTTAAAGTAAGCTCTACACCCAACATGGGGCTCAAACTCACAACCCCGAGATCACAACTCACATGCTTTCCTGACTGAACCAGCCAGGTGCCCCTCTTAAATCTTTATCTTAACACTTCTAATATGATTGCAATCAGAATTTCATCATGAACCTATTAAGTCCCACTCCACTCTGTGCACCACAATCCATGGCTTCCCCAGTCAAAAGAAATGAGAGACAACCTAGAAGGGTGTATAAGATGAACATATTAGGTCTGATTTTAGGCAAAAATCAACATAATGAGCTATGGAAAGGTTTGGGTTTCAGATTAGAAAGGCCCATCCAAATTAAACATTTTGAGGAGTATTTTGGAGAAAACAGTAATCGAACTATTAAATTACACAAGGTGAGATTGTATAGAGAAAAGCCACTTGCATAAACCCAGAACCTAAGTCGCTTTTTGGTCCTGTAACACTGGTCAAGCTACTCCCTAGTGTTAATTTCCTATTTGGAAAGTGGGAGATTAATTTAGGTGACCTGAAAAACCTCTAGCAATGCTGGATTTTTCATATTTAATATGAGGTCAAAAAGTGTCAGAAAAGCAAAGTTAGAATGTGTAACGGCCACACAAATGTCAGAATCCTTAGAGTTAAAACAGATAATTTGGAATGCTAATTTGTCTTACTGACAATCTAGAAATTTTGGTTGGAAAAAAACCAAGAGAGAGAGAGATTACAATAAGGACATGATGTGCTTTCCTTCAGATATACATACCAGAGGAGAGCCTAGATGAATTTAATGTGGCATCAAAAGAGAACAACAAATTTTTTATATATTTTATTTATTTATTTATGAGAGAGAGTAAGCGCACGAGCAGGGGGAGGGGCAGACGAAGCAGCAGACTCCCTGCTGAGAAGGAAGCCCCACTCAGAGCTCCATCCCAGGACCCTGAGATCATCACCTGAGTCCAACTCAGACACTTAACTGAGTCACACAGGTGCCCCGAGAATGACAATCTAATTGTCATAACAAAAGAAATGCATGTGACAGTGAAACAATATTGTTGAAAGTGCCACCCATTAGCTATTTTTTAACTTTTAAAACTTCTTTGCTTGTTTGATGATATCCTTCATCATCTGTAAGACATGAAAACTTCAAATTGTCAAGAAAACAATAAATTATGCAATCGCCTTAGATCCTTATCTTTTTAAAGTAAGCTCTACACCCAACATGGGGCTCAAACTCACAACTCAAACCAGACTCAAACCAGTACTCAAACCGGAAGTGAGGCTAGCGACCACTTGATTGTAAAACAAGTAGACCTATTTAAAGATTTTAAAAAACAGAAAAAATAAATAAAGACATAAATCACGTAGCAGTTAGAGAGGATTTGCATGCACCCACCAGGACTGGTGAATTTATTATTCAATCTCCCCAAACACTTGCATACGTAGAACAAGAATCATACTGAGCTAGATTAAGTACATGGTCATGGAGCTCCTTGACCTTGAAGCTCCTTGAGACTCATATGCAATTACCAGCCTTCCTCTATGGCCATAGCACCCCGAATGCACCCGATCTCGTCTGATCTCGGAAGCTAAGCAGGGTCGGGCCAACCTTCAAGGAAGCTGACTCTAGATGAAAACATAAGATGCATGTGTTAAATTAAAATAATAAAAGCTAATAATAATAATAATAATAATAATAATAAAAGTAAATAATAGTAAAGATGTCATGGGACTTTTTGGTTTGACTTCTTGAACTTCATGCTAGGTGCTTGCACTGCCTTTTGGAGAGAAAGAATATGGCCAGAAAGCCGCCGACCATGGTGGTGGCCTTAGTAAGTGAACAATTAGTGCTCTGCCCGGGTCCCCTTGCTGATTTCAGGTATGTCCCCTCCAAGCAGCCAATAACCCAGAGTCTTTGATAGACGCTCAACTCAGACTTTTGGACCGTGTCTGCCCTGTGCACAAGGAGAGCTGGAGGTGCTCCCCCTTTTGGGGAGCCTTTACCAATGATTTACAGATGCAGAGACATCACATTCCATTTGCTTTCCCATGATTTGAATAGCTGCGAAGCGTCACCTACGTTGCTAGGAGTTGTCGCCAGGATTAAGCCCAGGTACTCTCCGTGGAATGTGCATAATATTGTATCCTTGTTTGGCTGTCACTGTTCCCTGACCCACTTCCTCACATCCCTACTGGTTTTTCCTGGGAAATTCACAAGAAATTGTGTTTTAGGGGTCCCAAACCTATGGTAGCTCCTCAATACCCATTTTTTTTAGGGGGAGAAGAATGAGAGAGAACATGCACAACTGGAAATCATAATTTATCGCTTCTATTAGCTGGACGTGGCCATGTGATGAGGTTCTGGCAAGTGATACAGACGAGGAACCCTGTTGGATATTTGAGGGAAAGGTCTGCTTTCCCAATATAGCGGTTGTCCCCTGCTCACAGAGCATCCTTCTTTTTCCTGCCTGGTATATCTGCAGGGGGCTGGAGGCAGAACAGCCAAGGGGTGATCTGAAGGAACCCAGAGAGGATCATTACAAAGCAGAAGGCAAGAGAAGGATGAGCCAGTCAGAAGGACTCTGGAGGACAGCTACCTCAGATCTAGACAGCCACCTGAGGACGTCACACAAATGAGACTCTTTTGTAAAGTTGCAGACTGTTCTATTTCCATGCACATGAATGCAATCTCTCATTGATACTGCGCTGATGGACAGAGAACTCTTTTTTTAATGAATGAAAATTATTTGCAGTTTTTTCAATGGCATATGAAAGGCCCAACTCCCTCAACATGGGCTGGAGTAAGCCTTGGGAGATTTGCTTCACCTTGCACCTGGCATGACTTCTGGGCCTCTCTTGAACAACTCCCCTTAAATTAGCAAGGTCTGAGGTCTTTTCACCACCCCTGAAAACCCTCAGTCAAAATCAGAATGCCTAGAAGCGAATCTCAGTCCAAATCCTTCCTAGATGGTTGACCTTGAACAACCGTGCTAGGTCTTATCACCTGCAAATGGTATAAAATATCACCTACCACAAAGGCTGGTTGTATGGATTAAATGTAGAGTCTTTAGACTGTGTCTGGCACCCAGTGCTAATTTTACAAGAAATTAAGTTCATTAGTTTAAATTTACTTCAATTCAGGATTCTGATTAGAACAAAAAGAGAAGTTTGGGGATGTAATGAGGTACTACTTCCAGGGAAATTTTAAGCTTATAGGATGTCAGAAAATTCAACATGAGTTAAGGTTTACATAGTGATAGTTTGGGGTCTTTGGAATCCTTATATCAAATTGCAAATATTCCAATGAAGATTTTATTTTTATTATTTATTTTATTTATTTGGGGCAGGGGAGTAGGAACATCCCAAGCAGACTCCCTGCTGAGCATGGAGTCTGACGTGGGGCTTAATTTTGCAGCCCTGAGATCACAATCTGAGCTGAAACCAAGAGTCAGATGTTTAACCGACTGAGCCATCCAGATGCCCCACAAATATTCCAAAGAAAAGCAATTTTTTATTTGATTTTATTTTTTAAAAGATTATTTACTTATTTGACAGAGAGAGCGAGAGAGCACAAGGAGGGGGTACAGCAGAGGGAGAGGGAGAAGCAGACTCCCCGCTGAGCAGGGAGCCTGATGTGGGACTCGATCTTAGGACCCCAGGATCATGACCCAAGTGGAAGGCAGATGCTTAACTGACTGATCCACCCAGGTGCCCTGAAAAGCGGTATTTTAGAAGACATGCACAGCCAGCCAGCTGACAATAGCGTCCTGGCCACAGGAAGGGAGGCCTCAGTGTCACCAGGAGGTCAGCAGTGCTCACGTGCAGGCAGGACATACACAAAGAAAGGCGGGTGAGGCGTCATGGCGGTGAGCAACTCATCTGCAGAATGACGTCTGGAGTCTATTTCGAACCTCTACATATGCAATCTTTTGCCATTTGTTATTGGTGATACTTTTGCTTAATCTTGGCCCAAATGTAGAATTGCTTTGTCACTACTTGTTTCATTCACTTAGCCCATCACTGGAGTAATGGGGAATATTTCTGCAATAAAGATGCTGCAAAAGCCCTGTTTACTAATAGTTTCCTAAATGCAACTCTTTCATTTGTGCTTCACTGTGCATGTTTCCAATTAGTCAGTGGCTCTGAAGTCTCACCCTGGATGATTTACACTAAATGTTTGGGCTAAATTATGATAACAAAAGGGCTTTTTATTTACTTTTTTTTTTTTCGTATCTGCCCACAAAGGGATGGTGAAATGTTTAGGGGTGCTTGGAGATTTACGGATTTTGACCCATGGAACCATGACAGATGATTGCAAGGGACCATATGTAATGTATCTAGGATGATCAATGCTCATCTTGCTCCCATCTACCCCGGGGTGAGGCTCCTAAGAGGTATATCATCCTGAAATAGGGTCGTAGTGATGAATAACCAGAGGGCCAGGTGTGAGCCTCTGTTCATCATGTTCATTATCCAAACTTGCTGATTGAAAGTCATTATACAAACAGGTGATTTACAGAAAGAGAGGTGTGATTTACATGATAATGTACAGTAAGTTCCTACGTAGCTCAGTGACTGACATATAGTATCAGCTTGATAAAACCTTAAGTAGTAAGATTACGTACAATACATGAGGGGAGACCTAGGAACACCTGGGCCCTAAGGGCAAGATGCTTCTGGAAACTCCTGGATGAGGACTGAGTAATAACAACCTACAAACTTAGGGCAGCTGAGATTCCTGTAGAGATGGGTGTCCTCTGAAGCCTGGGATTTCTCTTCTCTGCCCACTGAGGTGGAATTTTGTATTTCGGGACTTTATATTATACCTGTGGACTCTCCAACAGCAACCTTGCCCAGTTCTACAAGCCGTTCAGCGAAGAAGCAGGTTAGCGCTGACTGTAGATCCTCCACCCCAGCAGCAACCACCTGCTTTCTGCAGTCCAGTAGTGGTTTGTCCAGTGCGATGAGCCTGATGGGAGCCCCCTCGTGCTTACTGAGCAAGATTCTGCAGTCTGCTTGCCACCTGTGACGTTCACTGCAGGTGGGATCTCTGCAGGTGAATTCACCCCTTATTGCCCCCTTCTGCTCTCTTAAAGATAAAGGCTATGAGCTGGGAAATACGTGTCTCACAGGGTGGAAATAAGGATTAAATAAGGCAATTTAGGTAAAGTAGCCAGCACAAGGACTGTCCCGTGGAAAGCACTCAACGAGTGCGGGCCAGATTCAGTCCACTTCCTTGCGTGGAGTGCCAGGGGGAGAGAAGTGCCTAAGGAGACAGCGCTGCTGCTGCTGCAGGTGGAGCAGGCGATGTTCAAGCCAGAGAGCGTTCTCTGAACAGGGAGCATGAGTTGTGGGCAGCTAGCTTCCTCCAGTGGGGCCTCCACGAAATCACAGACTGTGACGGTGAATCCTCAGCGTGTGTGGCTGGGGGTAAGGAAAATGGATGGATGTGGTGTGAGGTGCTGAGATTTACTGGTGGAATCTTCTCTGCTAAGGCTCTGTGAAGCCGGGAAAGTTTAAAATTGCAAATATCAATAAATAAATAAATAAATAAATAAATAAATAAATAAATAAACAAACTAATAAATAGATAGATTAGATAGATAAATAAATAAATAAATAAATAGATAGATGATAGATAGATAGATAGATAGATAGATAGATAGATAGATAGATAATATAAAATTGCAAATAGCCACTTCGAATTTTAGGGACGTGCTTCCCATGTCAGGACACACTGAACGTAGTATTTCTGTACATTTCTTTTTTCTGGTACGTAATCACTTTCCCTTGTAACTTACTTTTATATACTCAAGTTAAAATGGATTCCAAGGACACCACATAGTGCCAATAACAGTCCTGTTGAACTGCTTTATGGGACAATAATCTGGCATCCTGGTGGTGAAAGCCAGCTATCAACCTCACAGCTAATTCACCAGGGATGTGTATTATTGCTTCATAAAACATCACTGCAGTATTATTATGAATAAATGCTAGGTAAAGCTTTTAAGTATTTCCACTGTTATTTAACAAATATACATATATATATATATATATATATATAAACACACACATATATATATATTTAAAGGATATCTAATACCATGTCAAATATATACATATAATAAATATATGCATAAATATATGTATATACATATATATATATATGTTTTTCCCCTTCTAGTGGGTTTAAAATACTGAAACCCCAAATAGAGCTGTAGTTTATGCCTCCAGTAAAGGTAATTAAGTTGTAAATGCTGATCTTGCTAATGCTAATGAGTGGTTTACTAGAAATAAATTGCACTTAACTGCATTTAGAATGCAATCCACACAATCAAAAATGACTGGCAAATTAGCACCAGTCAGAGCTATCAGCATACAGTAAGGATGGCAAGTGAAAAAAAGAGGGAAAATAAAAAGTCCTTATTGAATTCATGCATGCGTATATGAAAATCTCAAATCTGAAAATCTCAAGTGCTACCATGAGTCTAAGAAGCCATTTACTCCATGCCCCTGCTTTCCTATAAACCGTGCAATTTTATTAGATCTCCTGGCATTGCAGTCTGGTGGCTCAGAGTCTTGATAAAAGAATGTTCTTTTTTAATGTGTAATCTAAATCCCCTCTGCTATAATTTAAACCAATCTGTGCTTTGCGGTCTCTCAGCAGAACTGAACTCGGGCTCTTTACCTCCATTCCTGTATAGCTTCCTTGCTCTCCTTCCCACACTCATTCAACTCCATATGCGAATAATATAGAACCACAGTGTATATTCCATAATACTAAAAGGGGAGGTGATAGAAACATCAACGAGGAGCTTTTATTCTGTTCTATTCTTTAATTCCTTTGAGTTGTAACTAGGATCACTTATTTTTTTGAAATAATTTTCTTCTTATGTAACATGAAATGTCACAGAAGTGGTTTTGCTTTATTTTGTTGCTTATTAAGATCCAGCTTGTTTGTGTGTGTGTGTTTGTGTGTATGTGTGTGTTTAATTTTTCAGGTCCTACACATTAAGTGCATGTCTGGAATAAGTCCGAATGTGCTGACGTGCATATACATTGTTTTCTGTACACATAAGTAAAAAACTTGCCTCTGTGTTCATGGAGGGGAGACAGAGCCAAGTAAAATCACAAAAGGGAGAGGAATCCATCTTCTTAGGAAATATTGCATTATGTTTTCCGATGTACGCTTAGCACTTCTGAAATTAATTACAGTGAATTAATTTATGTCTTTTGCAGCATTCTCATATGGGAACATGTAACTATTAAAAATTAATCGTTTTATTATTTATTAAAATCTAGATCGCAGTGAAGCTCAACTTATCAGTAATCTATTTCTCTCTCTCATGCACTCCTATTCGGTAGAAATACATGGAGTGTCTCCTATGCATCTCATGCCTCTCAGTGACTTCTGTTTAAATAGATTTCTCTACACTGATATCATCCATTATTACTAATCCTTAGGATTACATGAGTTCTGAAACTGCTGCTCTTTCTCATGTGTGAGTATGTGTATGTTTAACATTTTTTCACAGGTATAATTCGCGAACCATAAAATTCACATGTTGTAAGTGTAAGATTCAATGATTTTTAGGATATTTGTGGACCATTACCACAATCTAACTTTAGAATATCTCCATCACTTCAAAGATATCTCTTTTATATAGTCTGTAGTCTGTTTTATATGGTCTGCATTGTGTAACAATTTCTTTTTAAAACTGCGTCATCCAGGGGAAAATCTGGAACTATCTAACACATTAGCTTATGGGATGCCGAATATATTTTGTTATAAAAATAAAAATAATTTGAGGAGCACCTGGGTGGCTTAGTCAGTTAAGCAATGGATTGTTAATTTTGGCTCAGGTCATGGTCTCAGGGTCGTGAGACTGAGCCCTGCACCTGGCTCCCCACTCAGCGGGGAGTCTGCTTCAGATTCTCTCCTTTTGCCCCTCCCTCTACTCATGCATGCTGTCTCTCTCAAAATAAATAAATCTTAAAAAATAACAATATTCACATCCATAAAAGTGTCTTGTTAAGCATATGTGTCTTAGTCCATCTGGACAGCCATAGGCTGGGTGGTTTATAAAAAGCCTGGAAGTCTAAAATCAAGGTGCCAGATGATTGAGCTCTGGTAAGTCTGCGGTTGCAGACTTTTTGAATCCTCACATGGCAAAGAAGGCTGGAAGTTTGTGGGGTCTCTTTTATAAGGGTACTAATCCCATTCCTGAGGGTCCCATGCTTAGCATTTAATAACTTCCTGAAGGACCCCCTCCCATGCCATTACCTTGGAGGCTAGGATTTCCACATAGAAATTTTCAGGGAGACACAGACTTTCAGCCCATAAAACTATATTTTGATAACAAAAACAAAAACCCAATGCTCATTATTTCTAATATACTTCAGATAAAAAGATTGGACACAGGTTCTGACCACGGGCAGATCAGTGCCATAGAAGACTTTAGTCTCAGTCTATAAATTTCCCTGCTATGTCTTCAAAATTGGACCTAGTTGGCCAGGTTCTCAGCCCCCCCCCATTTCCTTCGTAACCCAAAAGTCACACTCACATACACTTTTCACATGGAAGTCTCTAACACTAACCTCCATGGGAACAGACAAAAAGCAGCCTAATTAACCCATCTGAAGACATTACAAAGTTTAAAGCAATTTACTATATTCTTACAATCACGGTACATATTCTCTAGTCCACGGCTATCTTATGTAGATGGTGTTACAGCTTGTATTTGCAACTAAAAAAGACAAGAAATATTACCATAGCTAAAAGCAAACCATTTCTCTGGATGAAATTTGGTAAAATCAAATGTAAAGGATGAGATCAAGCATCCTTAAAAATGATCCCAGGTATTTTTTATAGATCCTTAAGTTCAATCTAGGGAAACTAGATTGTAATTTTCACTAGAAAAGTTCGTTTATGTATTTACAATATAATCTGCATCAGTAAATATTGCATTAGTGAAGAATGTAGTCTCAAAAAAAAAGAAAAAGTATGGTGAAAAGAAAAGTATGGTGAGTGTGTTCCCAGAAGTGTCCAACAGCAAATAGGCTAGCGATTTTCTGTGCCATATACACAAATATCTTTATTAAAAAGAGTTCTATTCATGTATAATGGTTTCATGACATTGACTAATAGGATCATACCAATGAAATGAAAACCAAGTTTTTTTCGTATTTGAAATTATTTACCAGGTGTCTGTAAATAACAGACAATATGCCCTTGGTGAACAGAAGTCAACGTTTGATAGTTACCATTTTCAGTACCAATTAAGGAACAATTTTCCCATATTAGTAGCAATGTGTGTTTATTTGGCTATGCCAAATTTAATTCTGGGACCAGATAATTTGGGAGATCATGAATAATTAAATCCCCAAGCCTAAATACTGAAGAGTAGTCTTTGGAAAATCCCTAAATTATCCTTGGCATTCAGTCACTATGTTAGGATAATGCCACCTGAGGGGTTCTATTGAGGAAACACTGCTCTGTCCCTACTAATTTCAACTTCGTTTCACTTCAAAGTGCAATAATTAAGGAGGAGTGCTCATCTATGCAGGGGAATATAAATCCTCTCTTGAATACGTGGCTCTGGGAGCTGAAGGGACTCAGTTTCTAAATCCTCCCTTCCCCCATTTTGTCTTTCCTAACCTGTTCTGAGACTGAGCTTTCAGTTTACGGTTTTTCCTGCTACCAACAATGTCCCATTTGCACTTTCATTTCCAAAAGAAAGGCATGCCTCTTACCCACCTGGAATCTTATTATGGTTCCTTGCGCAGAGTGGAATAATACACATGGAAACCAGAGAGGGAGACCTTTCAGAAATCATTGTTCCTAAGGGAGAGCCCATTGAGAGCAAAACAAAGAAGGATTCATGTAAAACATAGAAATGGGAAGTAGCTTAGCATGGTACTGGCACAAAAATAGACATATAGATCAATGGAACAGAATAGAGAGCCCAGAAACAAACTCATGATCATATGGTCAATTATTCTTCAACAAAGGAAGCAAGAATATGCAATGGGAAAAAGACTCTTCAATAAATGGTGTTGAGAAGACTGGACAGCTACATGCAAAAGAAGGAAGCTAGGCCACTTCCTTATACCATACACAAAAATAAGCTCCAGATGGATTAAGGACCTAAACGTGAGACCTGAAACCATAAAAACCCTGAAGAAAGCACAGGCAGTTACTTCTCTGACATCAGCTGCAGCAACATTTTATAGATATGTCTCCTGAGTCAAGGGAAAAGCAAAGATAAACTAGTGAGACTATATCAAAATCAAAAGTTTCTGCACAGCAAAGGAAACAATGAAAAAAAAACTAAAATGCAACCTACAGAATGAGGGAAGATATTTGCAAATGGTATATCCCATAAAGGGTTAGTACCCAAAATATATAAAGAATTTGCACAACTCAACACATACACAAAAACAAGCAATCCAATTAAAATGGACAGAAGACACGAACAGACATTTCTCATAGAAGACAAACAGATGGCCGACAGACATATGAAAAGATGCTCAACATCACTCATCATCAGGGAAATGCAAATCAAAACCACAATGACATATCACCTCACACCTATTAGGATGGCCAAAATCAACAACACAAGAATCAACATGTGTTGGTGAGGAGGTGGGAAAAAAAGGAACCCTCTTTGCATTGATGGTGGGAATGGAAACTGGTGCAGCCCCTGTGGAAAACAATATGGAGATTCCTCAAAAAGTTAAAAACAGAACTACCTTATGATCCAGGAATTCCTCTACTGGGTATTTACACCAAGATTATGAAAACACTAATTCAAAAGGATATATGCGCTCCTGCGTTTATTGCAGCAATATTTACAGTAGCCAAGTTACAGAAGCAGCTCAAGTGTCCATTAATAGATGAATGGATAAAGAAGATGTGGGATAGATAGATAGATAGATAGATAGATAGATAGATAGATATCATTCAGCCAAAAAGAAGGAAATCTTTCCATTTACAATGACATGGATGGAGCTAGAGGGTATAATGCTAAGTGAAACGGTCAGTCACAGAAAGACAAATACCATATGATCTCACTCATATGTGGAATTTAAGAAACAAAACAAATGATCACAGGGGGGAAAGAAGACAAACCAAAAAAAAAAAAAAAAAAAAAAAAAAAAAAACAGACTCTTAACTCTAGAGAACAAACTGATGGTCACCAGAGGGGAGGTGGGTGGGGGATGGGAGAGTAGGTGAAGGGGATTAAGAGTCCACTTATCATGATGAGCACTCGTAATATATCGAAGTGTTGAATCATTATGTTATAACCTGAAACTAATGTAACACTGCATATTAACTATATTGGATTTAAAATTTAAAAAAAGAAATGGAAAATAGTTTATTTTATGTAGGCAATGGGGACTTGGAGTTCCTGTATTCACCCCTATATTCACTCATCAACAAACGTCACATGTCCATTATGAGCCTGTCTCTATTCTAGGCAGGGTTTTCTTTTCTTCTTCTTTTCTAGTTCTTCTTGCTGTTTTTCTTCTTCGGATGAGGTGATCTTGTAGGGCGGGCGGAGGGAGGGATGGCGGCGAGGATGGAGGGGCTTTCTTCGGGGGAGGTGGAGCTTGAGCGTTCTTTGGGATTTGAGTTTATTGGGTTTCTAGGGTGAGTGACTTTCTTCTTCCTGCGGATTCCTTCACGTTTCAGTCCTTCCTTCCTTCCTTCCTTCCTTCCTTCCTTCCTTCCTTCTTCCCTTCCTCCCTCTCTTCCTTCCTTCCCATGTTTAGACAAGTTTTCTAATCTCTCACTAAATACATTTCATTTATTTGGAGGAATCCTGAATTGTGTGTGCCTCACAACCAATCCAAACACATTACTATTTCATAAGCATCTGATTTGAGGAAGCATACGGTTTTTGCCACAAGGCTGTGCTCCATTAAAAAATATATATATATTTTTGTTATCACTGGAAAAACAAATAATTCAACTTCACTGCCAAACTTTTTAACTTAATTTATGATAGCACTTAGAGTGTTTTAACATTCAAGAGAATTAACTACAAAAAGCATTATTTTATTCAGTGAATAGAATGAAAAAGAGGAAAATTATTACAATTGATGGCTACAACACTGGTATCACTTAAGTGTGAAGTTATTCTGCTAATGGAGTCAACATATTAGCGGCTGTGACTTTAATACTGTTTTTGCATATGCAGAGGAAAACATCAACTCCGAAATGAGGAACATTAATTTAGAACAATCTTTTGATCTAAATGAAATACACTTTCCAGAGCACTGGTCAAACACTTTTTTATGCAGCTGCATGGGCTGTATAATCTTTGGGCCCAGACTTCTTAAAATAATTACCAACCTCTAAAGGTGGAATAGAAAATGGAATCTTATTAGAGCCACATCAAATCATTCTCTTGCAGCTATTAATAACATATTTCATTAAATATTGAGAAATCCTGAGAAAATTCTTCCCTGGCTGGGTACTAGGACAATGGCTGTAAAGCAGGTGAAATGGCCAACCTAGGTAAAGACTGTAATATTGCTCTGCCATGAGAAGCACTACGGTAGGTGTTGGATAATTTTAAGTCAGGTTGTATCACCGCCGGTAAATACATCTTACTTGGCTGGCAATTCTCACAATTAGACTAGCTTTGTCAATTAAATTACCATATTAACTCAACTGTAAGATGTGCCTTCTCTTCTTTATCAGTTCCTATGGAATCTATATTGTGTCTTACTAACTGCTCAGGTAGGCGGCAACAGTGGCATAGGTGTCAGTGTGCACGTAAGAGGGAAATCGCTTTATGACTGGAAGCTTCGTGATGGAGTAAATGATTTAATATCATTTTAGGAAGGGCTGTAAAAGCTGGACTGCCTAGATCTGTTCCACTGACACACTCGGAAGTATCAAGTAGACGCGGGCACCACTACTCATGGGGAATCTTGGAGTTGACGATAGAATACTCTTAAGAAATGATACATCAAGGGGCACCTGGGTGGCTCTGTGGTTGAGTATCTGAGTTTGGTCCAGGGCGTGACCCCGGGGTCTTGGGATCGAGTCCCACATCGGGCTCGCTGCGTGGAGCCTGCTTCTCCCTCTGCCTGTGTCTCTGCCTCTCTCTCTGTGTCTCTTATGAATAAATAAACAAAATCTTAAAAAAAAAGAAATGATGCATCACTATGAATGCTTTGAATATAGCAAAGGATGGTATAGTATGAAAAAGAAGCAGATGACCCTCAGTTAAAGGATAATTGGATTTGTGTTGAGTTGCGCAACGAATGGAGAAACGTGTAAGAAGTAAGTGCATATATCACTCGTGTTTTTTGATGAAGTGCATGATAGATAATAGCATATATAAGTAATTTCAAGAGCTCTCCCTTCAAAAGGCAGAACATAAAAATTGCGATAAAAATCATTTTATCCTCATTTTTCTTTTTTATTGATATATATGCTTTTAAATATTTTTTCCTCTTTTCTATATGGTAAAATGTAAAATTTATTTTAAGTCCTTGCTCATAAATATGGAATCTTCATGTAGTGCCTCTAATGACTGAAACTTGCATACTTCTATCTGCGATGCCTAGTACTGCCCCAGACACAAAGCTGTCACTTCCTAATATCTCTTAAACTGAAATGAAGATGAACTCAAGATTGAGAGGTGTGAACTAGAGTTTGTGTGAATACCCATTTCTGTTTGTGATTCTTATCTTTTTTATGTATGTGCATTTTTCTCCTACATTCTTTCCCTCCCATCCCCCATCTTTCATATATTCTCTTCCTTCATCCCTAACTTTCTAAAAATTTGTAATCCCTCCTATAAGGCAGTTTACAGGAAGTGGACAATTCAATTTTCTGGAGAATCTACTGAAATGATACTATGATACTGTCTCCTATTCCGCAGCAGCCACTCAGGACTTATATTTCCTGGGATCTCCGAAGGAATGAAGGGAACTCCCGCCTGACCATGCACATCAGCCAATGAGCTGGTAAGGGCAACTCGCACTCCACTGCCCATGTTTCACACTGTGGGTACAGCTCTCAGAATTAAGTATTGAATGTAAAACATATTTAAAATCATACAATTTTATACGTGCATGAGCAAAACAGCTATACTCATTCACGTAAGAATTTGGCATAACAATATGTTTTCAGTGGCAATAAATATTAGTTTCATACATCTACTAATTGCAATATATTTGAATTTTAAAAGTGGAGAAAACAATGTCTTTGTGTCGTGCTCCTAACTGAATTTGAACCAACCGTGGCCATTTGGAATGGACGTGTAGACTCTAAACTCAGAGGTCTGTATCCTCCATGGTATCTGTCCAACTTCATGTAGTCTTGTTGGTTTAGAAGAGAATTAAGTTGAATACGTTCAAGGCTCCTATAAAATGGACTATTCTGCTCTGATTCTGATGATCTGTATGGACAAGGATGACAAAATCCGTGAGGTATCATCCTAGGAGGAGCGCATTTGTTCAGAGGAAACAGTTTGACAGGAAAATTAGCCCATGAGAAATAGAAGAGTCCTTAAAGTGTGAGAACCCTTACTGGTTATGGCCAAGGAAAAGTGGAGCTAAATGGCTGTAATTAGCTCTTCAGAAAACACCCTCCGTGTTCATCTTCTTACTCCCTGACCTCCTCCTGCCCCCATGTTCTTGTCTTTTCTTCTAGTTCTTTATTCACTGGGTTCGCCTTCTTAATATTCAAATGCTCACCCAGGCTTTCTTTCTCCTTTCTCTGCAGAGTATAATTGCCTTGGGAAGTTTATTGCATTTTGAATATATACAAGTGGATATTTATGATTGTGCCAGATTTCTCCCATTTGCCCTTCTCATTGCCCTACCTGCACCCACTCTATGTCCCAGGACCTGGATGGGCTCCAGGGACAGGCCCCCTGCCTCGTGGCTTCTAGTTGTATTCCACAATCTGGGAGCCCCACGAAGAGAGTGGAGAGAGGGAGGACATTTAGGACAGGTCGCTTGCCTTGCCTGCTCCTTCTGGGTGATGTTGCTTGTGTCCTTTGACTAAAAGCAGCTGCTCTTATCAGGGTGACTCCTTTTTTTGCCTCTGCTCTGGATGCCAGCTACTGATCTCTTTGCCTCCACCCTTCTGGGCTGGCAACAGCTGAGCCGCCACCAGGCTAACTCTCTGCACCGTGTCTCGTGGTTTCTGCATGCCCACGCCATTCTGAGTCGAAGAAATCATTGATACGATGAACCTGGCTCTGCTAAAAATATAAGATTTACCTTTAAAACACGCCGCCCCAGCCCCATCCTCCTCCCTCGCGTAGCAGAGGAAACCACTACCCTCAATTTAGGGTCTGTTCGCTCCTTGCATTTTAGTGCAATATTAGTATTATTGCTATGGAAACAACTTTTTTTTATGTTTTTAACTTTTGCTAAGTAGATTTATACTCTATATATTCTTCTGAAACTTGACTTTCTTCACTTGATTTTATATTCCAGTATTTCCTGCCTCTAGGCCATTTTCCTTACTGCATTTCTTCACTTGCACCGTATATACCATACACCATGTGTCCTTCATACTGTTGATGAACATCCGTATTGTTTCCATCATTCTGCTGTTACACATTTTCCAGCAATGGCGATGCTTGCACGGATCCTCTGGCACTCGTGTCTCACTAAGCTATGATCTATAGAATGGGAACACTTTCAATTTTACCAGACAATGACAGGTTTTGGTTATTTTTCCCTAATGACCAAACCGTTTTTCTTAACCACCAGAAATATATAACAATCCAAGAATCCTACCTCCTTGCCAATACCTGACACTGTCCAACTTTTAAATTTTTAAGAATTTGGTCCATGTTTTTAGTGCAGTTTTAATTGGCAGTTCCCTAGGTAACTAATTAGGCTGCAAATCTTTTCATGTGATTTTTCTTCAGGTCTTCTGCCCATTTTTTCTAGTGGATTGTTGACATTCTCACTAATTTGTAAGACTTTTTTTTTTTAAGTATCCTACATATAAATCAATTTTTCAATCATATGTTTAATGGGAAAATCTCCCCTTATGTGACTTTACATTTAATTCTCTTTATGGAAGCTTTTGATGAAGAGAAGTTCTTAATCTTAATGTGGTTGAATTTACAACTCTTGTCCATTCATGGTTTGGAATTTTTATGTCTAACTTAAAGATATATTTTCCAATCATCATATAATAAACATATTCTAATTTTCATTCTAAAAGTTTATGATTTTGCCTTTCTCTAACCTTGAGAATTTCAATTGAGCCTAGAGTAACTGCTATGTATGCTGTGTAGGAGGACTCCAATTCCTATCATTTTCTTTCCAAATGGATCACTCCTTGTGATAAGATAATATATTAAATAATGCATTGTCTCTTCACCGCTGGGCAAAATAACACCTTTGTCTATCCAGGTTACCTATATTCATGTCTATTTATGGGGGTTATCTATTGGTTTTACTGGACTATTTTTCTATTCCTGCAATACGGCTACACAGTTACAAAAATAAGTTTTTATTACAAGTCTTTATATGTGGTAAGGCACATCCCTCAATATAAACCCTAGTATCTTGTCCATTATTGGAGTTTTCTGCAACCATGTAAATTTTATTGTCAATGTGGGTAGTTACACACACACACACACAAAGACAGATAAACACAAACACACATATACATAATACTGGCATTTTAGTTGAAATTTTACCAAACCTAAAAATCAATATGAAAAGTGTTATTTTTTAAAAGATTTTATTTATTTATTCACAAGACAGAGACATAGACAGAGGGAGAAGCAGGCTTCTCACAGGGACCCCAATGTGGGACTCGATCCCCAGACCTGGGATCACGCCCTGAGCCGAAGGCAGATGCTCAACTGCTGAGCAACTCAGGCATCCCAATATAGAAAGAATTATTATCTATATTAGCTTCCTAGGGAGGCCATAAGAAAGTACCGCAAACTGGGTGGCTTAAAACAATGGAAATGTATTTCTCTCACATTTCTGGAAGTCAATAGTATGAAATCAGGTGTCAGCAGGATCATAATCCCTCTGATGGTTCTAGAGGAGGATCCTTTCTTGACTCACCGTAGGTCCAGTTATTTGCCACCAATCTTTGGTGATCCTTCTTGGCTTGTAGGTGCCAATTTTTTTTCTATATGCTTATTTGCCATCTGCATATCTTCCTTGGTGAGGTATTTGTTCAGGTCTTTGGTCCATTTTTTAATTGAGTTTTTTTTTTTTTATTTATTGTAGAGTCTTAGAGTCTTAAGAATTCTTTGCATATTTTGAACAGCAGTCCTTTTTCAGATGTGTCTTTTGCAAGTATTTTCTCACATTCTGTGGTTTACCTTTTCATTTTTCTAGATGTTTTATACTTTTGTGTTCAACTTTTAGGTCTATGATCCATTTTGAGTTGATTTTTTTCAAGTCTTTGAGGTTTACATTTTCATTTCTTTTCTTTTCTTTTTTTTAATGTAGATGCCCTGTTGTTTCTACACCATTGGTTAAAGACAATCTTTGCTCCGTTGTGCTACCTGGCCAATGATCAGTGTGCTGTATTTATGGAGGTCTGTTCTTGGGCTCAGTATTCTGTTTCACTGGTCTATTTGCCTGTTGTTTTACCAATGCCTCGTGATTTTGATAACTGTAGCCTTATGGTAAGTCTTGAAGTCAACTGTGTTCATCCTCTAACTTTGTTATCTTTCAATATTGTGTTGTCTATTCTGGGTCTTTTATTTTTTAAAAGATTGCATTTATTTGAGAAATAGAGAGAGAGAGAGAGAGAGAGCGCACAAGCAGGGTGAGGTGCAGAGGGTAAAGCAGACTACCTGCTGAGTGGAAAGTGTTATGCAGGGCTCAGTCCCAGGACTCTGGATCATGACCTGAGCTTAAGACAGATGCTTAACCAACGGAGCTACCCAGGCGCCCCTGGGCCTTTTCTTATTAGTTTTTGTTGTTGTTTTGTTGTTCTGTTTTCCCCAGCAGAGTGAAGGCATCATTTTCAACACAATTATAATATAATTGCACTGTCAAAAATATCATTTTCATGAAACCATAATTACTATTGAAAAGCAAGCCATTTAATCATTTTTTCTTCATACAAATTGTTCATTCTATATGTTTTCAGTATTCCCCTTGGCATTCTTAAGTTTTATTAATATGTGTCTACATGTGGAACTTCTTTTCCTTTATCTATGTTGGTATTCACTGGGCTTGCCAGATCATTTATTTGGTATTTTCAATCAGTCTCAAAATTCTTAGCCCAAATGCCTTTCAATATTGCTTATCCCCATTCTCTCACCATTTGGGTATCCTGATAGTTAGCTATGATAATATTCACATTATCCTTCAGAACTCTACTTCCATTTCATATGTTTCCACTTTTCAGCTCTCAATGCTCATGCACTAAGGTGTGTCCTTTTGGAGACATTTTCTGCAAATGTAAGTAAATATTGAAAAGATTATCCACCTGCTGCTTTTTACACAAATGCCACCCTACGCGATCCATCTTTTTTGTTCACCATAACTTGTGGATCTTTTTTTTTTTTTTTTTTTTTTATTTATGATAGTCACAGAGAGAGAGAGAGAGAGAGGCAGAGACACAGGCAGAGGGAGAAGCAGGCTCCATGCACCGGGAGCCTGACGTGGGATTCGATCCCGGGTCTCCAGGATCGCGCCCTGGGCCAAAGGCAGGCGCTAAACCACTGCGCCACCCAGGGATCCCTGGATCTTTTATAGTAAAAAAAAAAAAAAAAAAAAAGGAGCTTCCTTGTTCATTTCATACAGCTGCAGAGTATTCCATTTTATGGATGCACCATCATTTATTCATCTAAACCCTACTGATGGGTATCTAGGGTATCCCCAGTGTTATGCCATTACCAAAATGCTTCATTGAATAACCTAGCACATCTTTCTGCATACGTGTGTGTTCACTTGTTTGACTAGTTAATCCTATGCATAAGGGTGCAGCTCTTTGGGATATTTGTTCTGGGGAATCTCACGTGAGGCTCCTATTTTAGGGAGACACCTGTCTGAGCCAACAAAACAGAAGTTAGTTCCCTTAGCTTTAGCAGATGTGGATGCTTCAATGTGAAAGCAGCTCCAGTTTTTCCTGAACACTCTGGATTCCTTCTTTAGCTTCTACTTCTTTTTCTCCCCTAAAGACTTTCCATTTTCTTTCCAGTTAAATGGAGCCCTTAAAATATTTTTAAATACTTTTCTCATGCTGTTTTAAAATGGGGAACTTGTTTAGATGTTAAATCACACAGCTAGAAACAGATGTCTAAAGTTATATTTCAAACTACAAACTGTTATCTAACAGATTCAAAGAATGTATATAAAACTAATATTTAAAGAAAATAAATGACACATATTTATAGTCTACCTATTTCTAAATGTGGATTGTTAATTAGAAACTGATTCAATGTAACAATGTTTTCTATCAATTTCTTTTCATCAGCTCAAGACAAGATTTTTGTTGGTTGGTTAAATGGTAAGCTTAATCTTAGATTTTAACAGTCAATTTGGAATATGAGAACTGTGAAATATGTTTTATTATTTAGAGAACTACTATCTTACAGGTTTTTACCAAGAATTTTTCATAATGCACACTCAGTTATTGAGACTTTGGTATTTTAGAAAGCTTAAATATTCCATTGGGCTGATCTAAAAGGAAAACCAATAACTATTATTATCAGCAAACAGAAAAGATACATGAGTGATCAAGACTCTCTGAAATTAAAAAAAGAAACACTAAAACAACCTTTTTTCAAAATGTACAAATCTGTCCTATATCTCCACATATGATAAAAATGTAACTCTTAGAAATGAAAGGAACTTGGAAATGGAATAATCTAGCTCTCTCTTAATTAGTGAGTACTGTTTCTAGGGTGATCGTTGATCATGAGGCCATATTAACTCTCCTGTGTTCTATGTGACATTATCTGTGACAGGGCCAGAGATAAGTAAGCTTGGGTAGAATATACAGGTAGACTGGGAAAAAAAACAAAAACAAAAACAAAAACCACACATCCTTTACTAAAGCCAACAACCAGGTTCTCAAGTATTTGCTGGGAACCTAGCGTGTGCCTGTCACTTACTTCCCAGACTAGGCTATTATGGTGATAACACCAAAGAGTTAACAACGTGGTTGGAATACAGTTTTCCTTCCTACCTAGTTTGTGTCCTGATGTGTGCACACACACGTCGAAATAGGCATTGAGAGGAAGAGGCTTGCAGCTGGGGACACTCAGGACTGCTTAAGACAGGCAGGGTTAGAGCACGCAGATGCTGGCGGATGCAATGAACAGGCCTGAGAGCGGAGGAAAGAGCAAGCACAGAGCTCCAGAGCTAGAGCAATTCTGCGGAAATCTGTCCCATTCCTTCTGGATTCTTCCTCCCCAGAGTAACCGGACACACCTCACAGAGATTCCCTATTGCTTGCCTCCCCCTAGCTTCCCATGCCCCTCATTCTTCAGACATGAATGACCTTCTCCCCTAATTCTTATTTTTTGTATTTTGACCAACATAATTATTTTGTCTGACATAGATAAAATCCTCCCTATTGCTCAACAACCTACTCCATGCCATGACCAAATACCAGCTCATTTGTGAACTTATATCCTTGATCCCTCACTGTTATATTTTCCCTCCAAAAAAAAAAAAATCTGCATGATCTATTTCTAACATTTCTCATGTAGCTTAGATTAATTCCCGTTTATGGAAATGAATGTATCAGACAACAGCTCTCCATTTTATTTGATTCCCTACAGTAACTTTCAGAGCATCTCAAATATAATAATTCTAAAGGACTAAGAGGGATAATAGGTGCTAAGATGCTTTCCCCCTTTTTCCTTATGCCTCATGATTTCCTTATGCCTTCATGTGTGTTACCTTATTTACCTATAGTTTTATTGTAATTATGTTCTAACTAGGTATTATTATTGTGTTCATTCACATGAGGGTCAGACATATGTCACTTACCTGAGGCAAAAAACATAATTAGGCAGCAGATCTGGGGTTAAGATTCAGACCAGCCTCCAAAGTCCATTCACCCACTGCACTGGCATGAACTACAAATAGCTGATGGAGCATGGCCCTTGCATGAGGTCCCTTGCCTTGACCAAGCAGGTAGAAAATCTGGAATAGTGCATTCTTAGGGAAGGCCCCTCAGATTAGGAGGACACACAAAACAGGGTTAGGCTTTTCTTGCATGCACACAACATAATCCTGTTGTGTTAGGTTCTTGATTTCCAAGGAGATTTGAAGGCTATGAGTAGATTTGGTTACAACCATCATGGGGAAAGTTGAACCCCTAATGATGAGTCATAGAATATTAGCAATTATATGGGTCCCCAGTATTTGCTAAAGCAAAGAAACAACTTATAACAATAATGCTCTTTGGAACTGGAGACCCGACTGACTAGATGACAAATAATCAGAAAATTAATATTTATTTTTTTATAAAGTAGTATATGTTGTAATATCCATCTCAGGAAAGGCATAGGTTAATTTAACAAAGTACAGTAAAAAACATACAGGTACCTGATTTTGAGGACATTTGCAAATGGAAAAAAAAGCTAAAAAACTATACAGAAATCCTCAAGTCACTCATATTTTCCACCATCACAACCCTCCCCAACTGTTGATTAATTCCAGTCACGCCACTCCAAGAATTGGTTCCCATTTGCACAAATGTGCAGTTACCAGCAAGCTAAATAAAACATCTTTTAAGCAACCTGTGTGATATTCAAGCCTTCTCATGTAAATGAAATAGGCACACAGCCTTCATAGGATGCCACTTTTCTTTGATGCTAACATTTAAGTGCAGTTTAGAAAATTCCAAATAATTCTTAATTCTCTAATGAAGGAGAGGACCTCAGGCTTCGTTCGCTTAAAAGTTATACCATGATTTTCAAGTGTGATTAATTTTTTCTGGAGTTTTATAATTTTTTATCAATCAACAAATAGTGCTTTGAACATGAAACCCTATTTTTAATAGATGAATTGAGTAGACAATTGACTCTCAATCAAAAGTTAACCAAAGATACGCCATAAAAAAATGGGACTGACAAAGGAATGTAAAATGTTATGAAATTATCTACAGTGGCACCTAAATGCTACACTATGAGACTTTCTTCCCCATTATTTATAGCATTTATCCTTCAGATTAACCTTGGCAACACCACTGTGCTATTTTGGTTTTGTTCTCATATTGCAGAAGAGAAGGTTGAATGTAAAAGATATAATAAAATGCAATATCTTCTCAATAATGAGAGTTAGTAGAAGGGAGTTTGGGGATCCTTTTTTTTTTTTTTTTTAAATCTATTACTCCGGATCTTGCCAGTACTTGCTTGTTATACATATGACATAATAGAATGCAAACACAATATTATGAATGTATTTTTAAAAAGTGGGAAAAGTTAATCAGGCTAAATTTCCTAATGATTCACACTTTAGAAAACTGGAAGCATTCACAGCTACTTATTCAGCTTTGTAGTCCTGCAGTTAGCTGGAACCAACTCCTGGGATTCAAATCCATTTTCCCCTACATACATCGACTATCTGTACTTAAAAAAAATATATATATATATATATATATTTAAAAGGACTAAAAAGGGGTGCATGAGTGGCTCAGTCGGCTGAGTGTCTGCCTTCGGCTCCAGGTCATGATCCCAGGGTCCTGGTATCGAACCCAGCATCATCGGGCTCCCTTCTCAATGGGGAGTCAGCTTCCTCCTCTCCCTCCATTCCTCCCCTCTGCTTGTGCTCTCTCCTTCTCTCTTTACCTCTCTCAAATAAATACAATATTAAAAAAAAAAGATAAAAGGACCAAAAAACTACTGGAGTTGTAACCAAGGTATGCACGAAACCCAAGACTAAATTTGGGGCTTAGAGGGAGAAGTTCTTGGTATCAGTAATTCTCACAACACTGCAGAGGCTTCTGGATAGAATGCAAATATTCAGAGAAGTGGAAACATCTCCCCCCCAAGCGTACTCCTCCTGTCTGCTCCCACCAGTGCCGTCACTTTCAGCACCTAGGAGAGCTCATCCCCACCACACCCTTCCCCTGGTGACTGCTGTAGGAACACCACATTCCCCTGCCCCGCTTCCATCCCTGCCACTATTGCTGGGCTGTTCTGACTTGTCTCCTCATACACTATGCCCTCTACCCCAACACTGTGACATCCCCTCCCCCAAAAATGCTCCTTTGTTGGCTGATTCACTTCTCACCCCATCTATGAAAGCGCTTCCAAATCCATATTACATGACTTACAACTGGACTCAGCCTCTACTATGAAAATTACCATTTTCTATTTTATTTTATACAGTCTGTAATAGGACCTCAGAAGGTGCTCATATTTTCCAAACTGAAATTCGGGATTCAATGTCTTAGGAAAGAAGAAAGAAAAAAAAAAAAAGAAAAAAAAGAAAAGAAAAAAAGAAAAGAAAAGAAAAGAAAAGAAAAGGAAAGAAAGAAAGAAAGAAAGAAAGAAAGAAAGAAAGAAAGAAAGAAAGAAAGAAAGAAAGAAAGAAAGGAAGGAAGGAAGGAAGGAAGGAAGGAAGGAAGGCAGACAGCCCCAAGTTGTGGGTTCAATTATGAGTTTATAAAGATATTAAATGCAAACAACATTTTCCTATATACATAATATATTCTCTGTTTTGAAGTAAATATATAGAATAGAATTAGGTACGACCAAACAAATGTTAAGTATGATCAAATGATCCCAGGATGATTCTCTACATTTATTTTTGTTTACTTAATAACTTTTCAAGATTTGCAAATGTGTACTCTACCTAAGTCCTAGTATTCTTGGTGGCAAATGAGTATAATAATAGAGATATGCATTATATAGTTATTCACTGATTAAACTGAGATAATGTATGCAAAACCATGAGAATATTTTAAGAAATCAAGGAATGGTGTCTTTTATTAATATTAGCAGGTGTAGTAATAATAAAAAATATGAATATATGAAAAAACACATGTAGAACCTTATCTTTAAAAGATTTTATGAATTCATTTTTTTAAAGTAAACTCTACACCCAGTGTGGGGCTTGAAATTATGACCCTGAGATCAAGAGTCCCATGCTCTACCTACTGAGCCCGCCAGGTGCCACCGCATGTAGAACTTTAAATGTGTACCTTAATAAAATGGTAAGTTTGACACATTGAATGTTTAAAATATATGTCACTGAAAGCCATTTCCATGAAATATATGTAAATCTAGATTAAACAAAACATGATTCTGTTTCATCTGTGTATCAACAAGCTACAATAAGAGAACGGGGAGCAAGGGGCAGATCCCTGGGTAGCTCAGTGGTTTAGTGCTGCCTTCAGCCCAGGACCTGATCCTGGAGATCCGGGATCAAGTCCTACATCAGGTTCCCTGCGTGGAGCCTGCTTCTCCCTCTGCCTGTGTCTCTGCCTCTCTCTCTCTCTCTCCTGAATAAATAAATAAAATCTTTGAAAAAAAATAAGAGAACGGGTATAGAAACAAAACAGTGAGATTTTAGGTGATTGGTCCCCTTTTTCATTTAAATATCTGTTTTAGTAAAAAAAATGAAATAAAGATCTGTTACTGTAGTATCTATAGAGGCGAAATGCAGTGTTTAAGGTCACTCAGCTAGTTCATAACATAATTTTAATTCTAAAATTCTAAAATACCACTTTAGTGGTACATTTATACATTTATAATTATTTTATTTTATTTTTTAATAAATTTATTTTTTATTGGTGTTCAATTTGTCAACATACAGAATAACACCCAGTGCTCATCCCATCAAGTGCCCCCCTCAGGGCCCACCACCCAGTCACCCCCACCCCTCGCCCACCTCCCCTTCCACCACCCCTAGTTAATTTCCCAGAGTTAGGAGTCTCTCATGTTCTATCTCCCTCTCTGATATTTCTCACTCATTTTTTCTCCTTTCCCCTTTATTCCCTTTCACTATTTTTTATATTCCCCAAATGAATGAGACCATATAATGTTTGTCCTTCTCCAATTGACTTATTTCACTCACCATAATACCCTCCAGTTCCATCCATGTCGAAGCAAATGATGGGTATTTATAATTATTTTAATAGATGTAGGCTATATTGAAACATGCTTGAGCTTTTTTCTTTAGGGACCAAGACTTGGGCAGTTTTGTAAAGACCTTTTAAAAAGTCATCTAATTACTGTAAAACAACTCATAGCACATACTGCTTTCATATTCATCAGGGGTTGCTTTGTCATCCATCATAATACTTAAAATGGATTTGTTCCCATAAATTATGTTTTGGCGTGATCCATTTTACCTTTGTGTATTATTTTCTGCACAGAGAAATAAAACTTTGTGTCACCCAAGATTCCCAGAATAGCATTGGATTCGTGAAAGTCCAAAATGCTGGAAAGGTTTTCTAAAACACTCAGTTAGGATTCTCCATCATTGAAAACACTGAGCCAGACTCTCTCTTTCTGTAATTTTTAATTTCATTAGTAGCATACATAATTTATACACTCAAACCACTTACAACTACTTCTTCATAGAGTTTTATAGCCTCTAACAGAATGGCTGCCTCCCAGCCTGACAGTCTCACTACCTTGTGGGAGGATTAACTGGAAAACTCAGTAAAATATGGCCAAGCACTACAGAATCCAGATAATTATAGTGGTGCTAATAGCCTGTCTACTGTCTATTGCAAAGACTGCCATGGTGCTTTCATGGTGAGCTCTGATTAGCAGGGCTGCACATTTAAACTATTCTAAATCGCACTGGCTGAACCCTGGCATCATGGCAGCAAATCTTTCTGTGGGGTTCTTCTAAGGGCTGCACAGGTCGTTCTGACATTTAGATCTTGGAAACACAGTCACTGAGTTATTGTCCTGGTATTCTAGAAACAGCTGTGAGGATTGGTGAGAGGCAGCCCTGTGGTTCTTCCCTTCACGTACTGTTCCCTGTTGGGGCCAGGCTGTTTGGAGTGGCACCCAAAGGCTTCGGACAGGTGGACTGAGATACCCACAACCGTCCCTATCCACAGAAAGTTAAAGAAGAAATGAACCCTAGCCCCCTAGGCTGAATGAGACATGGATCAGCACGAGTTCATGTCTCACAAGCATAAACTTTTCACTATCAATATTTCATAACGATAGACCTTTTTTCAGGAATATTATCATTTATATTTATTTTGCAATAAGAAATACTTTTCCTGTTGACAGAGCACCTGCCATTAGATTCGGTGGTTCCCACCCCAATCATTTTGTGGAGAAGAATCTGATTAAGTATTGTCCAACAGCAATTACGAACATCATACTCTATTAGTCTTCAATGACTGATATCTTTGTCCCTCGGTAAAGAGGTTAAATTCTTTTTATTTTTTATTTTTTGGTTGAATTCTTTATATCCACTAGTTAGCCCCCGAAGGGAAGAGAAAGGGCACAGTCCGTTATCTTCCCAACAAATCTCTAAATCAAATAGGAGTCGATCATTGTGGAATACTGTGTAATCAGGGAAGAGAAGAAAATAAGGGAAACGAGTCAGTCACCGTCTAAAAGAAAATGTGAATGATAAAACCAAAAAGCTAGTTGCTACCAAGCATGCAAAAGTCACATACCACTTAGACAATTATAGACTTTGACTCCCCTTACTATCTAACATTGATTTTCTATGTGCATGTGCATACACTGCATACATGAATTTTGGCTGCAGGTACTCATGCCGGGCGATGACAGCAACAATCTCGAGAAACACAGACTTGCTGACGGACCTCACATCCGAACAGGTACATATCCCATGTCACCGTAAGGTGCCTGGCTCCCTGGCTCATGTGTATATGTCAAAGCTATTATAACATAACTGTCTTGTATTTGATGAAGTGAGCTGAATTACTTTGAGGTTGGAAGCCTCTCTAGTTTAAATGCAAATCCTGAAGTTAATTTTAGAAATGTAAAGGATCACCGAGATCATATAATCAAATGCTCTCACTTTATGGGAGAAGATATGGAATGTCTGCGAAAGTAAGTGCCTTGCCTAAAACAACACCAGTAAAATATTAACTATAAGTACAGCTCTTCCTTGACTTTACGTCCTGACAAACCAATGCTAACTTTAAAATATTTTAAGCTGCAAACGCATTCAATACACCTAACCCACCGACCATCATAGCTCAGCTGAGCTACTTTAAACATGCTCAGAACACTCACAACAGCCTACGGTTGGGCAAAATGATCTAACACAAAGCCCATTTTATAGTAAAATGTTGAGTACCTCACATAACTTATTGGATTCCACACTGAAAGTGAAAAATGGGATGGATATTTGTAGTAGATAGTGGGAGCTGAGGCTGCCACCGCCCAGCCTCTAGACAGAGTATCTCCAACACGTCACTAGCCCAGGAAAAGATCAAAGTTCAAATTTCAAAGTATGGGCTCTACCAGGTGTATAGAACTTTTGCACCATTTTAATATCAAAAAAATCATAATTTGACCATCATAAGTGGGGGACCACCAGTACATAACAATGAACCTCTAAACTGCTTCCAACTATATGTCAATTCCTTTTTTTTTTAATTCCTTCTTTAATAGTCCAAAACTCTTACAAACTGTTTATTCCTCTCTTTAAAAACATTTGATGTTTCCTTGCTCATTTTAAGTGATGGTCTGATTCAGTATTATTGTGAAAAACTGAAGTCAACTTATTTTCTCACTTCATTAATACAGTCCATCATCTCTCTCTCTGTGTCTCTCTCTTTTCTCTTCCTTCCTTCCTTCCTTCCTCCCTTCCTTCCTTCCTTCCTTCCTTCCTTCCTTCCTTCCTTCCTTCTTTTCTTCTTTCTTCTTTCCTACCTACCTACCTATGTACCCACCCCTGCCGATGTCTTTAACTTTGGCTGTAGTCATTTTTTATCCTCCTGATACCAAAACCGGGTTCCATTTCCTTATTTAGAGCACTATTTCTTCCTTTACTCTGAAAAAGGGTTACATTAACAATGATGCCTTCTATATTTATATGTACTTATAGCTCATCATAAATCCATAATCTGTCTTCTTAAAAAGATGCACACAATACACATGCAGAGATATACATCCCTTTGAGCCAACATATCCAACATACCCTTCCAGGTACCATGATACATACCATCTTCTTTTTATAGCCAAGTTTCTTAAGTTTCAAATATTCTATTTTTCATTCCAAACCAACTACTCTTCAAACCATTCCCTTCTGATCCCATCACTCTAATGAGTTCTTGAGAAGCCAAATGAACTCCATGATGCTTATTCTAATAAATGAAGTCCTTATTGCGCTTTTTCAGCAGTATCCTAGGCCTCCTCAATATACAAATCATTCTTGTACTTTTTCAGAGTTACCTCATGTGAACCCATCTCCTTGTTCATCTATCACCCTATTTCACTACTCTCTCTCTCTCTCTTTTTGTAAAATATTTTATTTATTTATCAGAGAGAGAGAGAGACATAGGCAGAGGGAGAAGCAGGCTCCCTATGGGGAGCCCGGTGTGGGACTTGATCCCAGAACCCTGGGATCATGACCTGAGCCAAAGGCACCCCCCTGAGCCGCCCAGGCATCCTTCACTACTCTCATTTTGAGCAAAAGCTCTTGAAATGCTACCTATGTTTAATGACTTTTTTTTAACCTATAATGCTCCATTCAGTATAATCTAAATTCTGCCTCCACCATCCCGTGAAAGCTACTCTTTCTTAGTCAGCAGTAATATCCATCTTGCAACCCTTAAGAGACATAGAGAGGTACAGTACTGGAATACCTTATTCAACTTTATATTTTTTTTTACTTTTTTAAAGATTTTATTTATTTATTAATGAAAGACAGAGAGAGGCAGAGAGAGAGGAGGAGGGAGAAACAGGCTCCATGCCGGGAGCCCAATGTGGGACTGGAAACCAGGACTCCAGGATCACACCCTGGGCTGAAGGCAGGCGCTAAACTGCTGAGCTACCCGGGATCCCCTTTATATTTTTAAAATAGCTTTGGATGGGATGTAAAATGAGATTAATTGGCATTAAAGCTTTGTATCATCTTGATCCAGATGATGTAGGTGATTACTGTAGTTGATCAAGGAATAATGATGTCCTCTCAATCTGAATTGAATGGTAGTGGTGGAATGAACATGGGGGTGTAGATATGAGAGGTGTGTAGGAGAGAGAGAATGAGCAGGATATGATTAGATGTTGCCATCCAGAGAGACAATGGAGTCAAGATCCTACACTAGGTATTTAGACTGAACAACTTGGCAAATGGTAGTGGTCTTTATTACGATACTGCACAGTGGAATAAAAGTAGGTTCTCTAGGATGAAACCTTAGACATATGGATTTTCATCACAGGAATGGCAATATCTAGTTGATATATGTTATTAGAGATCAAAACAGAAAGCTGAAATGGAACTATATCTAGTTGTCCTTTGGTATCCATTCACTCATTTGAAAATTATTTGTTAAATACCCACTTACTGCATATCAGGCAATTTTGTAGGCCCTAGAGATATGTATTTGGGAGGGGGGATTACGGATTTTACATTTGACTTGGTGAAATAAACATAGGACATATTAAATAAGTAAATTATAGGGAATGCTAGAAGATGATATGCATCACAAAATAAAATGTTAGTGTAAATGGAGACAGGGAGTACCCGATCAGAGGTGATGCCACTTATAGACTCATACACAGAGAGATGGAAATTGTAGCCATGAAAATTCACAAACTGAATTTTTCAGCATTCTGTAGAGAAGAGGAACTAGGGAAACTCTCATGAAATCTACGGAGGAGGAGAGGATCACCAGGGTCTGGTGGCCAAGATAAAAATGTGGCTAAAGGGAAAAGAGTTTTCAGTTATACAAAAGCTGGAGGCATCATCGTTAGACTGAAGGCTAAAGAATAATAGGCTTCCAAAATTATAATGAAGCCCAATTTTCTTAACATGCAAGTTCTTGATTAGCAAGGTCGAGCTTCTGACCCCCCCCCCCCCCCCCAGCCTTCAGCCTTATTCCACGCTGTTCTCCTCTTCACTCCATTCACTGCAGCTGTAAGACGCCTCCTTCTCTTTACTGTGTTTACAGCCTGGAAGCCTGAGCACCATGCACCTGCAGCACAGCCCCGCCACCGTTTGAGCAGTTGACAGTCCCAACTCCTCCGTTAGCTTACAACTGCTTCTGCAGAGGACCTCTGTCTGATTTTCCTAGGCTGGCTTAGGCTGCTGGATGTAAGCCTCTATGGTGACATAGAGATTGCCTCTCCCACGTTCATTGCTCTTCTGAGATTTTTATTTTCTGTATTTCCCTAATACTGTAGCACTTTTTAGGTTCAAAGTATGCAGCCATTTCTTCTGGTTGAGTCTACTTATTTATCTACTTTTTTTTTTTCCTTCTTGAAATTATAGACTCTGCTTCATCAACCTCGAATATTTTCGAGTCTTTCCTATGAAATGAACATGTGCCTTGCACTGTCCCATCTAATGGTTCCTGACCAAACTGTTGAGGAGAAGATAAGAGAGAGGAAGAAAGGGAAGATGACAAAGAGGAGATAAACGGAAGGGGAGGGAGAGGAAGAAAAATGACAGCAGAGAGAGAGAGAGAGAGAGAGAGAGAGAGAGAGACAAAGACTATAAGGCAGAAGAACAAGAGGTAAAGGCATTTTTTACAGTTAAAATTTTCATATAAAATGTCTGTATCTTTTTAAATATTTTATTTATTTATTCATGAGAGACAGAGAGAGACAGAGAGAGAGGGGCAGAGACACAGGCAGAGGGAGACATAGGCTCCATGCAGGGAGCCCGACGCGGAACTCGATCCCAGGTCTCCAGGATCACGCCCTGGGCTGAAGGCAGGCGTTAAACTGCCGAGCCAACCGGGCTGCCCTGTATCTTTTGACAATTAGAGATTAAATAGGAATTTTACAAACTCTACTTTTGATTATTTTCTTTTTCTTGAAATTCAGGAATCAAGGACAGCATGATCACAAGAGCAATTAATGAAACTTGAGATTCATATTTCAGCAGGAGGGATTCGTGTTATGAAGGGTAAATAGAGCTCAGGCCTCCTTGAGGAGTCTGTATTTATGCAGATGGAGACTGACATCAGAGGGGAAAGTCAGCAATTACCTCCATCGTTAAAATAATTTGGTTCAAAGGAACAACTAATAAGACTGAGAAAAATGTTTTGCTCTTGGAAAGTTATGAAAGTAGAAAGAATCAAATACACTTCCTTTTTGTTCATGCCACCAAAGGTTCAAGCTATTACCTAACATGAGTCCCTCCCCCAGCCCACCCATGGGCTTAGCTCATGCTAAGTCCTGAGCACGTGGTCACCTTCCTGGTGCTGCCATCTCTAAGACCTCAAAGAAAACTTGCAAACCTACTCATGCATGGTCTCAACACATTCTCCTAAGTAATTCTGGAGAACTGAGTTTGACATATAAATTTTGTTCCCTTATCAGGGCTTCTAGAGGGCAAGAAGCATAACTTTCACACTTGCATTGGGAGAAGCCAGCCCAGTGCTTGTCCCAGAATGTCCCACTGCCACCACCCGGACATAGAGTCACATGTAGACTCATACATCTAAATACCTGCAGAGAAGACAATGGGTTATCTCACGACTTTTAGAGTAGACGAGAAAACACATGCTGAAGTTCAAAGCCAGAGATCGTGATGCCATACTTCACGATGGTGAAGCAGATGATAACCTGTGTGAGCTGGACTCATGCTCTCCCCTCTTGGCTCTGTGGCTTGCTACTCAAGCAACTTTAGAGGGATTGGCATTATCTTCTTATGTCAGTGGCAATTAGCAGACATCCTTTTTAGACCTTGCTTCCCCCCCGCCACCCGCTCCAACGCTCTCTCTCATACACACTCGAGAAAAGGGTCTACTTTTAAGCAACGGTCACTTACTTCCCACTTCCACTCTCTAATTATCTGCAGCCTTTGCCTTTGCCAGCATCACCTGCCTGTGTTGGCTGCCCCGTAGCCTGCTGGATGCCAGTGGTTGGGAAATGTGAGTCATAGGTTTTTCTCAGCCTCTGAGATGCTAAATCTATAGTTTAGATTCCTCTAGACTATAAAAAGGCTATGCGAAGGCTTCCAAAAAATGATATTTTATATTAAGCAATGATACCTATTTTTAATTCCTTACAGGACCGAGTGCCAGCTCAAGTATCACCTGTAATGTAGCGAAAATAAGTGCTGTCATCCAATTGCCTAAGCCACTCTCTAGACTCACACTTAATTTACATAGGACAGGAGGCTGTGCCTAGTAGAAGCACTCTTCAATCCCTCTTTAACTGATAGATAAAGTACACAATGAGGTAACTCCCAGAAAATTGCAGGGCTGTTCTTTTCTAAAGTGGCTGAAATTTTTGGAGACACAGAAGGCTTCCTCCTTAGACATGGGGCAGCCCAGGGAGCAGAGCTCAGCCTCAGCAGGCACATGCACTGTGGCTTGAGGGCAGGCCTTTCTCTAGTTGTTACATAACATTTCTGAAGCTGTGGACACCATTGTGCATGTCCCTACCAACTGCACAGAGCTCTGTGAATGAGCATGGTAGGAGACTATAATTTTTTCTACTGTACTGAAATACTGGTTCAAAGGCAAGCAAATAGCATAATAGGGATTCATTTGTCACAAAAGCATAACAATGACAACAACAACAACAAAAAAACCTGGAAAAACCACTCAAATTAACCCTCTGTGTGCTCCAACATGGTATTTTATGCCTTTCAGACTAACCATGAATGTCCTACAATAGTGATGAAGGGAAGAAAAGCACACGGGCGACACACCAGCTCTCTTTCCCCATTTGAGAACTTCCAAACCTGGCATTCTGTTTAAATGATGGCACAGTGAGATAGAAAATGCCCAGCACAAAGAGTCCAGGTAAGGTGACTGAGTGTCTTGACTAGGACGGCTTCCCCTTGGCTTTGAGACAAGCTTTTTTGACTGTATTCGCTTCTAGGACTTACATATGAGTTCTACATAAGGCTGTTTATTTTATCTCCAGATATGCATGATATAAAAGGTGCTAAAGAATCTTCAGTGTCCTTGTCCTATGGTATTTATTATCTGACTCCCCCCCCCAAGTGTAGTGCCTCATCCCTTCAGCCTAAACTTGATTTCACTGAAAGTGAATATCCTTTCCATTTGAGAAAATATATTACGTTATTGTCATTTGCAAGTGAATGCGGATGATAACTCGTATTTGTACAGCACTTCCACATTATTCATTGCACTTAATCCCTACAGAAACTAAGATGACAATGTATTTATTTTACAGAGATGTTCAGAGAAATTGCAATTCTCCAGAGTCACTAATTGGCCACTAATTGGCAGAGGCAGAATGAGAACTGATCTGCCCAGGTAATCTATCACTGATCCTACGGTGCTTTCAGCATCAAATGTGCTGCCCACATAGGTCTGATGAGAGTCTCAGGAAGGTCTTGACTAGAAGAAGCACCATAGGGTGGAAGAGAAGTCAAAGGAGAGGGCAGAGAGCATTTAATACCGTCTCTAGAGCTAGCTCTGTTGCTGTTCTTGCAGGATGCTGATGCAGCTGAGAAATGGTATTGCAATAAGTGTGAAGAGACTGAGTGGAATCTACTTCCAAGTATTTTAAAAATAATATTCGGTGATCAGTTCAGGGGTGTGCTGCCACTCAGATATCTTTCTGTTGTAAAGTTAACCCTTTCCGAGGGTCATCACCTACCCAGCAGACAGGCACGGGCAGTATGTAGATATGCACCAGCCAACAACAACCCAGTCAGCTGCCGGTGCTGCCCATCACACGCCTTCTGCTTGGAAGGCCGGAGACCCACTGAACACAATCAAGCTGTCAGCGACAGCACACACTGCACTTTCTGGAATGTGCGAATGCTGACATATTAAAAAAAAAAAAAAAAAAACTTTGCTTCCCTGAATTTTGTACTTGTGACAGCACCTAGGCTCCATCGCCTATGGTTATGGAAATGAGGCTCTCCATTCACTTTGCACCTAAGAAAATGAAAATATTAGGGACAATTATTCTATCCACTATTGGCTGTTAATTCTCACAGCTTCTAACATAAATTTTATTCCTTCAACATCACAGAATTCCATTGTTCATTTCAAGTAGCTCATTTAATGGTACTGGGACTACGTTTGGCACAGAGTAAGCACTTACTGTGTGCTCTCTGTAGAGGATAGTATGATAAAATTGAAAGTTATCTCTGCAGCACATCAGAGAATGTCAGATCTGTGATTACAATATCGAGATAAAAGCTATGTGACTGAAAAGCTGACTTTTAAAAAATAAAATCATAAAGTAAATGACTCTCACATGAATTTCTAAAGATTGTGAAGACTAGTTTAAAACCAATTTATAGGGGATCCCTGGGTGGCTCAGCAGTTTAGCGCCTGCCTTTGGCCCAGGGCGTGATCCTGGAGTCCCAGGATCGGGTCCCACGTCGGGCTCCCGGCATGGAGCCTGCTTCTACTTCCTCCTGTGTCTCTGTCCCTGCCTCTCTCTCTCTCTCTCTCTCTCTCTCTGTCTATCATGAATGAATAAATAAATAAATAAATAAATAATAAATAAATAAATAAATCTTTAAAAAAATAAAAAAAATAAAACCAATTTATATGAAATGCAAAGTAATTTAGTAAGTATTAATAACAATGATGGGTAATAGTTGCACAGAGATAAACCCCTATTTCCCTTGGGGGTAAAAATAAGTTCATTGGTATATTCACTAACCGTGCATGAGATTCACCATTGAAGTAACAGCTCAACACACCAGCTCTCATGGTGCTAATATTCCAGTCAGCAGCACAGATTATAAACAGAACTGACATAGAACGTACCACTAAGTTAGGTAGAAATAAAGCAGAGAGGATGGAGAACAGGTAACAATTTTGAACAGGATGGCCAGGGGAAGACACACTTAAGCACCAGATGTGAGCCAAGAGCTGGACTGTGGACCATGGGAAAGAGCCAGGGGGATTAAGAAGAGGAGTGACATTATCTGATGCGTGCTAAGAAGAAAACACTCTAGCTCCTATTTGGGGGATGGTCTGGTTAGACCAAGAACAGAAATAGAAAGTTGTATGGGGAAATGTGGGGGACAGAAGGCTAGAGTCGATAGTGGCTTGGACTAGGGTTGCAGCAGGGCAGATCATGAGGAAGTTAAAAGAGAAAACAGAGTCCACAGGCTTCCCCAATAGGCTGAATGTGGGTATGAGAGTAACGTTAAATGCTCTTCCCCTGAGTATCTAGCAAGACGTAGTTACTAGTTCCTTGATGAAGATGGATGAGGGGGTAAATAGAGGGCAGGGGGAAGGGCACAATTTGTGGCATGCCAAGTTTGAGACATTTATTAGAATTCCAAGTGAAGATATCACCTCTATAAATCTGGAATTTTTTTTAATTTGTATTTATTTATGATAGTCACACACACAGAGAGACAGAGAGGGAGAGAGAGGCAGAGACACAGGCAGAGGGAGAAGCAGGCTCCATGCACCGGGAGCCCAACGTGGGATTCGATCCCGGGTCTCCAGGATCACACCCTGGGCCAAAGGCAGGCGCTAAACCACTGTGCCACCCAGGGATCCCTATGAATCTGGAATTTAGAGGGGGAAATTTTCACTGGCATTTAAAACAAAGTGGTGGTAGGAAGTGTCCTGGTGATGTTTCAAGCCCTGAGAGGGGAAGACCTAAGGAGTGAAAAGGGAGAAGAGGAGATGCTAGGGACAGACCTGGAGTGCACCATCACTTAGAGCCTCCCTGCCCAACATGCCAGCCCTTATGCTTGGGGCTCCTTAAATTTAAATTAAGTAAAATGAGTTAAAATTAAAATTTCAGTTCCTCAGTCACAATGGCCGCATTTCAACTGCTCACGTGTCATGCATGGCTAGTGGCCACTACACGGGGCAGCACAGCCTATGTGCAATTCCATAATTATAAAATTTACTTTGGTTAATGTCACTTTGAATACTAAAGAGATAAGGAGAGACAGCAAAGGAGACTAGGAAAAACAAATCAGTCCAGAAAAGGAGGATGAGGTCCCAGACAATGTGGGTAGCTCAGAAGACAAGCAAAAAACCTGATTTAAAAGAAAAAAAAAATGGATCAAATTCTGCTATTGGGTCAATTAAGATGAGAGCTAACAATTGACTAATTGGACTTAGGCACGTGGCGATGATGTTTTGGCTCAGCACACATACTGGTTTGCTGGAATAGATCTGATCTCTGCTTGTAGATCTGTTAAAGCCAATTAGTTACCTTAACACCCCTTATATTTTAAATGTCAAGATTCAAACGTTAAGTTTTATAGTTCTCTTAGACCGATGATCTTTACAAGATCAATTTAACTACAGGAGAAGGAAGATGTTAATTTAGATTCTAGAGAGAATAAGAGGAGAGGAATGAAAACCAGAAAGAATACAACTTTCCAAGTAGTTTTGCTACTAGGGCAGTAGAGAAATGGCACAGTAGACAGAGAAAGATGCAGAGCCTGGGGGGCGACTACAGCTTTGTTGTAAGATGGTAGAATAGCAATGTGTCTGCTGAAGTGAACCGCTCCATCAAGAACTGAGCAAGACTGGGGATTCCCGGGTGGCTCAGCGGTTTAGCACCTGCCTTTGGCCCAGGGCGTGATCCTGGAGGCCCATGTCGGGCTCCCTGCATGGAGCCTGTTTCTCTCTCTCTCTCTCTCTCTCTGTCTCTGTCTCTCATGAATAAATGAATGAATGAATGAATGAATAAATAGATAGATAGATAAATAAATAAATAAATAAATAAATAAATAAATAAGAACTGAGCAAGATGGCCTTAGCATTCCCCTCATCATGAGTCTACTTTACACTGGTTTCTTCTTAGTTCTATGACATGACATCCCTTTTCTCAGAGCATTTACTTCAGAAAACCTATAATTATAAATTGTTTACTTCCTTCTGCTCCCTTGAGATTTATGTAAATCTTTTTAAAAGACTCTTGCCAGACTTGCAACCCAGTAATATATGTCTCAAGCACCTAAGGCCCATCCTTTGAAATGTAATCATTAGGGAACACAGCACCCCCATCTCTCAGTTTCTGTGGCAGCCTAACCTCAGTGCTCACTTGCTCCAAGTTTCAAAACTACCTCAAGTCACAGAGAAATTTTACTTAACCTTTAAATTAAGCCAGTAAGTAAACAGAGCCTATGATCTCCCAATACCAGCTCTTAAAACCCCTCCTCACAAAACAATAATAACAAATAAGAGAGCCAATGGAAACTTGAGATGATGGACAGGTTTACGGCATGGATAGAGGTGATGGTTGCATGGGTGTTGTCTTAGTCTGGGTGGTTAAACAACATTATTTCTCACAATTCTGGAAGCTATAAAATCCAAAATCAAGGCTCTAGTAGATCCAGTGACTGATGAGGGCCTGCCTTATGGTTCACTGTGTCCTCATTTGGCAGAAGTAGGGATGGAGCTCTCTAGGGGCTTTCTGATAAGGGTATTACCACACTCATGGGAGCTCTACCCTCAGGACATCATCACCTCCCAAATACCTCAGTTTCAAATATCACACTGAGGGTTAGGGTCAACCTAAGAATTTTAGGAGGAAAGAAACAGTCAAGAGCAGGTACATATTTATCTCTAAACTCGAGTTGTATACATTAATTATTAGCTTGTTGTATATCAATAAAATAAAATGGGGGCGGGGAAACCTCCCACCCTGAGTTTAGGTAGAGTTGAGCTCAGGCTGAGTTCTGGTCTCTTTCCTCTGTTGCAATAGTCTGGAATAAATTGTTCCTTGACTGTCTAAGTTTGGCTGGAGCAACTTTTCCTTTGATAGAAGGGCAAAAATGACTTTTAAAAAAAGGAGTTAGGGAAAAATTAGTATTGTTTCTTGTTGGTGGTGAGAGAGCACAGAATCTAAGTGGGAGGTGGAGGTGATCATGAGATAGCAGGATGGATACAAAGAGGAAAAGCTATAGAGAAGAAATAGTCATTTATGAGAAGAGAAGAATGATAGTATGAGGGAAAGGAACCACAAGTCGATCTTTAAGAGTCCACTGGGGTTAACGGTCATGATTTAGAGTCATTCTAGTTAGCATGGAGGTGCATTTCTCCCCAGTCATGTGCAGGTACATATAGAGAAAGCAGATATTTGGATGTAGCCAATGCTGGTGCCAAGGTGGCCTTTGAAATATGAGCAGGAAATGGGATCAATATTGAATGCAAGAAGGTGATAATAAGGATCAATTGTGGCATTTAAGTAGAAAGGTGAGAACCACAAAGAGGTAATAGTGGGGAACAGTGAGAAATTGGGAGAACAATAGATGCAGGTACAGAAGAAACTGAAAAATTGTTGGAATCAAACGAATGAAGCTGGAAATATGTAGTGCTGCTCAAAGCCTAAAACATTTTAAGTGGAGATTATAGGGAGATTAAATTTATTTTTACAAAACCTATGCCATGTTATGGCAATGAGAAAGAATGGCTGAAGAAGCATAGAGAACACAATTATTGGCAGAAAGGCTGAAGAACTCAAAAGCTAGGTCTTTAAAAAAAATATTTTAATGGGTATTAAATATTCAAATTATTCTTAGAGGATTATGAATGGAGAAAATAAACACAGACCAGGATTGAAAATTTTCAAGGACAGGGGAAATGACTGTTTAAGGCTTGAATACATACAAAATAATGAGGTATAAAAGTTAAAATATTAAGGAAGCCCCCCCTTCCCACTCTTACTTGGCTTTTTCAAAGATCCAGCAAAATCTGACATTATTAACTCAGTGATGGTCATTTTCACTCAAGTTCCCCAGAAAGACTGAGGCAAATAGATAATAATTATGAATACTGTGTTTGGGAGCTAGGATTCTGGGGCAATGTTAATGAAGAAAGGGGAGATGAGGTGGGCACAGTTAGGATAGAACTCGAGGTGCCCTGTTACCTGCTGGTCACAGCACCACAGCGATCTGAGAGAGACACTGTTTATCACCCGGCAGGTGCTTTCTGCTCAGCCACCTGATGTCTCCAAATAAACTGCACAGAGGAAGTGTGCCTGGGGGCAGTCCATGGGAGGGAGGAGGAACTGTGCCTTGGAGCAGTCTACAGAAGGGAGGAGGAAGAGAAGCGTGCCTGTCAGTCGTGTCCCTTTTTTCATATTTCCTGATATGCAAAGTTTTTATGCATTTCCAGGTGACATCTTCTGGCTCTTTGGCACTGTGTGGGAAGCCAGATTTTATATCATCTGGTACGGTGCTTCTCCCAAGTCCAGAAACGGCACAAGGAGTCAGAAAATCAGGACACAAAACAGCAGTCAAGAAGGGTCCAGGCATCCAAGATAAATAGTTGCTCAGCCCCAAGGACAGAACTGTGTGAGCATTCATGAGAGGGATTTATAAATAGTAATATGATACATAAATGCCAGGTATCATTTTTTATGAATTTCCCCTGATAATATTTATTGTTTTTGCTTTAAGACTCTAACAGAATCCTCAAAAAGTATCTTTGAAGAAATGCACACATATACCTTCATATATAATAAGAAAGTCCTTACAGAGAAAAGTCCAAAGAAGGATGACAAAAACCATGTATTTTTAAACTATTCAGACTTCTCATTTCAGCACCGATACGTAAAATAACTTGGAATTTGTCATTCTCATTCTTTTTTTTTTTCTTTTGTCATTCTCATTCTTACAACAAGAAAAGTATAAATGAACTAGTAATTGATGACCTATTCTTGGATACATCAGTGAATTGAAACCCACTCCTGCTCCAAATCTTGAAGGGCAGCTAAATCTAGAGAGTTGCAGGAGATACATGCTCCACTGGAACAGACGCTTTGTTAATCCATAAACTGGAAAAAAAAATGTTAAATAACAATTTTAATCATTTTCTGCAGGCTAAGTTTATACTAGCCTCAGAGAGAGAAACTTACAGTGGCTTACAGACTTTAAAAATAAACTTCTGTGGGTATAATCTCCAGAAAACACAATATATTCTTGTGAAGATCAGAGAAACATCTCCTCCTGATTCTGGCAGTATGGGAGTGGGGAATCTTTATGAAATTCATCCAGAGCATTCTTCACAAACGGGCCTACTCAGCAGGGAAGTGACTTTACAAGGGCTTTATACCAGCTGAGAGAAGGGAACTGCTCTGAAGCAGCACCCTCTAGACTTCCTATTTCACAGAAGGGGTTAAAAATAAAAGCTGTTGGTGGAAGAAATACTTGTAAAGATCACAGCCCCAAGACACCGGCCCACTAAAGGAGTAAGCTATAATCATAAGATTATACAATGTTTCCCTCTCCCATATCTCATTGTCACACCAACAGGAATCCACTCTAACAGTGGATTGCCATTGGGAAGCTACAAAATACAAATGCTATCTGAGCAGGAGTTCTAAGAGAATCTCAAGTTCAACAATGACACAAAGACAAGGTCACTGGAAGAATAAGAGGTTCTAGGAGTTCTGATAATGGCAAACATTAAACACGGACCAACTCCCAGCCTAGATAAACACAGAACTTAACACTGAAGGCCTACTGGACCTCAGTCCTACTACCCCATACATTACGTTCAGCCTTTCACAAAAATTACAAGATAGGCTAAGAGGCTGAAGAGACAAGAAAAGCATCAAACAGACTCAGATTTGGGTATGAGATATTTCAGAGTTATCAGACAAAATTTAAAATTACTATAATTCACATGCTAAGGGTGATGATGGAAAAAGTGGACAACATGCAAGAGTCACAAACATTACAAGAAATGTAAGAGAAAATGGAGACTCTGAAACAATCAAAAGTATATACTAGAAATCAAAAACACTCTAATAAAACTGAAGAGTGTCACATCTGAAGACTGGACATGGTCAAGACAAGAGTCAATGAACTTGAAGACATGTCAATAGAAATCCCCACACTAAGACCCAAAGAGAAAAAAAAAAATATTAAACACAATGTCCAAGAAAAGTGGGACAATTTCAAAAGGTGTAATGTCACATGTCATTACTTAGAATAGAAACAGAAGGAAAACAATAGAGTAGAAGGATATTTGGCAAAATAATGGCCAAGAACTTTCCTAAATTAATGATACAAAATATTGTTGTCATTACCAATGGAGACTCAGTTTCAAACAGGATTATTATCAAAATGTACACGTCAGCATTTTGCATTTAAAATACAAGAAAATGAAAACAAAGACAATACCTTGAAAGCAGACAAATGAGCGATCTACTCACTAAAGGAAGGGTAAAAATTAGAGTACTTCTCATCAAATACTGTGTAAGGATGAGGAGAGTGAAAAAAAATACTTAAAATATTGAAAGAAAAGATTAAATACTCCCCAAACGAGAATTCTATACTCAGTGAAATGATTCTTCAGAAAACAAGGAAAAATGATGACTTTCTCCTTTCAACAAAACTGAAGGAATTCATCATTGTAGATCTGTCCTATAAGAAATGTTAAAAGAAATTCACAAGGAGAGGAAAAATGATGTAAGCAAGAAACTTGAATCTACATAAATCAAGGAAGCCCAATAGAGAGGAAATCAATGAAAGTTATATACAATATTATTATTTTTTCTAAAAGATAATTATTTAGAATAATAATAATAGTAATCATAGCATATCAATGAGTGAAATGAATGAAACAATGCCATTAAAGACCAGAGGGAGGGATTGGCTATTAATAATATGTTGTAAGATAGCTGCCTTACAAGGTGCCTGGTGGCTCAGTGGGTTAAGCATCTACCTTTGGCCCTGGCAGTGATTCCAGGTCCTGGCATTGGGTCCCACTCAAGCTCCCTGCTCCGTGGAGAGCCTGCTTCTTCCATCTCTGCCTCTTCTTGCATCTCTCCAACTCTCCTGAATAAATAAATTCAATTTTTTAAAAAGATACCTAACTTAACATGAAGTAGTATAATGTTATTTGTAGCTGGACTTAAATTAGTTACAAATGCATGTTGCAAACCAATAAACTGACTTTAGAAATGACTTAGCATACTTGATATGCTAAGAGAAAAAAAGTAAAATCATATAAAATGCCCAATTAAACTCAGAGAAGAGAGAAAACGAAGGGGAAAAGAAACCAAGAAAAAAATGCAGTGGACAGAAAACAGTTCCAAACATAGTAGTTATTAACCCAAACAGAAGAATAATTACTTTAAATGTGAATGTTCTAAATATAGCAATGAAAAAACAGAGATTGTCCTAAAGGATTTAAAGAAGAAAAACAAAACAGAAGAAAAAACTAAAAAACAAAAAAATTAAGCCCAATTAAAGTTGTCTACAAGAAATTCACTTCAAATATAAATAATCATTAGGCGAATACTAAAAGATAGGTAAACAGTAAAAGGATATATCATGCTAACATTAATCAAAAATGACATGACTTGTGTGATAAAGAAAGACATTACATATGACATAGAGGATCACTCATCCAAGAATATGTAACAATCCTAAACAAATGTACATCTAATAACAGAGTGCCTAATAGATGAGGCAAAGCTTTACAGAATTAAAAGGAGAAATAGACACTATTACAGTAGGAGATATCATCAGCCTTCTTTTAAGAAATGGCAGATCCAAAAGCCAAAAAGATCAATAAAGAAATAGATGACCTGAAGATCAGTGTCATTCAACTTCATCTAAATTATGTTTACAGAACACTCTATCCTCCAACAAGAAAATACATGTCTCTTAAGATCATATGGAGCATTCACCAAAATAGGTATAAGTAAGGGTTGTAAAGCACATCTTAAATTTAAAAGAGTAGAAATCATACAAAGTATCTTCTCATACCACAGTGGAACTAATCTAAAAAAATAATAGCATAAAGATCACTGGAAAATCCTGAAATATCTGGATATTAAAAAGTACAGTTCTTTTAAGTAGGCTCCATGTCTGGCATGGAGCCCACCACAGGGCTTGAACTCACAACCCGGAGATCAAGACCCCAGCTGAGATCAAGAGTTGGATGCTTAACCAACTGAATGCACCCCATTAAACAACACACTCCTAAGTGACATTGGTCAAAGTCCCAAGGTCAATTAAAATATTTTGCAGTAACTGAAAATAAAAAATGATCAACATATGTATATTGAATACAGTGTGCACAGGGAGATTTGTAGTATAAATGTGCGTATTAAAAAATAAAAATATCTAGGGTCTCCTGGGTGGCTCAGTCGGTTGTCTGACTTGATTTCTGCTCAGGTCATGGTTTCAGGGTCCAGAAATCAAGTTCCATGTCAGGCTCCATGCTGGGTGTGGAACCTGCTTAAGATGCCCTCTCTCCTTTCCCTCTGCTCCTCCGCTCCCACTCCTACTCTCTCTCTTTCTCAAATAAATTAATAAATAAGTAAAATGAAAATATCTAAAATTAATAACATAAACTTCCTTTTTTGGAAACTAGAGAAAGAAGATCAACTTATGCTTATAGGAAAACAGGAAAAATAATTAAAATCAAAGCAGATATAAATAAAATTGAAAACAAGGGAGCAACAGAGAATATCAGCGTGTAATAGAAGTTGTTCCTTGAAAAGAGCAGTAAAATTGACAAACCTCTTAGCCATGCTAACCAAGAAAAAAAGAGAAGATAAAAGTTACCATGTCAGAAATGAAAGGGATATTTCTACTGATCTCTACTGATACCATGTACCTTGAAAGCATCCTAAAGGATATTATGAACAAAACCATTCCCACAGCTTTGATGACTTAGATGAGGACCATTCTTTGAAAGGCACAAACTATCATAACTCACTCAAAGAGAAATGAATAATCTGGACAGATCTATGTCTGCTAAAGCAATCAAACTCGCTAATTAAACCTTTCAACCACAACAACAACAAAAAGCATGAGGACCAGAACATTTCATTGGTGAATTCCACCAAGTATTTTAAAAAAGAAAGGATGATGATCAATTCTCCACAGTATCTTTCAGAAATTAGGAGCAAAAGTAACACATTCTAATTTTGAGAGACATTCACACTGTATCAAGCTCAGTTTCTAAGACAGGAAAAGAACAGACTAATATCTCTCATGAACACTTATGCAAAATGCTCAACAAAATACCAGGAAATAAAATCCAAGAAACGTATAAAACTAATTTTACACTATGACAAGGTATCCAATAGTGGTTCATCAATCAAAAATGATGTTTTAAAAAAAAAAAAAAAAAAATGATGTTTTACTACATCAACAGGCAGGAGAACAAAAAGCATATGATCACATCAATTGCTTCAGAAAAAGTATCTCACAAAACTCAATAGCCATTCCTAATAAAAACTCTCAGCAAACTAAAAATAATGAGGAACTTTCTCCAACTTGTTTAAGCACATCCTTAATATACCTTCAGCTCGCACCATACCATGATGCATTTTCAGCTGACACCAGCAAGAAGCTGGACACGTTCCCATTTTGAGAAACATGGTAAGATTGCCCCCTCTCATACTTTAATCCAACATCTACTAGAAGTCCTACCTAGTGCAATAGAAAATTGAAGGAAATAAATGAATGGAGAAGTAAAACAATAAATGACATGTTTGTTTATGTAGAAAATCCAAACAATTGGCAAAATAACTTCTGGAACTAATAAGCGAGGAAAGCAAGGTAAGGATATGAGGTACAAGATATCTTGTTATCTTTTACAAGACAAAAAGTTTATATACAAAAGTTAATCGCTTCCCTACACGCCAACAATGAACTACTAGAATTTAATATTAAAAAATAAAACATTTGCAATCACACCAAGTAAAATGAAATACTCAGGTATAAATATAACAAAATATAGATAAGCTCTATCTATAAAAAGCTACAAATTTCTCATTAAAGAAATCAAAGACAACCTAAATAAATGGGGAGATACTCCATGTTTCCATGCTCATGTATTAAAAGAGTCAATATTTTTTTAAGATTTATTTAATTATTTGAAGAGAGAGAGAGAGACAGATGGGGAGAGAGAAAGAGAGAGAGAAGGTGGGAAAAGGCAGAGGAAGAGAATCGCAAGCACACTTGCCACCGAAGAGCAGAGCCCGAACCAGAACCACAAGATCATAACTCGAGCCAAAATCAAGAGGCAGATGCTCACCCGACTGAGCCACCCAGGGGTCCCAGAACAGTCATTATTTTTAAGATGTCAATTATCCCCATTTTTATTTATAGATCCCAATCCAATCTCACTCAAAATCTCAGCAAGCTACTCTGCAGATATTGGCAAACTTATTCTAAAGTTTACATGGAAAAGCAAAGCCCCCAGAACAGCCAACATATTATGAAAGCACAACAGTTGAAAGATCCTACCTAAATTCAAGACCTACCCTAACGTGACATTATTCCAGACAGCTTTATGCAAGACAGCATGGTGTTAGTGAGAGAATGAACAGAGAGAAGCAATGTGACCCCACTAGCAATGAGGACCACCAGTGCCCGGACACTGGTTTATAATGCATCATCCCATAAAAGGAACCAGGGTTCTGGGACAAATAGGTGATTCTAGGGCTGAGGCGGGACTTACATGAGATGAGCTTAGAATATTTTATAGAGCAGAGAGTAAGAACGTACCCAAAAGAAATTCTAAATTGTTGAGAGTGAGTCAAAGGGACATGGAAGCCACCTGTACAAAATCCTGATGGCCAATCATGGGATAATTAGAGCAATAAACTGTCAAAATTAAAAAACAAATGATATAGTACAGTACTGTGCTATACCCCAAATTATAAAATAAATAACCATGAGCTAACACTGATATAAATAAATGACCGAATAAGTAAAACCAAATAAATAGCAGAGAACCGACAGGGCTCCTCTGCAAAATTCCCAATGTCATAAAAATATATTCAAGGAGGTAGAGTATATTGTACCATCCCTTAAATGGGGGCCACACAGACGGACTTCCTTCCAAAGTAAACAACATGGAAAATGCAGGTCGGGGGAATAACGTTATTGTGGGGAGGAAACGTGACAAAAACTCCCTCATCCCGGTGGTGAAGGTCAACATCAAAGAGATAAATATGGCCCTTTAGCTACGATGGTCTTGCTCCCCAAAACCCACCACACCTGCCTAATCATGAAAAAAACATCAGACAAATCCAACCGAGGGCCAGTCTGCAAAATACTAATCCATACGCCTCAAAAACTCTACGTTTTCAAGAGCAAGGAAAGTCTGAGAAACTGTCATACGATCATCCTAAGGAGACATTTTGACTAAATGCAGCATAGTTTCCTGGTTGGGATCCTGGAACAGAAATAGTTAAAACTTAGAGCTATCAGAATGAAGTCTGGACTGTAATTAATACCAACACATCAATACTGGTTCATTAGCCATAAAAAAAAAAAAAAAATGTAGTGTCCTAATAGGAGATGTTGATAATGGGAAAAATTGGGTGTGGGGTACATTAAAACTCTCTGTGTCCTATCGCCTCAAATCTCCATAAATATAAAACTATTCCAAAATAATTTTTAAAGCAAGTAAATGATTTAAATATGCTTATTATCTTTATTTGTGTCTAATGTTAGATGAACTCACACTTCTTTAAATATCTTAAAGTTTCAGGGAGAGAGAGAGCAAAAGCTCCATGTTCAGGAGGTTTAAATTCTACCCCTATCACTCTTCACCTGTGTCATTACATGCAAATCCCTGTCTCCTCATTTTCTACCTCGTGAAGATGAAGTGATGAAGTGTTTAGATCCTTCTATCGCTGGCAGCTACAGCTTCTAACTTCATTCTCTAAAATTGCTAGAAGAGTACTACTTCCATTTGGATAAATAATAAATATCCATCCACTGAATGATGCACTTCTCCTTTATTTCTCATAAAGACTGATGAATTGACACTATTGATAGAATAATAAAAGGTTGTTGATGCAGCTGATTCAAGATGACCAAAATGGTGGGATGTGATTAATCTTTAAATCACAGAGTCATAGGCTATCAAGGTGGGAATGAGCTATTTTATAGATAAGTTGACTGCGTTCTACAAAGAGAGGAGATTGCCAATGTCTTTAGTTCATGATATAAATCTTTAGGCATCCAATGCATCCATCGAATTTTAAATTGAAAATTATCCACGCATTTTTAAAAATACTTGATCATATGCTTATTAAATCCTTCCCCCTAAAATAGCAAAAAGACTAATGAGAGATCCTTTGACAGTTAACTCTATACGTGCATATACACACATACGTGTCCATACATGAACCTATATAATGTTTAATGGTTTTCTATGAAAACAGCCATTTTATTTACTTATCTGATTTCTGATTGCGTCGCTCATGTGCATGAAACAATCACCACCTCCTTCTTGGTACTCAGAGCTGAAGCATGAACGTGACTTCAGCGTTGACCCCAGAAGGCACTTGCTTCTAACAGGTGTGGTCTATTTGACGCCCCACTGGGGAGGCACTCTCCGGGTTTGAAATACAGAACAACTGTTAGGCGGCGTGTTGCAGAATTCATAAAGTGTGTTTTCCAACACAAACGGGAACTAAGTTCTTGGGGGAATAAAGGCAACAAAAGATTCATGTTTTCTCATTAAAGAAAACTCTCTCCTTCCAACCTAGAAAACACACACAATTACATGCAAATGATATGATTTTAAACTTCTGGGATAATCTATTCTCATAATTAAGCACAGTACAACAATATTTTAAACAGCTCTCACAAATCACCATGAATCATATGGACCCTGTAGCGCACTGTGATCAAAAACAAAACTCCAAGGACACAATATTGTTCTAAGCTTTAGGGGCTGAAGGATGATACAATAGACCAAACATATATAATTTATAGAACCAGGAAGAAAGAACTCAGTTTTTTTTTTCTTTTTTCCTTTCCTTCTCTTTCTTTCTTTTTCTTTTTCCTTTTTTTTTCTTTTCTTTTTTTCTTTTTCACCATTATAGGAAAACTCAGGCTTTCACTATCAAATACGTATTCCCCTGGAGATACAGTGTTTAATATGGTTTTCAGAATCTGGCACTGGTCCAGCAAAATTCTCACTTAAAATTCCTACAATTAAATTGGCTAATGAGAATCATGTTAACACAAAATTGCTCATGCTTTCGTGTTGAGAAAGGATCTTCACAATCCTGGCTAATGGAGGTTTAAAAAAAAAAAAAAAAAAAGGACAAATTAATCCAATTACCTTGTTTTTTCTTTCCTATTCCAAGGAAAAAGAGTACATTTCTTTACAATCAACATTCAGCACATTTCCCTAATTAATGCAATTTGATAAAATGAAACAAATTCATGATGTCATTAGCTGAGTTCTGCTTAATGAACTTGGGTTATATGAAACATTAACGGCGGAGCAAAATCCATTTCTGTGGCCAGGGAAACACACATTTATCATTTCAGTACATTTACTTTGGAAGTACCAATCATGAAGGCTTATCACTACAATCATCATGTCTTGATAAATCAACATAAATTTACATTTTGATCAATGCCATCGTTAAGCCCAGACTGTGGAGAAAGGAACTCACTGCTTGGTAAAGTGGCGGAAGTTAAATCTGCCTCTTGACAGAATGATAAGGGGATTGCCTGCTGGACCACCATTTCTTGCTTTCTTTTTTTTTTTTTTTTTTCATTTGGAACTGTATTTATCTTACCAGGTATGATAATAACCATCAATATGCTTCAAATCATGGAAAAGATGTTTACTTCCATAGACACACTACGGTGGTGTTTTAGGGATAAGGCAAAAGAACTGAAAGTCGCCAAGTTACGTGGAATCTACAAATACTCTTACTCATTCCTGTTATCTTCCGTGGAGCCCTTTTCACTATCCAAGCAATTTAGACACATGTCACACAGGAGATCATCTACTCACTACTCACTGGGATGATGAGAAGATAAACTAAACACTTCAAAGTTTGGGGCACCCGGGTGGCTCAGATGGTTGGGTGTCTGCCTCTGGCCTGAGTCATGATCTCAGGGCTGCACACCCGGCTCCCGGCTCAGCGGAGTCAGCTTCTCCCTCTTCCTCTCCCCCTGCTTGTGCTCTCTCTCTCTCTCAGATGAATAAATAAAAACATTTTCAAAAATACACATTTCTAAGTTCTTTACCTTCCGAAAGAAAAACAAGTGTTATTGCAAAATCACCTTATCTCGTATGTGATTTACACACAGTAAAGTGAAATACTCCTTTCCTTCCCTCTAAATTCTCTATTATTCTAGCATGCATGATGTTTCTCGCCAGTTGTTTGTCATCATTTTTATCATTATTGGCAAAAGCCAATAATTTATTCATATTCTCTTAGTTTTCAACTAGTGTTCTTTTTCTGTTGTGTAGTCTCATTCAAGAAACCACATCACAGATGGGGGTCACTAGCCCAGCCTCTCCTGGCGGTTGGCAGCTCTTCAGTTTAATTGACCTTGGCAGGTTCGAAGAGAAGTGGCCAGGCGAATTGAAGAGTTCTGGATTTGTCTGATGCTACTTTTCCCATGATTCGATGGGAGTTAAGGCTTTTCAAGAGGAAGACCACAGAAGTAGCGTACTATTTTCACCACATCCTATCAAGACCTCGATCCAGTAGAACTGTTAAGATTCATTTAATTGAGGGATGCCTGTTGGCTCAGTCAGTTAAGCATCTGCCTTGGGCTCAGGTCATGATCCTGGGGTCCTGGGATGGAGCCCCCACATCAGGATCCCTGCTCAGCGGGGCGTCTGCTTCTCTCTCTGCCTCTGCCCCTCCCCCTGCTCATGCACACATACTCCTTCTCTCTCCCTCAAATGAATAATAAACAAAAATTCATGTAAATTGAATTGGCTAATGAGAATCATGTGAACACCAAGTAGCTGATGCATTCCTGTTGAAAAAGGACCAGCATGGTTTATCACTATCAACACGATTCATTACTATTGATGTAAACTTTGACAACTGGCTGAGATCCCGTGTTCAGTTACCTCCACTCTAAACTTATTATCCCCTCCTCTTCCGCGATAGGCTCTTTGGAAATAAGTCACTTGTGTGTGTCCCAAACTTAAGAAAAGGAGAGTTACGGTCCACCTCCCTTCGGGTAAAGTAGCTGCTTAAATTATTCTGAATTCTTCTGCATGGGAGATCTACCTGTCTTCCCCCATTAGGTGACTTATTCAGTCACTTAGTTGTATCAGTGTGGAATCATGGATATTTATCATTACAGACTATTATATTATTTATTTTGTTCTTCAAATTGTCTGGGTTTGACCACTACCCAACTCTTTCAGTTGACTCTACTGTCCCTTTGACATATGCTTACCCTCAGTATGTATGCATGAGTGCATGTGTGTATGCGTGTGTGTTAGCTCTCACTTTCAGGCACTACAAGATGCTCAAAGCATAGAATCAGGCACTTCTCCAAGGAGAAAATCAAATGAGAGATCTACTCAACCAGAGATACATTTTAGGTAATTATGAATTTACCAAGTTCAAGGGAAAAACTGACCTAATAATACTGCCTCTTCTCAGAGTGGCATTTACAACATTGTGCCCTCCACGTGTCCTCATCTATTGTTCCCTCTACAATTAGAAGTTTGCGATGGTGGCAACCACTGTATCAAGCATTCAAATCCATATTTGAAACATATTATTTTCCCAATCCCTTCTGTTATGAAAAGTTGATCGTTGGCTTCTGATATCTGCTGTGTACTCTTCCTTTTAGCTACACTCATGACCGCCCTGAATATATTTTTCAGACTCTAATACGTGGGTAGGACCATGTGACTGATTTTTGGCCAAGAGGGTAAGAGCAGAAGGGATCTGTTTATTAATTTTAGAGAAGGTATTTGCCTCCACTTCCCTGTCTTACTCCTTCTGGCCAGGTTGTAGAAGAGATGGAGAACTACCTTGGATTATCTGGAATCCTGGCATGGACAGGGCAACAAAGTAGACATAGCACTGGCACCGGACTACACAATATTGCCAAACTTGCCCTGTGTTTTTAGAACTCTTTTCTAGGTTAAAGCATCTGATGCACAACCATAACTAACTTCTCTGGGTTCATGGCTCCTCGAGGCTACATTAAGAGTAGCCCTATCTAGTGGCATGACCTACACAGTTACCTTCAGGCCGCCATTTGTAGTCCTACCCCTAGTATCACTGCCCCCAACTTTTTCCATGGATGTGTTTAGGCTTCTGAATGCCTCCTAGAAATGTCTCCTTCCTGTCTTGTCAATTATTCCAAATCAGACTGAGACCCATAGTTGACTTGACACTAAAACTGTTGTCAAAACTGCCAGAACATTAGAATCATCAGAGGCTTTAAAAATATATACTTAGGGATGCCTGGTGGCTCAGGGGTTAAGTTCATCTGCCTTCAGCCCAGGGTGTCACCCTGGTGTCCCGGGATCGAGTCCCACATAGGGCTCCCTGCATGGAACCTGCTTCTCCCTCTCCCTTTTTTCTCTGCCTCTCTCTGTGTGTCTCTTATGAATAAATAAATATAATATTTAAAAAGATGTACTCACTCTGAAATCCTACCCTAAGAGTTTCTGACTTAATTGGACAAGGGTGTGGCTTGGACAATAGTAATTTTCAGAAGCTCTTTAAGTGATTCCTATGTGCAACCAGTACTGAGAACCACTACTCTAAATGCTGAGATCACCTACACGAATGCAGGATTCCCCAGGATTTCCTACCAGCCTTGCTTGGAGAATGGTATTTTGGACAGTTGACCTAATATTGGCCTTCAAGGACAATAAGAACCCTATTCCTGGTCTTCACCACATGGGAATTTAGCTGTTCTGTGGTTTGCCCTATAATGAAATGTTGGTCTTATCCCTGCCTGCTTGTGACATGCTATAATGATAAAATTCAGCAGCAGTCGCCAGCAACTTGAAGCAGTCATGTGTCTGTTCTGTAAGGTACTTGTACACCTGCTGGTTGTAACTGAATCCTTGCCTCAGCCCTGTATGCTCACTGACACCTGTTGCCTTCTGCCGTGGCTTTCCTGCACGGCTCTGCTTCCTCCCCTTAAGTCCCTTCCTAAATAAATTTATCTAGAAGAAGAGTAAGAAAAGAGAATATGCATCATCAGATATCAACACTGCTTAAAGCCCTGGCAATTAAAAGACTGTTGATTAAGACTAGGTACACAGACCACTGAAATAGACTGGGCTAATCCTCATAGATCCTTCCATAAAGGGGAGCTTGTAGGAATGGACACGGTATTACCAGTAGGAATGGGCTGAATTACTATGGGTGGGCTAATTGGCTTGCTAATTGGCAAATATAAAAGTAGGCTCCTACATCCCTTGACTCAGAAAATGCACTTCTAACGTATCAAAGATCAAAATGATCAATACGAAGCTTTAAAAGAAATACAGAAAACAGTGTAGAATATTATAATGAATACACTCAGAATATAGAAGAATTTCTTGAGCATAATAGAAAAAGCAGAAAGAATAATGAAAAACACGTTTTTATACGCTTGAAATTTAAACATTTTTGGCAAAATAAATACATTAGACGCTATCTGAAATGTATAAGTTAACAATGTATTAGTGTAAGTGTATAAAGAATTAGTAGAAAAACAGATGTAACTATCTTATGCGTTTTTATGTTAAACAAAAAGAAAAATATCAGAAAAGGTAGGTCCAATGAGTTGCATCCCAAAGCAGTAATAAACCCATTATTGGAAAAGAAGCACATGTATGGTAAGCATATAAAGACATGGTAGGGAAGGATACACACTGGCCCGAGACAGCACTAGGATGGAATTTAGGAAGGTGGCAAAGGACATTTCAAAATGTATTTGACATTTTATTAGGTAAATCACCATTTCAAGCACAGAGAGAAAATGGCAGTGAGTTGTGGGGAGATGGGGAAAAAGTGATTTTTTATATTTTTTATATAAAAGTGCTTCTTATATTCTATATTTTTTTCTCAGAATACTTGAAATAATTTAATGTTTAAAAATGAATTTGAAAAGAAAAAAGTGAGGAGCCCTGGGTGACCCAGTTGGTGAAGCATCTGCCTTCAGCTCTGGTCATGTTCTCAGGGTCCTGGGATGGAGCTCTGGACCCCGAGATCATGTTAGGCTCCCTGCTCAGCGGCGAGTCTGCTTCTCCCTCTCCAGCTGCCCCTGCCCCTGCTCTCTCTTGCTCTCTCTCTCAAATAAATAAAATCTTTAAAAAAAAAAAAAAAAAGAAAAGGAAAAAACTGAAAGAAATACATAAAAATAGGGTATCTATATCTCAGAGTGTTTAGATGGTTGGTGATTTTATTCTTTGCGTTTAACTCCCATATTTCCCAAACATTTTATAATAAAGATGACAACTGTTATAACGAGGAAAAACATACTTTTGAAAGTGAATGTCTTTAAAAAAAGTTTTCCATTGGAAAAATAAATTTACCAACTTCTCTCTTTCCTTATCTGTCTGTATCTATTTAGCGACCTATCATCTACCTATCTATCATCTATCTGCCTCTAAAAACGAATGCATAGACGGGCTTATAATTTAAAGCATAAAAATTACCTAGGCATGCATGAGTGTTTGCATGAGAACAAATGTACTTTCCATTGCCCTGTTTTGCCCATTACCATAGTCATTCTGACCGCCACATTCTGCAGAGAAAACTGTCTTTGTATTTGAAGAACAGATTAATTAATCATACGTTTAGGAGACCAATTACTCCCAAAAAAGTCACTCGTAAGGCTGAAAGGACAGTGCTGAGCTAGTCTGTGTCCGAAACTGAAGAGTATCTCTGAACTAAAGGGGTACTAAGGCTTTCACTCAATTAACCATGGATATGGAGAATTAATCATCTTTCCCTATTATCATAATTCCTTTTTTTTTCTAGAATTGTAGAGACACAGATGGCTATTCGGTAGCCTTAGGGTGAATGGTATGAACACATACAAGTCAGAGCATCCACACCTCTAGTAGCGCAGATGTGCTGGAAGTGGAATGAAGCGCCGTGGTGGTCGGCGATGGTGACCATCCACTGTGGTGAAGCACCAGTAGGCAGAAGGTAAATCCTATCTAGAATGTCCATTCTGGGCAACTCAGTCTTGGGAGATTTCTGCTTCCAATGAGTCTCTATCTAAAACGAACTACCTGGTTTAGGCAGAGAGGGTGGTAACTTAAAAGTGTGGGGGTCAGGAGAGGTTTATGGAAACACCTGACCTCTTCCACTGAAATGCCACAGCAACCATAGAGCTCTCCTCTCTCCATGATCACGTAACACTCATCACCGTCCTGCCATCGAGTTCTGATGTGAACGTACTTTCTCCTCACTAGGACTCTTGAAACGCGGAGCTCTGTTGAGCGATGGAATGAGTCTTGATATTGTCCACCTGAGATTTTTCTTTGACTCGCCAAATGTGGCTGATCGTTTTCTGAGCGATTACACTGTGTCCCATACCACCTGTTTCAGGTTGGTCACTTAATTTATTGAGGCCTTTAATTATATTCTCACTCAGTTCTTATTGATTTTTTTTTCTAACAAACATTTTTGAAAAATCGCACCAAGAGTGTTCATAAATTGGGTTGCTGGGTAGGGGTTATTTGCCTCAAATAATGTTCTTCGATTCAGGCAGCAAAATCGTGTGTGCTATTTGCTTGTCACAGAAGTCACTGCTAGTTGGGATGATGTGGTCCCCAAGTTCTGCTTTGCTTTGAGCGTCTCTTTATAAGTGTGGTCTGTCTGGGGCCTGTGTTTTACGTGTAGCATGCACTGAGGGGTCGGGCAGTCCTAGATGGGAGGCCCAGCCAAAGCTTCCATTGATAAGAATTTGAGGTAAACTGACTTAGTTCTTTACATTCTAACAGTTGGTGTTCTGTTTAATCATGGCCTACTTGGTAATGTGTACATTTTCAACGAATGGTGTATGTGTCTTGTAATTATTTTTCTATATTCTATATGTTTTTATAAAATTCATTAAAAGGTAGTTTTAGGACTGCCTGAGTGGCTCAGTTGGTTAAGTGTCTGCCTTTAGCTCAGTCATCAATGATCTCAGAGTCCTGGGATCAAGCCCCAGGGTGTTGGGCTCCTTGCTCAGCTAGGAGTCTCCTTTTCCCTCTGCCTTTCCACCTCCTCATGCTTGCTCTCTCTCTCTTTCTTCCTCTCTCAAATAAATAAATAAAATATTCTTAAAAATTAAAAAAAAAAACTTTTAAAAAAAGAAAGTTTTATGGCTAGTGAAACTTAAGATGAAATTTGAGTTTATATTTTTTGCTTTTGTTTAACTTTCCAGTAAGTAATCGTAATTATACTTTATAAAATATCAGTTGAAAAGAAATTTTAAAAAAATAAAATAAAAATGAAAAATATATCAGTTGAAATGTATCAAAACTAAAAAACAAAACAAAACAAAAACAAAAACAAAAATCCACTGGTCAATAGACCACAGCAAGTTTGAGAAGCATCAGTCTATGCCACAGTTACTGGATTATTCATTTTTCCTCCTTCCCCAAATTTCCCCATTTCTTAAAAAAGAATATTTTTGATATCAAGGATTTTACCTTAAATGTGATAAAGGGCAGGGCAGAGTTTAAGAGGTCCTTAGAGTGTCTTGAATTAAAGGCAGGGTTTAGATTCCAATCATATCTCTTGCCTCTACTTCAGTATTCGACCCCAAATTAGATTATCAGTTTTTATCTGGTCTCAATGGCAAACTTCTAGAGGAAACAAACAAACATCTATGATAAGAACAGGTAGGCTTGGATGGGGGTTGGCTCAGCAGGATACAATGACGAGGTGTAGACGGGGGGTGGGGGGTGGGAAGGTGGGGGGGAGAGGAAGGAAGCAGCAGACATTAAGTCACACTACAAAGTTCCAGCTCCTGTTCCTTGGAGCAATATCATGCAGGACTAATGTCCTAATGCTGTGGTTCTTCAACATTTCATGCTCCAGACACCTTCTACACTTACAAATTATCATCCCACCTAGCCACTTTATTAGTTTGGAAAATATTAATTCTTTATTTTCTCTTACTTACGAACAATATTTCTGTTAGATATGAGGTTCTAAACTGAGGTCCCTCTGAGTCCTCGTATTTTGTAGGTTCCTGTTATTTCTGATGAGACTTGCTCATTCCATAACTGGAAGCCCATATCCTCCTCTCTGCTTCACCTATTTTTCCCATCCCCCAAACACCCTTCCCATCTGGCAACCATCAGCTTGTGCTCTCTTTATGTCTGATTCTGCTTTTTGCTATTTACATTAAATCCTACTTACGAGTGAAAGGATACAGTATTTGTCTTTCTCAGCCTGACTTATTTCGCTTAGCATAATACCCTCTAGGTCCACCCACGTTGTCATAAACCGTATGATATCATCCTTTTTATGGCTGCATAATATGCCAGTACAGACACTTATACACACACGCGCACACACACACCACCCCTCCCTTATCTGTTTGTCTATTAATAGACACTTACTTCAAACACTTCCATATCTTGGCTATTTTAAATTATGCTGCAATAAGCCTAGGGGTGCATGTATCTTTTCAAGTTAGTGTTTTCATTTTCTTTGGGGAAATACTGAGTCATATAGTAGTAGTAGAATTACTGAGTCATATGGCTTTACTGAGTCATATGATATTTCTCTCTTAATTTTTTGAGGAACTCAAAAATACTGTTTCCACGATGGCTGCACCAATTGACGTTCCCAACAATGCACAAAGGTGCCCTTCTCTCCACATCCTTGCTAACTACTTGTTATTTTTTTTTTGTCTTTTTTATGTTAGCCATTCTAACAAGTATAAGGTGATATCTCGTTGTGGCTTTGGCTTTCATTTCCTTGACAATTAGTGATGAAGAGCACTTTTTTCATGTGTCTGATGGCCAATTGTATGTCTTCTTTGGGAAAATGTCTATTCAGGTTTTCTGCCATAAAGAGCTTCTACATAGCAAAGGAAACCATCAACAAAATAAAGAGACAGCCTAAATTGAATAAAATATTTGTAAATGATATATCTGATAAGGGGTTAATATCCAAAATATATGAAGAACTTATAACACTCAGTTGCAAAAACAAAAACAAAAACCAAAAACCCCACAACCTGATTTTTTAAAAAATGGGTAGAGGACCGGAATAGAACATTTTTCCAAAGAGAGCACACAGATGGACAACAGACACATGAAAAAGTGCTATTTCCTTGACTCTGTATCTCAATTTCTTGCTCCCTCTTTATTATCTTCTTCATCATCCAGAAAGGTTACTTTCTCTCAAGTTTTACTGTGAAAAATACTCTACAGGTGTATTTTTAGTTTGCTTCTGCTAAAGCAGTAAGGATTTCTCCAGTTCTAGATATATTTTTATGCTTTTCTTAAAGAGGTAATTGCACCATGCAGATGGTCTAAATTCTGACCCTTTATGAGCTAACAGCAATCAAGGATTTTTTATTTCTCACTACTTACTCTATGTCTAGCTGTGGCTGTCATTTGCTTGGAATCTTATTTCACCTTCCTAAGGACAGTGAGCATGTTTTTCATGCAGCCCTACCTGCATGGACAATGCAGATCTTAGAGGTAGGAAGCTTCGTACCAGGCATCTGTTTCCACTCACTCCCTGCCTCCCTTGACATCTCATTCTCTGTACCCACCTCAGTATTAACCCCACTTTCCCTAGTTCCTACACATGAGACCAAAACATCTTCCTGCAAATCCTTTGTCTTGAATACACACTTGAAAAATACACTTGCAAAAATTGTTTCTTTTGAACTCAGCTATTTTATATTTTCTCTAGAATGTCTATGAGGTTGGGGGGAGAGAGTGACCATCCATGCCAGTTTAGTTCATTACATTAACCTGTGTCACGTAGAAAAGATATCACTCTCCCAAATATGTCGACCAGATATTGAGACTCTTTTAAATAATTCTGCATAATAAAGGCCTCTTCTCTTAGAAGATGACCTGCAGAATATGTGGGTTTTTTGTTTTTAATAGTCAGGAAGAGGAAATTGAACAGTTAATCTCATGAAGCTCTCCAGAAATGCTAGAAAATTGCTTATTTTCTTCTTCACACATGACTGAGCTACTATTAACAGTGTGACTGTATCTCTGCTCTGTCTTAGGAGGCCGTGTACTTGTGAATTGTTCACTTTCACGTTGATAATTACATCCAGAAGAATTTGTTTCTTTGTGAATGTGTGAGTCATCGCGTTCCATTTTCTGTGTCTGTTGAATGGCAATAGATTTCTTCTAACAAACAATATGGTTGTTGTGGTGTGAGATCACTTCATGACTGGCCACGCCTTTTTTAAACTTAAATGCTTTCATTTCTATAGCATCTGATTTGTTATTATCGTGCATTACTTCACTTTCTCTTTATAAAATGGGGATGTAGGCATACAGTCATCTCCTGTATTTTCCACACTTAGAGTTGAGACCCTTGTATATTTTAATTACAGTTTACAGAAGGATTTTGCAAATTGGGCATCATCGGGACCAACAGTGGGGATAATCGATGTTCCAAAGGCAGAGGAAGGAATATGTGATCTGAGATCTACAGAATATGTAGGAATTGTTTATGAAAAGGGGAAGAACAAAAGCATGCACCAAGCAGAGGGAACAGCGCACTCAATCAAAGTGATCCTGGCAAACACGTGGCAGGTAAGTGTGGGTGCTATGACAGGAGATCCCTGACCAAATAAGAGAAAAGATAGGAAATCTGACTTTTGAGGAACCCCACCCCCCAAAATAAATATTCTACCCCCTTGTTAACAACTATGTATAAAGATAGAAACCCAACCCCCAAGGGTACACACCTCTGTCCAGCTCTCACATCTCCAGACTATACTTCTGCTTCAATAAACTTTACCACTTGGGTCACTTGTCAGCTGTGTCGTGTGTCTGCCCTTGAATTCTTTCTTGTGATGAGACCAAGACCCTTTGGTGATACCTTTGGGGTGGGCTGGGTCGGGGTATCAGGTCCTTCGCTCTCCCACTGGGCAATGGGCTCATGTAAACTCTTTCTTCTATTGTCAGAAAACTGAGTCCAGCCTTTCTTTACCTGAGAATATACACCTTTCTGCTCACAGTGAAAATCAATATTCCAGAAACCAGATTTTAGGCACTTTGATGGATTATTCCACATTCAAAAAGCATTGACATACCAATGAAGATACCCCTTGCTAATTTAGGATCTTATGCTCATTTATGAAATGGCAATATTTTTCTGAGTGGTGAAGTTTCCCTATGAATAGTCACTCTGACCCCTGAATTTCTTTTTTTTTTTTCTTTTTTTTCTTTTTTTTTTTCCTGAATTTCTAATAAATAGCTGATTTGTGCATTATGTTTGTGAAGAACACAAGACCAATCATGGATGAGAAAATCAGAGAAAACCGGATACAGCATCAGGATGCACTGGTTTGACAGAATCAAAACCAAAATAAAAAAAGTAACAAAGCCTAAGCCCTTGCTACAGTAGGATTTGACTTCTAGGGCTAAATCCCCCTTCCAGTGAATTTTGCTGAGCCTTCAATGGGTGTATGAGTGTTTTCGAGAATATGTATTTATTATACAGCGAATACTGTTTGGCACACAATTATGCTGCAGACGTCTTGGTACTAGTCACTGAGGGGAGGGGTCGCAGCTTCCAGGGCAGTATCAATAGCTCTGAAGAGATGAAGCTACCAGACAAACAGTTGGTAGAAATAGTGACTGGAGTAATAGTAGTGATGATTCAGATAAATGGGATGAGGATGCAGAAAGGGTGAGGCCATGGCGGTGTGTGGCAGAGTAGTGGGGATAACCCTTGTTGTAGAAGACCGATTGGTGTTTTATATCTACTCCTATAGAAGGAGGATCTGGACCTGACTTAATATTTCTCTGTTTCACTTTATAATGGTTTTAATATATCCACAGTGTTGTGCAACCAACACCACCATCCATTTCAAAGTACTTCCATCATCCCTACAAGAAAATTTGTATCCTAGGGATTGTCCTGTAATCCCTCTGTCCCAGGAAACCACTGAGATTATAGACCTTTTTGATCACAGAAACCAGATGTTAAACACTTTGATGAATTATTCCACATTCAAAAAGCAGTGATATACCAATGAAGACACCCTTAGCATTTTTGGAGAGCTTCATGAGATTAACTATATATATTTCTGAAATGACAATTTTCTGATTGGTGGTGGTAATACTTTCTGTACTGTCAATTCTGCACATTTCATATCAATGGAATCATGATATGTGGCCTTTTGTGTCTGGCTACCTTCACTTAGCCTAGTTTTCAAGATCCATTCATGTTGATCAATTCTTGGTTATTATGAACAACTCTATACAAGTTTTCACATGAACATATGATTTTATTTAATCTAGCAGTGGAGTTTCTGGGTCATATGGCAACTCTATACTGAACAAATCCTAAGACTGTTTTCCAAATGGCGATTAAATTCCACCAGTTGTATATGAGAGTTTTGATTTCTCCATGTCCTCATCACTAGTTGTTATTGTAGGATGTTTTTTAATCTGGGCATCCTTGTGAGTATAAAGCAATATCCTACTGTGCTTTTGGTGTTCATTCCATAATGATTAATGATGTTGAAGATCTTTTCATGTACTTACTGGCATTTATATATCTGCTGTGGAAAAATGTCTATTTGTATCCTTTGGCCATTTTTAACTGGGTTATTTTCTTTTACTCTTAAGATTGGTAGAGTTCTTTATATATTCTAGATACAAGTCCTGATTATGGACATATGATATGGGGATATTTGCTCCCATTAATCCATACTATGGTATGGACATGCATATAGACTCAGCTGTAATCTAAAGGGAAAATATAAAAATGAATTTCATGGAATAGTGGGAAGAATTCCAATACAGAATACCTAATCAGGCATGTAAAAAAGAAACTGATCTTTTTTTTTTTTTTTTTTTATGGTAGCATTATTTCTTTCTCATTTTTTAGGAATAATTGGATCATAGTTGGTGGATAGAAGTCATTCCATTTAATGTTTGGTGATTCTCCAAGTTGATCTACCTCTCTCCTTGATACCATTTTTCCCTTGTTATCTTGCATATCATCAGGATGCTAAAATATCTTGTCTCTTTTTTCCTTGAAGACTGGGATGTCCTAGTCTATTGAAAAGGTATGCCAGTTACAGGCATCCAGTTTTTAAACTAAAGAACAGGCTGAAATGGGATTTTATTCCATCTAGAAAACATAACCATTCACTTCATGACTTGCCTCTACCATTCCCTGAGATGCCTTCCAGTGATATAAACCAATGAAATGTAGACGAGGGGTAGATGTGTACATGTTAAAGTGCTAGAAATCTAGGCCTGAAGTGACACTGGCATGAATATTTGAAAATAATTATTAGAAAATGGGCACAACCAAAAACTATGGAATAAACAGAATATGTTTAAAAGAGGGAAAGCTAGAAACAAAAGAAAGAAATGAAGATTCACACCCGAGGCTCTTAACCATTTGGAAGCGAGTCATTTGAAAGCAAACTATAGAAAAAGTTATGGATAAGAAATAGCCAATAGTCTAAGTGAATAAAGATACAGTTGAGACAATGACAGCCAAGACAAAATAGATTTTTAAAAAAGAGCGAATGGGCAAGTGACTCTGGTTCCATCAGAGCCAGCAACATAGTGTTTTTTTTTTGTTGTTGTTGTTGTTTTGTTTTTTGTTTTTACTTTCTCAAGTACATTTTCAGGGATTTTTTTTTTTTTTTTTTTTTTTTTTTTTTTTTTTTATTGGTGTTCAATTTACTAACATACAGAATAACACCCAGTGCCCGTCACCCATTCACTCCCACCCCCCGCCCTCCTCCCCTTCTACCACCCCTAGTTCGTTTCCCAGAGTTAGCAGTCTTTACGTTCTGTCTCCGTTTCTGATATTTCCCACACATTTCTTCTCCCTTCCGTTATTTTCCCTTTCACTATTATTTATATTCCCCACACAAATGAGAACATATAATGTTTGTCCTTCTCCGACTGACTTACTTCACTCAGCATAATACCCTCCAGTTCCATCCACGTTGAAGCAAATGGTGGGTATTTGTCATTTCTAATAGCTGAGTAATATTCCATTGTATACATAAACCACATCTTCTTTATCCATTCATCTTTCGTTGGACACCGAGGCTCCTTCCACAGTTTGGCTATCGTGGCCATTGCTGCTAGAAACATCGGGGTGCAGGTGTCCTGGCGTTTCATTGCATTTGTATCTTTGGGGTAAATCCCCAACAGTGCAATTGCTGGGTCGTAGGGCAGGTATATTTTTAACTGTTTGAGGAACCTCCACACAGTTTTCCAGAGTGGCTGCACCAGTTCACATTCCCACCAACAGTGTAAGAGGGTTCCCTTTTCTCCGCATCCTCTCCAACATTTGTTGTTTCCTGCCTTGTTAATTTTCCCCATTCTCACTGGTGTGAGGTGGTATCTCATTGTAGTTTTGATTTGTATTTCCCTGATGGCAAGTGATGCAGAGCATTTTCTCAACATATTATGAACAGCTATACGCCAATAAATTAGGCAATCTAGAAGAAATGGACGCATTCCTGGAAAGCCACAAACTACCAAAACTGGAACAGGAAGAAATAGAAAACCTGAACAGGCCAATAACCAGGGAGGAAATTGAAGCAGTCATCAAAAACCTCCCAAGACACAAGAGTCCAGGGCCAGATGGCTTCCCAGGAGAATTTTATCAAACGTTTAAAGAAGAAATCATACCTATTCTCCTAAAGCTGTTTGGAAAGATAGAAAGAGATGGAGTACTTCCAAATTCGTTCTATGAAGCCAGCATCGCCTTAATTCCAAAGCCAGACAAAGACCCCGCCAAAAAGGAGAATTACAGACCAATATCCCTGATGAACATGGATGCAAAAATTCTCAACAAGATACTGGCCAATAGGATCCAACAGTACATTAAGAAAATTATTCACCATGACCAAGTAGGATTTATCCCTGGGACACAAGGCTGGTTCAACACCCGTAAAACAATCAATGTGATTCATCATATCAGCAAGAGAAAAACCAAGAACCATATGATCCTCTCATTGGATGCAGAGAAAGCATTTGACAAAATACAGCATCCATTCCTGATCAAAACTCTTCAGAGTGTAGGGATAGAGGGAACATTCCTCGACATCTTAAAAGCCATCTATGAAAAGCCCACAGCAAATATCATTCTCAATGGGGAAGCACTGGGAGCCTTTCCCCTAAGATCAGGAACAAGACAGGGATGTCCACTCTCACCACTGCTATTCAACATAGTACTGGAAGTCCTAGCCTCAGCAATCAGACAACAAAAAGACATTAAAGGCATTCAAATTGGCAAAGAAGAAGTCAAACTCTCCCTCTTCGCCGATGACATGATACTCTACATAGAAAACCCAAAAGTCTCCACCCCAAGATTGCTAGAACTCATACAGCAATTCGGTAGCGTGGCAGGATACAAAATCAATGCCCAGAAATCAGTGGCATTTCTATACACTAACAATGAGACTGAAGAAAGAGAAATTAAGGAGTCAATCCCATTTACAATTGCACCCAAAAGCAGGGATGTTTTCAAGAAAGAAAATAAAAGACTGCAATGAGCTGTGAGTGAATAAAAATAAGATAATTAAGGAACTGAGAAGTTCACGGTGAAATGGAGAAGATAAAGGAATGATTGATTGGCTGGGAAGGTATTTGTAGGTTAGATCTGTAGGAATATTTCTTGTTTGGTTGTGATTGTCTTATTTGGAGGCTAACAAAAATCCAGTACAGGGGGTCAGATTAATGAAACAGGACAAAGAGTGAAACCTTGAAAATGACAGTGAGTGGCCTTTGTGAAATACCAGGAAAAGACTCTTCTGAGGAAGGACCCAGAGGCAGAAAATGACCCAGAGCAGAAGTCAAGGGAAATAAAAAACAGGCTTGCTTAGTAATAACTGAAAACCAAAATACCACATATTTGAAACCACACATTTCATCCTTATCTGGTCCCAACGGACAACCCAAAGTGGTCCCATTGTGTCTCTGTTCATTCCAGAATAATTCTTTCACCTTTCCAATGCTGTCTCTACAATGCTCAATCCCCAGGCTGGGTTTTAAGGGTGTCTGAGTGCTCAGGAGGGCCAGAGTAGGGTGTACCCAGACTCAGTCTGAAACACACTCCAAATGTGTGGGAAGTAATGTCTGTTCTGGTCCTTGTTGTCCTCTGGTGTTCAGAATAAGCTTCTCCCAAGACTGAAGCCCTGCTCTTGTTACCGTCAAGGGTTCTCTCTCTGCTCTGAGTGCTTGGTCTTTTCTCCTTTCCTTCTCCACTTGGCAAAATTAATATGGTCCACAAAAGGCTCCAAATATTTTTTTTTTTTTTTCTGTAAGTGTTCATCTGGATCTTCCTACCTCTCATCCTCTACAACATTTGTGTGGATGAGTAACTCACAGCTCTCTGTGGGGGCTGAGTTGACAGCTGATATAAACAAGATGTGATGGCATAATTTCGTGTCCATGAACACCCGGAAGAATTTCAGGCCCTGACCTAGAAACACTGCCGGGCACAAAGCAGAGAGGTGATTTTGCATACCGTAGACTCATGGCCCAAGGAGTGACTTCATATCCAGCCTTCCCTGTGTTCAGCCACACTGTACATACCCTCAAGGGAATGTACGATCACTCAATACAACTACATCTGCTCACAATGAAGAATCAGAGGGCTCCTTCTTAGCAGTTTTGAGTGATGAAAAATAAGCAGAGTTGTCGTTCCCATTCTGTGTGGGTCTTTATAGTTTTGTGACCCTTGTAAAGTTATTTGATCTCTCTGCATTTCAGAGAGAAAGCAATTTTATTGGTTTCTTACACAAGGGGAATCTTTCTTACTTCCTAGAATTTGAGGTAAGTTTAATGAGGTCATAGATATCTTCACGTGTTCCTAAAAATAGCTAAGGCAATTTACACCAATAAGTACAATTTTTTTTGTTCTAACCTGAAAACCAACCTTATCCCAAAATGATGTTCTTTTTGGAAAATAAATTGGGATGAAGTGTGTACCATGTGTTATGTCACAAAAACAATTGTATCAGGAGCACTTGGGTGGCTTGGTGGGTTACGTGTCTACCTTTGGCTCAGGTGTTGGTCCCAGTGTCTGGGGATCGAGCTCCAAGTCAGGATCCCTGCTCTGTGGGGAGTCTGCTTCTCCCCCTCCCTCTGCCTCTCCCACTTCTTGCATTCTCTCTCTCTCTCACTGTCAAATCAATAAATAAAATCTTAAAATAATAATTGTATCAATAACTTTGTTTCCTATTTGCAGAGCTGCTTCCATTTTTCAGAAAGTTAGTGCCATTACTAAAAACACCTTACATTCATGGAGTGTTTACTGTATGAGAAGCGTTCATCTGATGTTCTAGATGTGTTCCATAATAAATCCTTACAATAATCTGTCACAGAGATGCTAAGATTATCCCTTTTCACAGATGTTAAAACTTAAGCTCGGCCAGAGAGGATAAATACTTTCCCATGAGTTTCTAATGATGTTGACAAAATCCTATTAGAAAGAGAGGAGAGTAAACAACTCACCAAATGACCTATAACTAAGGACCAGAGTATCTCATTCCAAACGCACTCTATAAATTAATTGCATAAAAATTACCTGGACAGCATTTTTAGACTAGATGTCTCAGCTTTTTACTCAAAATAATGATATAATGAAAATTTTCCATTACGTTAGGAGGCAGTTGTAAGCATCAAATGAGATTTAAAAAAAAAGCAATAAATGTGTTCCATATATCTAAAAATCTGTCTGCCATAATTTATGTTATCCACTCAAAATTGAAGTACATGAATTTCATTCATAATCTGCATTAATGGTCACATTTGGAAGTAAAGTTGTTCCTTCGATTTTCACATTATTATACCATAATGATACTTATTATTTATCACTCAACTCTTACTCCTTATCGCTGGGAATACAAAGTGATTAAAATGTAGAGACCATAATAGGAGAGAATGACTCACTTGTTCACTGATCTACTTGAAATGAAAGAAGTATTAAAGGTCAATTTAAAAAACTGTTCAGCACATGAGACATGAGGGAAATAAGTATTGAGTTTATAATTTGATAAAGATAAAATCAGGCACTGGTGACAAAACCCACAGCAGTTAAAGGAAATATGAAAGACAATGCAACAGGGAAGAAAAGTTGAAGTGGGAGACACACAGCATTCTAATTATTATTTTGATTTTGTTTCCATTGTAACTGGAATATGGTAATAAATAAATCAAATAACTTAGGTGTGTTTACAAAAACTATCCTCCGAAATTGATATGACTTGAGCAAATCATTAGCAACAGCAGTAGCAATCGGTGGCATGATTAATCAAACATTTGCATAGCCTTTATGCTACGAAAATGCAGTTGTGAGCATAATTGGTAAAGCACTCACATTTCTCAGGCATCCTGTGAATGGTTATGACTGTTTTATATTTTAAGTCTAATTTCCTTTCCTTGAACTCTTTTCTACTGTACTCCACAAAGATATCATTATGTTTGAGGATACATTTTCCTCAATTGGGTCTTCCCAAAGATTAATCCTTTATTGTTCATAAAATGAGAGAGATCGGTGGATTCAAGAATAGTACATACGCAATTTTTGGAATGAGATATTTTTACTTTCTTTTTCTGGTAGGATTCATAAAAGCTTTGAAAAATGTCGATTATTAAAACATAAGTGAAATAGTGGACATACAAGACACCCTAAATTAATAATAATTATGAAAATGGTTATTAAAAAAAAAAGAAAGAAAATGGTTATTACGTAGCCATAGCAAATGTCGTACTAATAGGTTCAACTCAAATATTTATTAAGGAGATAGTTGGATAAATACAGGCTAAATCCCAGCTTTGTTACATAATACCTATGGGATTTTGTTCAGATCACTGAGCCTGTCTAATGCTCATACCTTATCATGTCGTCTTATAGATACAGTGGAGTTGATCTCTCCCAAACACTGAGTGTCTGCTCTGGAATATTCTCCTTCCCCACAGCCCAGGTGTTATGAGACAGAACTACAGAAAATTTCCAGCTTTCCATCAAGGAATAAGTCATATATATGTGAAATATATATTGAAATAGTCACAATTATTTTATATTAGATTGAATGATTTGGCAAAAGTTTATAATGCTTCCTAACACGATTGTAATTCATGAATCAATGGCATGCTGTGCGCGGTGCACGATTAGCACAGTGATGAACCCCCTCTGATAGCAATATCCCTAGCAGGGCAAGAATCGGGAAAGCCTGCGGTGGAGACATCTGTGTGCACCCATTCACCTGGGAAGGTCTCCTGGGGAGAGGGGAAACTCAGGTGGGACCCTGAAGCCTGAGTAAGAGGGCAGGACCGATGCAGGTTCACCAACACAAACTGAACCCCCCAGGTAAACTCAGGACAGTGAGGAAAAGACTGAGGACTTCAGGACTGCGTTACCTTCATGGTATTCAAAGATTTGGCTTGCTCACACTTTTTAATGGTTGTGTTTGAAAATGTGGGTTCACTTGAGTCTCTTGTCTCAACGCGTTATTTCTTCCTAGATGAGAGACATGAGAGACGGTGTTCACGCACATGAGCCCTCTGCACACCCACAGGAGGAGGCAACAGGATAGATGTGAGCCCCAGAACGCTTTAGGAATCCTGGACTCAACTCTTCACCATAGGGTGGTCTTCTCAAGTGTGACATAATGCATGAGTACATCTTCAGTTCAAAGATTTTCTTTTTGGTTCTAACTGATGTTTTGATGAAATGCCAGCTTGAATTACTCAAGCAGGTGCTTCGCCCCATGAGCGCACACAGTGCCTAGCCCGGAGACTGCAGTATGGCAGGGCTTTCACAAATATTTGTTAAATGCAGGGACGAATCATTACAAGGTGAGTGCATTTCAAATTAAACTCTTCCAAGAACTTCCCCGGAATCAATCCCCTACCTCACTGCCTGGGGCATCTCCGCCTCTCTTCCATCCCCAGCACTGGGCAACACTGTGTCTCCCATCATGGTCATGCTTATTTTCTGAATTTCCTGCTACAAATTGAATTTTCATATGTCCAATTCGATGGTAGCGACACTCCCAGAGCGCAGACTCCGTTTCCGGATCTCATTTCTTATTTGCCCCTGGCAGTTGGCAGATTGGGATATAATCCTCATTCTCACACTGAGCACAATGGACAAGGCAATTTAGTGGGCTCTACTCATCATGGTGGGTCTGCTACCTTCACGGGGGGGGGGGAGGATGAGGACCGATAGTCTTCACACATGAAAGTGTGCGCTGCGAATTACAAGCCACAATAAAATTAGAAAATGTAATTAATGGAGTAACTACATGTAGAATGATATATCGGTACACGTTATTATTGTAGAGACAAGTACATGGGCTCCTAACTAATTTTTTTTTTAAGTCTGCCTAGGTGTGGGTTATCATAGAGGACCTTGAGGAGGAGGAAGAGCACGGAAATGAATGAGATTTGGTTGTGAAGGAGAGAAGAGCATTTTGTACTGAGAGAATGACATGAACCAAGACGGGCAGGACTGCATGGGGTTGTCAACAAAGAGATGATGAGACGGATGGTCCTGGCCTGCAAAGATGAGCCTCAGTTCCAGATTTTAACATGAGAAAAGCACTTGGAATTCATTTATAGGCAATTAGGAGCCACACAGACATCTGACCAAAGACAAGGATGAGAAATCCTGTTAAGAAGATAATTGCAAGCAAAATGAGGAAGGGATTGAAAAGAAGGAATGAAAGAAGGTCTTCCTAAAGCAGTGATCAAAGTGTGAAATCAGAGCCACAGAAGAGGAAGCAGCAGGCAGCAAAGTGTGACTCCCAAGCGAATATCCATCTGTCAGCCTCGGACGTTTCTTGGTCCACAGAAAGGAGTTCTCTTAATTGTCATTACTTTAATATTAAGATAGTCTACTTAAAAATTTGCATTTCCACATTCATTTTTTTTTTAAGGTGGTGGCAGGAAGGGATTGCAGAGATGTGTGAATAAAGGAAAGTAAACTCTCATTTCCTCATGGGAAAAAAATCAGAAGCGTACAGTTTGCCAGAGCCCTCACCCCTCCCTCTTGTTCATGAGAAATGTGGTAGTACGTCAGTCGTCAGTCACCGGTCATGTTTTTTTTTTTTTTTTTTTTTTTTTTTTTTAGAGAGAGAGAAAGACCTCAATCAGTAGGAGGGGCAGATGGACAGGGTGAGGGAGAGAATCCCAAGTAGGCTCCACACCCAGCATGGAGCCCAAGGCAGGGCTTGATCTCAGGACCCTGTGATCATGACCTGAGCCAAAGTCAAGAGTCAGATGCTTATCTGACTGTACCACCCAGGCGCCCCACCACATTGCGGTCACTTCTGCTACTGGCATCCCCCACTAAACACTTCCATTTTGATTTTAAACTCTTCGATTATTGTCATAAAAGTGGATACATGGAGTTAACCTATGAGTTATGGGGAGAAGGAGAAAGGATTAGCGGAGTTTCTGGTGTCTTAAGTAATGTGAAGAAGAATATGGTGCCATTTCCTGAGGTTGATTAGGATGAGTAGCAGATTTAGGAGAGAGAAACCGAGTTTGATTTAGATATTGCATGAATCCATATGAATCTATCCTTTGGGCAACTGGTGACTCTAGCCTGCAAGTCTGAAGAACCCTGAAAGCAATGACTATCAAGTATTGTACATAATGACCTGATCTTAACAGAGTTACTAAAGCAAAAAGAAAAGAGAGCTGAGGATGGGGAATCAGGTGATGACGGGGACAAAGAGACACAGAGCATATGTAAAGAGAATGCTTAAGAAAATCAATTTCTCAGTCGTCAACTATAATGAGTGTAAGAGACGGGTCATTTCGTGGGACCAGCTTTCTGTCACCCGGTTCATGTGCAAAGGATAAAACTATGAATTCAGCAATTGCATTCACTGAGGGAGAAAACAGTTTGCTTTTCTTTTCTTTTTTTTTTTTTTTCTTTTCCTTATTCTCTATATAAAGAATCCACTTGGTTTTAAAAGTCTCAATTATTTGGCCCACGCAGACAGGTACAGAATGTGTTCAGCCTTGAACATACTTCCTGATGCACTGCGTCCGTATTTCCTAAACTAACTTTATAGGTGCTACCTTGTGCTATATGAGGTAAGCAAAGAAACCAAATAGCAGAAGGAAAACAGAGAAGAGAGAGAACACCAGGATCAATGATTCCCTAAGTGGGAAAGAAGAGACGTATTTAGGGTCAGGAGAAAGAGGCTGAAAGAAGATCCCGAGTCCATCTTTCTGAACTCTTTCCCTAGATGACTTAAAAATGTAAATGCGCAGTTATTTTTATCTTTTTAAAGATTTTATTTGAGAAAGGGGGGGGGAGGAAGAGAGAGAATGCACAAGCAGGGCAGGGGCAGAGGGAGGGGGAAAGCAGATTCCCTGCTGAGCAGGGAGCCCGACATGGGGCTCGATCCTAGGACCCCAGGGTCATGACCTGAGCTGAAACCAAGAATCAGCCACTTAACTGACTGTGATACCCAGGTGACCCTAAATATAATTAATTATTTTTAAAATCTAAAAAATAATGGGTTGGGGTAGGAAAGGCCTAAGAGCCTCACCGACCACTGTTGCCCATTTTGAGTATTTCCTTCCTGCCTTTGGCCCAATCATTTGTTTTTCACACAGTCCAGAGTATGTAAGGTTCTTCACAGTCCCAAGCTTCTGCCTGTGGCAATCCCAGCTTGTGGCTGACCCTTTTCAGACACCTGCATCTCCGAGAAGCCCAAGCAGTTTAAAGCCTGAGAAAGATATGCCCCGTGTTGCCCACCTTGGTCTCTGTCTCCTGCTCTTCTCCTAAAGGAGAAAATAAACTCATTTGGAAAAGCACTTTGTTTAATTTTAAGGAATCTTGGATTCCAAAGTTTCCTAATATCCTGGATGAGACTGGGTGAGTCATTTAAGTTAGGCAAGGTTTCTTGTTCACAAACTTAAAATAATGAAGGACATAAAGCCTTACTTTCTTCAAAATGTGCTAGGAAAATAAATGAAGACAATAAGTTTTTCAATGATTGAAAACAAAAATGGATATTGCCTCCAGTATCAGCAAGGCTCTCTGGGGACCTTGTCAACCAATAGATGACTTTTCTTCATGTCATTTAGGGCCTGGGGACATTTTAGTTCCCATTAGAAAATCACATATCTCTTATCCAACTCCAATCTCAAGCTTTACAAGCTTGCTTTAACGCTGTTCTCAAGACCCACAGCCTGAAATCACGTAGCAACTCCACATATCTTGCTGGCTCTTCTCCTGTTGTGAAAGTAGGCGCCAGAAATGGCACGTGTCCCCCAGGTGTCAAGGAATCTAAACTAGATCGCACAATTAGGAAACTCGAAACATGAGTGTGGTCAGTCCTTCGCCATCCATTCGTTTGAAAATTTCATCGAGTAGTTACTTCCAGAAGGTACGATGCCGTGTGTGTGGACCTACCATTGTGAGGAAGGCCTTGTGTAGATAGAAAGTGCTTTATAAATGTTTAACGCCAGCTTGGAGAATGTACTAGATCTCATTAACATTTAACAGCATTATGGTGTTCTTTAATTCAAGATTCATTTTTTTTCCCTACAACCACAATATGAATAATAAACCACTCAGATTTAGCACTTATAGATACTTTATTCCTTTTCTAAAACTAGTTATTATCTGAACACAAAATGCAGGCAGTTATTTGAATGCTTTATATTTAGCTGTTGATTCATGTTCTTTTAACTATGTCCGTAGGCCTGAGCTGGTATCTAGTACAGGAAGTAGCAAATATTTGATAAATTTTGACATCCACAAAATCTGGAAATAAATCAAGTCCCCAGATGCTTGGAGATACACACTGCAGATGTGTATTGATACTCATGCATGCGATAGCTCTACGGTTCTAGGTGAGCACGTATGCGTGTGCATAGGTGTGTGCATAGGGTGTGCATACGTAGCTCCAAAGTGTTTGCAGGAGTTTTTTATTTTTTATTTTTTATTTTTTATTTATTTATTTATTTATTTATTTATTTATTTATTTATTTGCAGGAGTTTTAACACAGTGATGGAGAGTTCAATGAGAACAAATGCAAAAATCACACGTTCATCGCCAACAGACTTCACTGCAAGTGCTAGGAAACATGTCCAGGAACACTGGAGTATGTAGAAGCTTTATCATGCCGTCGCAAGTATTTCAGGAAAAATCATTAAAGCGCCACATTAGAACGCAAAATATTTTTCAAATATCCTAACTAAAGGAAAATACATCAGTCAAGATAGCATTTTTGCTCCTATCTGGAGACAACAAAGTTACTAGGGATGATCGCCTTAACTTTACCCAAGACGACCAGTACCTCTACACCTGGCGTCACATTATAAGGCCAAACTTGTAGTTCTAACTGGTTGTAGTTTCCAGTGGATCACAAAACATCTACGTATCAGGATCCCAGGAAAGCCCCCTTTTTAAAAATGTAGATGCCTGGGTACCTCGGCTCTGAGATTGTGACTTTATACACCAAGTGTGGGTCCCGAAAATCTGTTGAAGCTCTTGCACTAATTTCAGCGCGAGGGTAGGAATGGGAACTAGTGGGTTAAACTACTGTCAGAAAAACATAAAAGTATCCACCTATACAAGATATAGAGATACAGATAGAGATACGCATACATATATATGATAAGGAGGTACAATATCTATGCAATATATAGATAGTCATAGTCATATATATATATAGGCACACACTTATAACCATATATATATATGGAAATGTAAAATTAATATACCCCTAATACCAGCTTTCATTTGTGTTAAGCATCCTGGTTCTTCACTTTCCTGGGAGAGAACCCCTATATGCCCCGTGCTGTCTGCGGGAGACGAATCCACGTGAGCTACGTCATTGGTCCTCAAGATGCTTCTGATGATGAACAACATATGAGAAGATTCTTTCCCAGGTTCCCTCCACCACCTTCCTCTTGCTTTTCTACCTAACACACCTCTGTTCCTATTTCAGCAGTCACCCCAGTATCACCTCCTCAAAGACCACCCCGTGGGTCGCCTGCTCCCTGACAACCCCAGCAGTCCAGGGCAAGCCAGGTACTTCCATTTCTGTTCTCTCCTAAATCTGGACAAAACACAAATGACTGGGAGTCCTGGGGAGCAGGGCATCCTCGGGGCGCTTGGATGCAACCAGGAGCAGGTAAGGACTGTAGCTGTCTTGTCACTGATGGGACTGCCGGGGTCGCTCGCAGTGGCTCCCTCGACTAACAGGCATCGTGGGAGAGAGGACTTGGAAGGTGTCCGAAGAAGCAAGGATGCTGCAGAGTCAGCAGGGGCGTCCAGCTGGGGGTGAACGGCAGTGGCCAGACCTCACCTGAGGCGTCGATCTGCTCCGGACACCCCCCGGCTGCACACGGGCCCCACCGCGACCTGAGGACTCCTTCGTGCTCTGCGCCCAATGACAGTTCCCCCTCTTTCAGGATCTCTGGGGACACCTGATCATCTCCAGATGCGGAGGATGCTGAGCAAAGCATCCTGAGGGCCCACACGGGCTAGACCTCTTCCACACTGACCGGGAACCCAAGTCCCGCAAACGCCTCATCTGTTCCAGCAAGCCCCCGACTTCCAGACTGTCAAAATACGCCACTGGAGGAAGATGACTCAGTCGTCAAAAAAAGAAATCTTACCATTTGCAAGGATGTGGATAGAACTAGAGGATGTTATGATGAGTGAGATAAGTCAATCAGAGGGATGCCTGGGGGGCTCAGGGGTTGAGCACCTGCCTTGGGCTCAGGTCGTGACCCCGGGGTCCTAGGATGGAGTCCCACATTGGCCCCCTGCCTGGAGCCTGCTTCTGCCTCTGCCTGGGTCTCTGCCTCTCTCTCTCTCTCTCTCTGTCTCATGAATAAATAAATAAAATCTTTTAAAAAAGTAATATTTTTGGAGAGCTAAATACCAAATTTATCCCTCTTGTGGGATTAACACTGTGGTTCTCTATTTTCTTTCCATTTACATTCAATACTCATAAATCACTTTTCAGTGAGAACAGATAGATTTTACTAAGGTATATAATCTTGGAATTATGAAATTCCAAATGTACTCCCAATGAGTAAATCCAGGTAGTTTATTTTTATAGAAAGGACACATAAAGCTGGTTAATTTTATACTTTCTTATATTTTTGTTTCTATTTTTCCCTTTAAGAGTTTTTACTACATGATCTACGTTTTTATTCATTTTGCTTTCATATTGTTTTGTTTTCTGTTCTGTTAGTTACAGAAATTTTATTTTCGTTATAATAATTATAATAATTATTTACACAATATTAATTTTCTATAATCATATTAACTCTTTATTTTCTCACATAATACCTATTCATCCGCTTTGCTGAGTAATAAGGACTTTCATACATTTCCGAGTTTTTTCCCGCCCTCTACTGTCAGTTGTGTAAAACTTTTTTTCTTTCTTCCTTAGTGTTTTCCTTTTAAAGACGTATAGATTTATATGATCCTGGCTATCTCTCAACTTCTTTTCAACCTTTCAACTGTTGGTATTTACACCTTATTTTATGTTTTCAGCTTTTGCAACATTTGTATTGCACACGTAACATGAACGTCCATTTCAACTAGTCTTGACCCTGTAGTCAAATATTTTCAACACCCTCCAAATTTTTTCAGTTCTTTGTCAGCAAGATTTTCCGCCTGGTATTTTCTATTAGAAAAGCTTCTTTCAATTCCCAGAAGTCTTTAATATTTTTGAGTCATTCTTTGTACATGAATGACTGACGGGTTGGCTGGAAGACCACCAGGTGACACTTGAGTTGATGTCATCGTTGGCACCATGACTCTTCAAGCATTGAAGGCGACCGCCAGCTTGGTATTTTCCTTCTAAGTCGAATACTCATTGACTTGATGCCCAAAGAACTTTTCTTCAACTCTGTCAAGCAGCAACTTTACCAGAATATCTGTGCACTGTATTTTTTTCAATGTAGGCTGTGAAGATTCTCATATTTTAAAATCATCTTTAAATTATAATTGTCTTTTTTTTTTTGCTATGGTTTTAATCCTCTATTCAGTGGACACCAAATCGTAGGTATATGATAACCACTCCTGGCCTGTCTTCAACCTGTGTAATTTATTCACAATATTTATTAACTATATATTTATTTTCAATTTGTTCTAGTCATGTTTCTGAGCCCGTTCCTCTTTCTCACGTACTGTGTTCTTGGTGGTGGTGTTTCATTTGTGTTTTTAGCTTTTGTGGCGACTCCCATTTCAATTACGGTTTTATTCCTTCTACTTCTTGCTGAGCTCTGCTTCATGTTTCACTTCTGTTTGGCACCACGTCTTCCCTAAGCTTTTGCACTGGGGATCTTTCCCTTATTTTATAAACGCAATTGCTTCATTAAAATTTCATTCTCTTAATTCACAGCAATATATTAGGGTCTGATTGTCATGTGCTCTCTGGCAGAAACTGCCAACTGAGTATTCTTTGTTGCCACGTGTTTTTCCTACTTCCTTTAGCATGGTTCTTTGTGTACTGTGATCCGAGGATAGCTCTTTTCTTTCATTTCTTTCTTAGTATTTCTTGAATGGGTTGCTTACAGAAATAATAATAATAATAAATAAATAATTGTTTAAAAACCAACAGATATGGGTTAGGGAACTGGGCAGGGCTGTGTGCCAAGCTATAGAAATCTTATTTCACCTCAGATTTGGGTATATGTGAGACGTTTTAACATTTAATCTTCCTTAGGGTTGCTGGCTTGCTCACTATGCAGAAGCCCCTTTCCCCTGCCTTCCTTGAAAATGTGGAGATGTTCCAGGTGTTCTAGAATGAATGATCAACAAAGTGTAAGGGAATGTCACGCGCCAGTCCATTGTGAAGGAGGGCTACACCTTTGGGTTCACCACATCTTTGAAAGAAACATCCATTGCTGGAATTCTCTGGGCTGTCATCAGGGACCATGGTTATCTGCTCCTGGTATGCCGATGTCCTTTTAGCATCCTTCCTGCAATATATCTGAGAAACACGAACTCAGCCTGCCCTGACTAGGATGGCTTCTCTTTCTAATTGTTTTTGGTTATGTTTTGAGATGAAAATGAGTGCTTTTTCTTTTTATTCTTCATTATAAAACAGGAAGGTTTTTTTTTTTCTTTGTACTTTTTCATGTTTTACAAAGTTTTATATAAAACATACCATTAGCTTCTAATAGAAAAGTGTAATAAATAGCTTGGGGTTGGAAGGTAGACATAAGGGGCACAACTTCCCAATGTTTTTCTTTTTTAATCATATCTTTTATATACCAACATCTTTAAGATATTTCCTTTAAGATATTTCCCACATGCCTAATATTTTGTATTTATAAGTAGTTTTTCATCAGTGAAGACAACTAAAGCAGGATCCCTGGGTAGCTCGGTGGTTTAGCACCTGCCTTCAGCCCAACGCATGACCTCGGAGTCTCAGAATCGAGTCCCATGTCATGCTCCCTGCATGGAGCCTGCTTCTCCCTCTTCCTGTGTCTCTGTCTCTCTCTCTCTCTCATTCTGTGTCTCTCATGAATAAATAAATAAAATCTTAAAAAAAGAAAGTTTATATATATATAAAAAAAAGACCACTAAAGCTGGTGTATTTAAAACCTTTTGAAAAAAACACTAATTTTAAGTTGTAAGAAAATATTAATATAATTTAATTATACAATACATAAAATCGAATAGTTATAAATTTAAAATCATAAAATTATTATAATATTGAAATGACATTAAAATATCACATATCATACTCTAGGTTAACTAATATTATAATGTGTGCTAAATAACTAACAAGGAATCAGCTAAGTGGAATGTAAACAAAATTTTCAGAAAAAAATTTAAAAATAATAATATCACATAAGCTAGAAGGAAATTTGTCAAAATGGTTCAAAACTCAGTAATGGAAATGGGTATATTGTTGATGAATTTTTGGATGAATTTCTGATATGTCAATTTTGACTTCAGTTCACGGAAAAATCAAATTTTTGGTTAATAATCCTGTATGAGATCTAATAAAAACTGTACAGCAGGAGGACTTTGGCTGCCACGAGGGTTGCAGGAGTCGAGAGCGAACAAGTGAGCAATGGAGGCTCCGTGGGAGCACAAGCAGCTCCAGGCTCCTGCTGCTCACAAACCACCTCCCCACAAGCAGGAGGGCTCAGAACAACGTCAGAGGTTTGCAGCAACCAAGCAGACCCTGAACCAAAAGAAAGGCAATGGTGACCAAGCCCCAGCCCCTTGTAGCTCGGCCGCATCCAAGAGGCCGCAGGCCTGTCCTCAGTGGGGGCCCTGGTCCCCGAATGCAAAGGCAGCAGAGCAGAACCCAGGCACAGATTACCGTGCGGGTCCATCCACTGCCACGTGTCTGGGGGCAACCAGAGGCCTAAGGCCCGGGGTCTCCTCACCACTCAATGGGCTGGGAAAGCATGGGGCACTAGCTGGACATCTCGTAAACTAATGAACAAGCGACATACACCTGGGCCAGCGATCGCAGGTGAGACACAACAGACTAAGTCCCAGGAGGAAGAGCCTGGAGACAGGTGCTTTGGTCAGAGCGTCAGAAGCACTACTACTAAGAAGGGATTTTAAAAGCCACACGTGCGTTCCAGGGTGAGATGCACACTCCAAAGGCATCTGAGAAGGCCTCGTGTTTTTACCCGGGGCTGACCTTAGACTCAGTGCAAATCTGGCTGAGTGGTGAAGGCGGCCCCAGCACAGAGCCAAGCTGCAAAGACTGGGAGAGGTTGGTTTGGTTTTGTTTCTCTCCTGGCTTTCAGGAAAAGCTCTGTCACAGCGCTAGTAGAATGCAAGCTATGAAGCAGAGCCTCACTAATCACACGTGAAGAGGAAGGCAATCTCTGCAAAAATACCTGTGAAAACATCAAGTCGCTACACAAACAGAATAGTAAACCTTCAAAACACAAAACAAAACAGAAAACTATGGGGAATGGAGATGATCCGATTTCCACCACTGCCACATTATAATGTCCAAACACTGAGTTTTCAACAACAAATAAATTATGTGGCATAAAAAGAACAGGAAGGTATGCCTGATGTAAAGGACAAAACCGGTTGATGAACAACACCCCTGAGAAGTAAAGATGTTGGGTTTACTAGATAAAGACTTATCCTGTCTTATGTCTTCAAAGAGCTGATGGAAAACAGAAAATATAAAGAAAAATGGTCCCAGGTAAAGCTGTTTTTGTTTTTTTTTTTTTAAGATTTTATTTATTTATTCATCAGAGAGAGAGAGAGAGAGAGAGAGAGAGAGGCAGAGACACAGGCAGAGGAAGAAGCAGGCTCCACGCAGGGAGCCCAATGTGGGACTTGATCCCAGGACCCCGGGGTCATGCTCTGGGCTGAAGGCAGCTCTAAACTGCTGGGCCACTTGGGGTGCCCAAGCTGGTTTATTTGGAGTTGTGGTCTGTAACTCCAATTTTTGTTTCTTTCAAATAAAAAGACATACATAAAACATTATAAAAATTACAAATGCATATGTATTGTGCATTCAGTGTATAAAAATATTATTTGCAATGACAACATTAATGGGAAAGACAGAGTTGAATGGTAGTAGAATTTTCATATGCTACTAGAGGTAAATTGCTAACAGTCTAAACTAGATTGCTATAAATTCAGGAGATTGAATCTTCATCCCCATGGAAACTATAAAACATAACTGATAGAAACTTATTAAGACCCAAATAAATGACAGGATCCCATGTTCATGGATTTGGAAGACTTCATATCGTTAGATAGCAATACCATGAAAAATAATCCACAGGTTGAACACAATCCCTATGAAAAATTCAAAAGCTTTTTTTTTCCCCTGAAATGAAAAAACTGATCCCTAAACTCATACGAAATTGCAAGGACCCAAAATAATCAAAAGAAATCTTAAAAAAAAAAAAAAAAAAAAAGAACAGTTAGAAGATACACATTCCCATTTCCTGATTTCAAAACTTAATACAAAACTACAATAATTAGAAGAATGATGTATTGATATGATAGGTAAAGTGATGCAATAGAATTGAGAGTAAACCAACAAAGCCATGTATCAATGGCCATTTGATTTTGACAAGAGTGCCTAGGCCACTCAACCAGGAAAAATTTGACTCTTCAACAGACGATACTTGGGCAGCCAGATTTCCATGTGCATAAGAACGAAGCCAGACTCCTACTTCATACCATATACAGGAATTAAGCCAAAATGGGTCAGCAGCTTAAATATAAGAGCTAAAACCGTAAAGCTCTTAGGAGAAAATATAACGACAAATCTTCATGACCTCAAATTTGGCAACACATTTTAAGATATGATGCAAAAGCATGAGCAACAGAGTAAAAAACAAACAAACAAACAAAAAAAGGACACCATTAAAATTTAAAACCTCAGGGATCCCCGGGTGGCTCAGCAGTTTAGTGCCTGCCTTTGTCTCAGGGTGTGATCCTGGAGTCCCGGGTTCGAGTCCGGCATCCTGCGTCGGGCTCCCTGCGTGGGGCCTGCTTCTCCCTCTGCCTGTATCTCTGCCTGTCTCTGTGTCTGTCATGAATAAATAAATAAAATCTTAAAAAAAAAATTAAAACCTCTGCACACCAAACATGGTAAAAGTGAAATGGTGACCTATAAAGTGAGGAAAATGTTTGCGAATCATATATCTAATTATACTTTATATAAAGAATTGCTGCAGCTCAAGAACAAACACCAGAAACCGGATTTTTAAAATGGGCAAAGGATTTGAATAGACCTTTTTTCTTTTTTTTTTTTTCTTTTTTCCTGAAGCTATGCAAAGGGACCAAGAAGCACCAAGAGGATGTTCAACATTGTTAGTCATTAGGGAAATGCAAATGAAAACCATAATGAGATACTGTGTCACATCTAAAAGGATGGGTATAATTTTTAAAAAGAAAATTAAAAGGAAATAATCAGTTTGTTAAGAATGTGAGGAAACTGGAACCCTCACTTATTGCCGGTGAGAATGTGAATGGCGCAGCCACTGTGGAAAGCAGTTGGGCATTTCCTCAAAACGTCAAAAATCAGACCCCAAAATTCCATTCCTATGTTTGTGCCAAAAATAACAGGAATCAGGGACCCCAACAGATTTGTGTACACCAGCATTTATTGCAGCATTGTTCACAGCGACCAAAAGGTGGAAACAACCTAAAAGTCCACCAACTGAGGAATGGATAAACAAAATGCAGTGTATACATACAGGGAATATTATTCAGCCACAAAAGGAATGCCATCCTGGGTCTTGCTACAATAAAAATGCTCCTTGAAACATTATGCTAAATTTAATAAGCCAGACACAAAAGAACAAATATTGCCTGATTACATTCATACAAAATTTCTAGGCAAATGCAGGTATTTAGAAACTAAATGTTACTAGGGCCTGGGGTCAGGGCAGAATGGGAAGTTATTCTTTAATGGATGCAGAGTTTCTATTTGGGGTAATACAACCTTTGGAAACAGTGGTAAGAATTGCACAATATTTGGAATGCAGTTAGTGTCATCGAATTATACCCTTAAAATGGTTAAGATGGAAATTTTTGTTTTATATATTTTACCACTCTAATTTTAAAAACAAATTAGAGTAGTAGATTTAATTTAAATAATGATAAAATAAACATAAAGGCAATGATTTTAAGCTATCTCATTGATACAGGGAACAAAAAAAAAAAAATAGGATGCTTATGTAAAGTTCTGAAATCAGTATTTTAAGACCAGTATGGTGGTTTAATAAACACCAGTAAATATAAATATGATGGTTTGATAATCACCACTAACTATGAATTTCTTCATCAGGAAAATCAAATTCTATAATTTCCTTACTAAATTCACAGGGCATTTTGTATGAGATACAAGTGAAATTCTTCAATTAGTAATACTCTGAAAATGGTAAAAATGTTATCCACTTTAAAGATAGGATTATTCGTCATGCGATCGTATGGTTTGTATAAAAGGCATAATACAGTCCATAGGCTGTATGTGATTTTTAAGCAAAGCAAAAAGATGCCTCCAGTCAGGACTTTTGGAAAGAGATAATAGAAATGTATGTGTATTGATCTGAGTTAACCTTACAAACAACTTTTCTGCACAAATTACATTGGTACATGTCTATAATAATGATCCTTTGTGAATTCCAGTATCTAGCAAGAATATTAATTCTGCTAAGCACACAAGGAACCATTTGTAATCATTTAAATTCCTGAGAGATCTTTGTTCTTATACTCTTATTCCACACAAAATAATTTTTACATTTCCAGGTGAAATAAAAGATCCAGAACTTAAAAAAAAAAAAAGAAAAAAAGCGGCACCATCAGATACGTCATGTATTTCCTCAACGTTATCTGCAGTTTCTTTCCACCCCACGATCTCACGTCACTGACATCTACTTTTCTAAGCTTCTAAATTTACTTTTCCCCCCCTCATGATGCAGTTTTACTTATATAATGAATGGAAAAATAGCATCGTAACAACTTATGAAACTGGAAAAACCATTCCACGTTCCTTCTAAAATAGTGAACCTATTTTTGCAAAGGATAGTATGCTGTGACAATTAAAATTAGGTTTTAACTATTAGCCTCTTCGAAGGAATAAAATCCACTCTATTTAACCTAAAACCTGTTTAGAAAAGGTTTACCTCTAAGAGTCCAATGAAAAATTACTTTTTTGTTTATTCGTAAAGGACAGTACAAGGCAGCACTGTCCACAGTCATAGAGGCAGCACACTGGAGGGACAAGAGTACAAAGAGGGCTGGTGAGCTCAACGGGCAGGGGGAAACAGCAGTCTACCGGGTAGGCAGAGGGAAGATACTGGTGAATGAGAATCGCCATTTCCCAGGACTTGGATGGAGTTGTCTTTAATCTCTGAAGTATGCCTCAGGCACCCACGTCTGTCCCTGAGGTGACCCCCTGGGATACAACCCATAAGTGCTGGCTCACATTCTCTCAATCGCCCTCTTTATCCCTTTGTCAGTGTCTAAGCTTCCCAGAGCAGCTTTGCTACGTTAGGTGTTAAGAAGAGACTTTGACCTGAGGAGTGGCTTTCGCATCCCTGAGCAGCTGCTGTGACCCAGACATGAAGTGCAGCAGAGCTTGTTTTCCATACTGAATGCAGATAAACTCCGCATTCTCTCTCCTCCCTGAGCCACTCAAGGGTTGGCCTGTCCTTACAGCCTTTGGGTAAACGTCCTAAACCCTAGACCCTCTTTGAGGCTTGCTTTGAAAAAAACATCCAGTCTAGAAACAGATCAAATTCATCTGCATATGTTTTTTTTTCCCTTTGTGTCACTATTCTGGGTTGGCACCTCCCCAGAAAAGTGTTAGCACTTGAACTTCTGCTTTGGGCTCTGCTTTCCAGAGGAGGTAGGCTAACACAGAAAATGTGGGTAACATTTGAAGACTTCTAACCGAGGCACTAAGCAGTCACCAGATTAGGATGTTTATTTTAATATTACCCAGCATGTTGCTTCATCTATTTTAGGAAAGCACATGGAAAACAAAAAAAAGCTCTTAAAATTAAAGTTTGATTTATTAAAAATTGTAATTTCAAAAAGCAAATGACACCACACATCGATAAAAGAATCAAATAATGAAGAGATATTCCATACTCATAAATTGGAAGATTCAATATTGTTAAAATGTCACTTTTCCCCTAAATTAATCTATAGTTTCAACACAACCTTGATCAAAACCTCAGAAGGCTATTTTGTAGATATTGACAAAGTGACACTAAAGTTGATATGGAGAGACAGCACTCTAGAATTACAGACACGATACCGAAGAAGAACAAAGCTGGAAAACTGACACTATTAAATTTCAAGACTTACTCTAAAACTACAGTAATCAAGACAATATGGTATTGGTGAAGGAATAGACACATAGATCAATTGAACACAAAAGGCAGTCCAAAAATAGTCCCACAACAATACAGTCAACTGATCTTTGGAAAAAAAAAAACACAAAAGCAATCCAATGAAGAAAGGAAAAACTTTTCAACAAATAGCACTGGAAAAATTAGATGTCTGTGGAAAAAAGTGAACTCACACAGAAAACTGAGAGCTTTCACAAAAATTAACCCAAATATCTCATAGACATAAATATAAAATGCAATATTATCAAACTTACAGTAGAAAATTATAAGAGAAAATATAACTATCCTTGGATTTGGTAGTGAGTTTTCAGATATGACATTAAAACCCAATCAATGGAAGGAAAATCTGATGCATTGAACTTATTATTCTTTTTTACAGTTTCTTTTAAGTAGACTCCACACTCAGTGTGAGACTTCAACTCACAACCCTCAGATCAAGAGTCATATGCTCTAGTGACTGAGCCAGCCAGGTGCTCCAAGTTGGACTTTATTAAAATAAAAAGTTCTGCTCTGCAAAGGACGCTGTCAAAGAATTAAAAGACGAGCTGCAAACTCAGATAAACATCTACAAAATGCATATCTGATAAAGGACTTGTATGTAAAATACTCAAATTACTCTTAAAATTCAACAAGACAACAAACTCAACTAAAAAGTATACAAGTTACATAAATGGTAAGTCACCGAAGAATATACAGAGATAGCACGCGAACATATGATAAGGAGCTCGACATCATTTGTCACTGGGGAAATGCAAATCCATGAAACGGTTCTATAGCACACCCCTTAGAATGTCAGGATGAAAAGTCCAACAGCACCCACCGCTGATGAGAATACACAGCAGCAGAACTCATTCACTGCTGGTAGGGATGCAAAATGGCACGGTCACGTTGGAAGACCATTTGATGATGTCTTACAAACCAACAGTCTTACCATTCAACAGGTACATTATGTGGTACTTTTCAACTGATTTTCAAACTTAACTCCACATAAAAATGAATGTTTCTAGAGGTGCCTGGGTGGCTCAGTCAGTTAAGTGTATGACTCTTGCTTTTGGCTCAGGTCATAATCTCAGGGTCCTGGGATTGAGCCCCACATCGGGCTCCTTGCTCAGTGGGGAGTCTGCTTCTCTCTCTGACTGTGCCTCTCCTCCCACTCATGCTCTCTTCTGTCTCTCTCTGTCAAATAAATAAAATCTTTAAAAATAAAGAAATAAATGAATAAAATCCTGAAAAAGAATGATTGTTCTTAGTAGTTTTATTTTAATTGACAGAACAGAAAGCAACCAAGATGCCCTTTGATGGATAAAAGAATAAACAAAGTGATGTACCTCCATACAATGGAATACTATTGAACAATTAAAGTATTGAAAAATGGAATATTGAAAAAGAACGGGCTGTCTGGCATGACAAGTCATGGATGAATCTCACATACATATTACTAAGGTAGTCTGAAGTACTGTATTTTCATTTGTGTTCCAACAACAAAAGTACCATAGAATGGATGCCTTAAGCAATAGGTATTTATCCCTCAGTGATCTAGAGACTGTGGGTCCAAGATGAAGGTCCTGGCAGACCTGGGGTCTAGGGAGAACCCACTTCCTGGTGTGCAGATGGATATTTTCTCACTGTGTCCTCCCGTGGCTGAGCATAGAGAGCAAGCAAGCTCTTGTGTCTCTTCTAATGAAGGCATTAATCCCATCATGAAGGCTCCACCCTCATGACTTAATCATTTCCAAAAGGAAATGCCTTTTGCCTGTGGAAGAACTCAGAACCTGGGAATTTGGGAAAAACACAAATACCTTCATCCTTGAGGGTTAGGAGTTCAGCATATGCAACCTGAGAGACACAAACATTTAGTCCATGAAAATAACGTTCTAGAAAAGGCAAACTATCACCATGATAAACATATTGGAAGTTGCCAAGGTTCTAATTTTTTTTTTTTTTTTTTTTTTGCGTAGAATATTCTACGTGATGCTCTGATAGTGAATGCATGGCATTATGCATTTGTCAAAAGTCATAGAACTTTACAGCATAAACAGTCAAACTTAAAGTGTGCAAATTTAAAAAATCTGTTGTTTTCCCCCCTGGGGTGTGGGTTAATTCTATATCTCTATTTATTGGATTGAACAATTAACTGGTGGTAGATGGTGGGAGGCTAGATCCTTTTGTTGGAGTAAGAGCTTATAGAAAATCAATGAGAAAAAGTTGCCACTTTTTGGGATAGAGCTGCAGGTGTCAATATGGACTCCTATAGAGATTAACATAGACAGAGATAGGAAACATTATAGAAATGTGTCTTGATATGTGCAAATGCCGGGCTTACTACAGAGCCTTCCATTCCCTCGCTCTGTTAGATGAGAGGGACTAGAAATAGTAAAATCCTAGCAGCAACAAGCACACCTACCTCACAGATCGTGTTTGCTAATACCATTCTCTGACAAAGAACCAGGCATCCTGGGAGAGATGACTGATCCTGGGACTCAGAAAATATACAGGTGAGCCTAGAGCATCTTATGGGGCTAGAAAGTGGAGAAGGACTCAAAATTCTCTCTCATAGACACACACACACACACACACACACACACACACACACACACACACATGAGGGCATGTCAAAGAGACGCTACAGCCAACTGAATACACTCCCAGTGGCCAAAACTGAAATAATTTCAGCCACAAAATTAATAAAGTATGGGATTATAATCCAAATTATAAGATAAGTATCCATAAGCCCCAGTGATATAAATAACTTATTGAGTATTTTCTTAAATAGAAGGGAATAGAAAAATCTCCCATGCGGAAGAACCCCATAGTGTATGTAGAGAGTTCACCATCAAAGAAATGGAACATAACTCTTCACCCCTTCAGAGTGGACTGTGCACAGTGACTTTTTTCTAAAGTGAACAGCACGGAAATGTAGGGGGTGGGTGTGTGGAAATAATGGCTTTATGGTGGAGAAATTGACAGACTCTACAGGCGATCAAGATAAATGTCACCAGTCATAAGTCATGTTCACAGTACGTACCCCTGACATAATGTGATAAGAAGAGCGTCGCACCTGTGCAATCTTCTCAGAGGACCCAGAACCCCCAGTCCAATCATGAGAAAAATGGCAGACACATCTCCTGCACGAGACATTCTACAAAACACAGGAGCCCCGTTCCTCAAATTGGGCAAGGTCAGTCAAAAGCAAGAACGTCTCACAAACTGTCAAGAGCCAACAGACTAGGGAGGCGTGATGACCACGTATGTAATGTGGTGTGGAATACGAGATCCTGGAACAGATCATTGATATTAGGTAAAAGGAAAAATAAAAAGGAACCTGAATAGGGCAGCCTGGGTGAATCTGCGGTTTAGCACCGCCTTCAGCCCGGGGCATGATTCTGGAGACCCGGGATCGAGTCCAGAGTCGGGCTCCCTGCTTGGAGCCTGCTTCTCCCTCTGCCTGTGTCTTTGCCTCTCTCTCTCTCTCTCTCTCTCTCTCTCTCTGTGTCTCATGAATAAATAAAAAAAAATCTTAAAAAAAGGAACCTGAATATAACATGGACTTTAGCTAAAAATAATGTGCTAATATTAGTTTATTAATTATCACAAATGCATGATACTAATATAAAGTGTTATAGTAGGGCTGTTACATTAAAAGAAACTGGGTGCAGAAGATAGGGGAACTCTTCAACGTACCTTCAAGATTTTCTATAAATCTTAACTGTCCTAAAATAAAATAAATGTTATTTATGACAAAGTATAATTGTCTAGGAAGCAAATTGCCAGTGTTCCTTAATTAATTTTATTTATAGAAGACAAATATTTTTTTCTTTATAAGAAGACAAAAGAAAATATCACGCTGTCCAAGTGATGACTTTGACAGAGATTCTACTAGTATTATTTCACCAAATAGGAGTTTACTCTTGCCAAGTAACATGATGTCACCAGGGGAGTGGTAATGAACCGCACAGTGGTTCAATGTCATTATCAATAAATTAGAAATCATCCTAACATCCTCGTCCTGAGGTTCATATCCTCACGGTCGCAAGATTAAATTGCTTCCTACAGTCCCACCTAGAGTCCAAAACAGAATAGAGATGAAAGGAAAAGGCAGGAAGCACATGTCAGATGAGCAGATTGTTGATGTTCAGGTGAACAGTTGCTTTCCTTAAAGACCCACGCAGTAGGCCTACCATCCATCCCAATGAACAGATATTTTTTGCAATGACCTGTGTAACCATGTGCCTCAAAAATCTGTATAAAGAACTGATATAACACTGTATGTTAACTAACTGGAATTAAAATAAAAATTTTTACAAATCATCTATATTGGGACACCTAGGTAGCTCAGTGGTTGAGTGTCTGCTTTCAGCTCAAGGCGTTATCCCGGGGTCCCGGGATCGAGTCCCACTTCGGGCTCCCTGCATGGAGCCTGCTTCTTTCTCCCTCTGCCTGGGTCTATGCCTCTCTCTGTGTCTCTCATGAATAAATACATCAAATCTTAAAAAATCATCATCTACATAAAATGTGATCCCAAAATCGTGTTTCTAAGATAACCACATCCCCTCTCTGAGTAAACCGTAGGTTCTGTTATTCAAGATGGAAGTAAATGTTGATTGACAATTAGCACTATCTACCACTGCTTATCCAGGGATGTTAACCACGGAGAAAATATTGAAAAAAATAAACAGCTATGTATGCTATGAGTGTAGAGCATTTCTAATGGGCTGTATGTTGTGATAAAGATTCCATGTGCCACAAACAAGGTTGAATCTAGGCTAATTGGTCAAAAAAATCAAAGTGAATAAGAATATTCAACTATCTCTGGATGAGAGCTCATGCAGCCCGTGGCCATGCCTGGATTGCCACAGACCCAAATGGTTGCAGTTGGTGATAGAGTCTCAGTGGATCTGGAAAAAAACCATTTCTACCCCCAGAGTCTTTTATCCACCGGGTTACTTTGTCACTTCCCCTGATCGTTTATATGTCTTTATCTGAGGGAAGTTGCCCAAGCATCAGATACTCCTGGATCTTGAGTGAAACTAAGTACCAACTGGGCTAATTCTTGTGGAAAATGAAGAGCTAGTACCCATTTACGTGTCTAGTTTTCTTAGGTTCTGTAAAGCCTATTATCCTGCAACTTCTAATATTCTAGGAGGAAAAATATCAGAGCTCAAGGAATGTGAGTTCAAATCCCACATCTGCCACTACTTAACTATGTGGCTTTAGGGACATCGCTGATCATGTCTGCTTTCAGTTTGCCTACGAAAGCAATGAAGTGCGTAAGACTGAATGACATGAACTTTATGAGTCAGGGTTTCTGCTCTAGAAGATGATGCCAACCATCCTGTAATTGGTTATAAAGTAGAACTTTATTCCTGACGATTTTTACTAAGGCCAGCAATAACTCATTAGCCTACAATGCGTCGACTAATTGTTCTTTATGCTCAGAATCCATCAGAAACATATAACCTAAATCACTCCACTTATCTGCAGTTCTAATTCTGGGTGATTTAATTGTTGTACAGCTTGCCCAATGAACTGATGCCTTGTAATTAAGAAAATTGTTGTTTTGGATTCTCCTTTCCGATTCCATGCATCTGTACATACTATTATACCGTGGATTCTTTCCTCTCCTTCCACCCTCATACCCACACTTCACTAGGCAAATTTAAAGTCCTTTAAATTTGTTGTGGCTGAAACAGTTAACTGCTCAGCAAATTCCATTTGTTCTTCTTCCTGGACCAGCTAGGCCAGAGCTCTTGCTCTTCCTGACAGATGTAGCCGGGGGGCTGATTTCTAGATAATGCAATGGGAGTCAAAGGGCTGGTGCCATTTCTGGACAGGCTCGTGTGAACCTAATCACAGCCACTGTCGGGTTATTTCTCATTCTGCCAACTGAATGTGAGTGTTTTCGAGACCCTAGAGGGTATCAGAACTACAGCACTGAGGGAGCCTGGCCCCATGTGCTGCTCTTATGCAGAGAGCCAATTGTCTACTGAGGATAGATGTGAGCTTGTGTTTGAGCCCCTATAACTGTGTGGATCTTTGTGGGGGTTTTTTGTTTGTTTTTTTTGTTTTGTTTGTTTTTTTTTTTTTTTTTTTTTTGCAAAAATTTAGTCCCCCTTAGTTACCATTCTCTGATTGTAAATATAATCAATAATTTGACAACTAGGATATACAATCTCTCTTCTTTCCTAACTTAGCGCTCATATAAGAATTCCTGATTTTCTGAGGGCAAGTTAGTTCCTCTTCCACAATGCTCTACAAGAATCCTGACCAAGTGACCATTAAATTACCTACAGTGTTCTTTCACCCAAATTACCATCCTGTAGTATCTGTATTATTTTTTTTGCATCTGTGTCCCTCCTAACATACAGTAAAATATGAATCGGATGGATTGTTGTGCAGCAGACAGATGACAGCTCAGCATACTTCACACTGAACAGCAGGAGTAAAATTGAAATCACTGTATCCAGTACTGACAGTGTTTGTCTTATGATGGACAGATGCCTGCTGCTTCAAACCAGACCTGTCCACTTGCAGTTGCAAATGTGAATGGATGAGAGGGTGGTAGAGGAGAATATGTAAGTCGGATGACCTTGGTGAATAAGCAATAGGAAGCAAGGGTGTGTATCATGGAATGAAAATAGCACAGGACAGTGGTCCTCAAGTGTGGTCTGTGGAAGAACTCAGACCCTGGGATTTGGGAAAAACACAACTTATCAGGTTGCAACTCAGGTATACTAATCAAAAACTCTGGGGGTACATCCCCTAAATCTGAATCTTTAACAAGCCCTGCAAGTGATTATTGTGTATACTGATGTTTGAGAGTCACTGGCATAATGAGATCCACCTGCAGGAGATCTAAGTCATGACCCAAGAGCATTAGAGTATTAGGTTGCCATTCCAGATCTGTTTTCTGCTCTTATGTCACCAGCTAGTTGAATATCCATGGAGAAGCATCATGGCCTCTTCTCTGCACTTATATATGCTATTTAGTATTCTGGATTTTCCTTATAGTTCTAAAATTCTAAAATGAGGGACGCCTGGGTGACTCAGTGGTGGAGCATCTGCCTTTCGGCTCAGGGGATCGAGTCCCACATTGGGCTCCCTACGAGGGCCTGCTTCTCCCTCTGCCTATGTCTCTGCCTCTCTCCCTGAATGTCTCATTAATAAACAAATAAAATATTTTTTAAAAATAAAAATAAATGCATTTATAAAAATAATAAAAATAAAATTCTAAAATGATATGAATTATTGTCATTTTTACTTAAATGGATGTGCCTGTAAAAGTTAAAAATATTGTCATTTCCCTTATAACACAGCATTATTGATTGAAATGTCTGCAAGAAAAAAAAACAAGAAAAAAATGAAATGTCTGCAAGATTTCAACGTCTGTTGACAGATGAGCAGATAAAGAAGATGTGGTATATATACACAATGGACTACTACTCAGCCATCAAAAGGAATGAAATCTTGCCATCTGCAATGATGTGGATTGAGCCAGAGGGTATTATCCTAAGTGAAATAAGTCACTCAAAGAAAGAAAAATACTATGTGATTTCACTCATATGTGGAATTTAAGAAACAAAACAGATGAACATAGGGAGAGGGAACAAAAAGAGAGAGGGAAGCAAACCATAAGAGATTCTTAATGACAGAAAACCAACTGAGGGATGATGGGGGGAAGTGATTGGGGAATGAGCTACATGGGGTGGGCATTAAGGAGGACACTTGTTGTGATGAGCACTGGGTGTTATATGTAAGCAATGAATCGCTAAATTCTATTCCTGAAACCAATATTACACCGTACGTTAACTAACTAGAATGCAGATAAAAACGTGAAAGAAAAGAAAAGAAACGGCAAAGAAGAAAAAGATTTCATGTGCTTCCATTGAGCAATGATGGTCTGGGGCCACCTGCTAGTAAAGAGTAAGCGTCCTGTGTCCGTGTTCTTGCAGAAACAGGGCACTCTGTATGTATAGATGACAAATACTTCTTCTATGGTTTTGCCTAGATCTGTCTTCAACATATAGATGAAAACTTAATATCCTAATAGTATAGGATCATATTACAGAGATGTTGAATTTCAGAAGGTTGACAGTTGACAAATCCATGCTAACTCACAGATATTAGTCTGTATTGGATTCTCTCATAACAAGGTACCACAACAGAAAGAACAAAATAAACAATGTAAGATTCTGAAGTCGAGAAGTCCAAGGTCAAGGCATCAGTTGGGTTGGTCCCTTGTGAGGTCTCTCTCTCTGGCCGCTAGTGGATAGGCCCCTTCTGTGTCCTCACATGGTCTTCCCTCTGTATCTGTATCCCTGTCTACTCTTCTTATAAGGACACCAGACCTATTGAATTTTAGGGCCTGACTTAAGAACCTCATTTTACCAGAATCACCTCTTAAAGGGTCCTAATTCCAAATACAGTCACATTCTGGGGCTCTGTGGTGAACCTGCAATGTGTGAATTTGGGGGGACACATAGCAACCCGTAACATGGACTTAAGAGAAGTATCTACATGACACTCTAAGCAGCATTTGAAATCAGGCTGGTTATCTCTAAAAACCTTTAAAATTTTTCTAAGATCCTTAATTAGACTAAGGAATGAAGGAAAGCAGTACTGTGTCCATATAAGTTTGGACCAGGCCGATGTTTTCTCTTTTTATTTTATAATTAAATTATTCTGACTGGCTTTACTGAAGAGTCAAACATAAAATTGTATAATACAAATGCATAAAATGCGTAAACATGCGGATTACTTAAAATAACAGTAACTATAATACCCAATACCATCTTCTACTCCTTAGAATGAAAATAGGGTTCAATTTTCTATCATGAAAGAGAAGCTACATGGGTTTCTAATAAAGACTTTTGAGTATAAAAACACACCTGCCATAGTTCATGCTGGATGCTGGACTGAAATTAATATATATTAAGTATCATCAGAAATATATCGATTGGAAAAAAATTAAAAATATATCGATTGGGCTGAAAAGCATTGTTATATGTCGATCTTACTCGTTTCTGAAATTCTGATTAAATAACTATGCTAATCTGTGTCTCTCATGATTAAATAAATCTTTAAAAAACAACTATGCATATTATTAGACAAATACTGTATTATATTCTATGACAGTAAGTTACATATAAAAACAGGGTAAATAATGAGTGTCAACCACAAAATGCCCATGGATGATGAATGACTGTTATTTTAATTGTACTAATATTATGATAATTATTAGAATTTTGAAATCTCTATAACTCCTTTGGAATGGGCAAGACTTATTTCTGGTTGGGCAGTGGTATGAAAGTTCTCAAAAAAAAAAAAAAGAAAGTTCTCAACAAAGCTAGCCACTTATATTCACATTCTCACCCTACATTTTTTTAAAGATTTTTATTTAATTATTCATGAGAGAGAGAGAGAGAGGCAGAGACACAGGCAGAGGGAGAAGCAGGCTCCATGCAGAGAGCCCGACGTGGGACTCGATCCCGGGACTCCAGGATCACGCCCTGGGCCAAAAGTGGCACTACACCACTGAGCCACCCGGGCTGCCCACACACTATATTTTTAACTAAGAATTTACTAGCTCAGGAAAATCTTATAAATTCTAGTTGGTAAGTGGTATTTGTCCTGGTAAAATGTATTTGTCAACTTGGCTACACTATGGCACCCAGTTGTTTGGTCAAATATTCATCTAGATGTTGCTGTGAAGGTATCTGTGGATGTGATGAACATTGATAAACTACCAGTTTCTACATTTATACTCTACTAACCTGAGGGGTACAGAATTATACCTCCAGAATGCGAGGCAGAAATCTGTAGGGCAAGCCAACCGGGAAGAATTAATATGGCAATCTTGAGTCCAGAGGCTGGAAACAGGCAGAATTCCTGTGCCATAGAAATCCTAGCTGGCTCATCCAGCATCACTCGGATGGATAGCCAACCTTCAGCTAATTTCTGTTACTGCTTGCTGGAGCATAGTTTTTTTTTTACCAAAGTGAGAAGCACTGCTGGCACCTGGATGCTTCTTAGGCCATGTACCTGCACACTTCCATGGTTCATAATTGTAACCTCTGATGTGAAAAAAAAAAAATATATATATATATATAAGAGGATCATTTCCTCGCCCAGAGCCATTTCATACCCATGGCATGCATTCCTCTCTCACCAGTTGACTGGTCTCCACGGTTCCTCAGTGACAGCTGCCAGGCACATCCTTTCCAATCAAGCTTCCCAGGGTGGCCCAGATGTGATTTGGGATGCATCATATAGCATGCATTTTAAATCAGATCCTTAAAACTGGAAAAACTGTCTAGCAGTGTTCTTTGATGTGGCAACAGAGAAACCTCTTATTTTACTTTCTGGGTATATAATATATACTTTTAATTGAAATCTTCCTAAAGGTGTTCTGTTCAATTTTCCTCCAGAACTTTTTCTTCCCTCATGGGAGACCAGGCCTTACAGAGATATATCGCCTCATGGATTTAGTACACTAGGAAATGTAGAGCTACCCCGTTTCCTGGCTATCAGCAAGAACGCTGCCTTCCTCTTCTCTTTCTGCTCCCTACAGATTGGTCAACATCACCACTGTCATACCTGTGCCAACGACACTCATATCTGTCCTCCCAGCCCATCCCTTACTGCAGACCTCTGCACATGCACACCTAACTACCTGCCTGGCGCCTTCACTGTAGGTCTCTAACAGATCCCTGAATTGAACATGTCACTCCAAACTGCTCTTATCCCTTACCTCAGCTGTGAACCCAACATTGACCCACCTGGTGGAGTCAAATGTTCTACCTTGAGTTTCTTAAATTATGTGCCAACATCTTTTGCCTCCAGGTCTTGTGTGTGTGTGTGTGTGTGTGTGTGTGTGTGTGTATGTATGTGTGTATAGATATATGGATAAAAACTTATAAAAACACATTTACATATTACTATATGCACACATCTTGCTCTCTAAAATGCTCTCTAAGGAAAGTCATAAATATCACTTACATTAGCTTTGATGTCACATCCTGAAGAAAGATTCTTCAGCACCTCCTCCCCTTTCTAAACTGCCCTACAAACTCCTAAGCTTATGCCTTATTGCAGCAGATCTCACATGGCGTAGACATAACAGTGCCTATTCACGTGCTTGCCTCCCCTGGTGACTTATAGGCCAATACAGGGTCATGGTTGCCCTTGTATCTTTGGTTCTTAGTAACAGTGATGATTTTTTTCTATCAACAGGAACATTTTAAACTTTAGAAAAGTCACTCACAAAAGTCATCCAGATGCCTATCACTGTTACTTTACACATTAAGCATTAATATTTCTATTTCAATTAACATTTATTAATATTTTTTAATTTAATATTTATTTAATTAATATTTCAATTTCATGTGAAATAGCCACTTTCTCTCCCCCTACCCACGCCTACATAAGGGCAAGTCTCTTTCTGTGTATCTGGAGTAGAGAGGATTTTAAGGTGGCCCCGTAGTCTTCATCCTGCCGTTACTCCTGTCAGGATACCCCTTAATATTGAAAAGGGGAGATCAACTAGTCACACAAATCCTATTAAAAGAGAAAAGTTTCTGCTTCTGAGGGCAGAACTGGAAGTAGATGATCTTTACCAAGTTGAGGAAGTTCCTCTCTATTGCTGGTCTTCTGGGAATTCTCATCATGAGTGGGTGTTGGACTTTGTCAAACGCTGTTTCTGCATTTATTGAAATGATCATAGGATATTTTCTTAGCCTGTTGTTATAATGGATTACAGTAATTGAATTCTAAATGTTAAACCACACTTGCATGTCTGGAATACATCTCATTTGGCTGCGGTGTATTATTATTCTTATGTGTAATTGTACTTGATTCCCTAGTATTTTTTGAGAAATTTTACATCGGTATTCATGAGAGATAGTGGTTCCTTGGCTCTAATTTTAGTTATTTTTTCTTCTGCTTTTAATTTAAATTTAATTTGCTCTTGTTTTTCTAGTTTCCTAGATGAGAGCTTAGATAATGGGTTGTAGAGCTTCTTTTTTTGTAATATATTCTTTCAATGCTATGAGTTTCCCTCTAAATACTGGTTTTGCTACATCTCACAAATTTCAATGAGTTATATTTTGGTTTCCATTTAGTTCAAAGTATTTTTTAAATTTTCTCTTGGAACTTCATTACTGATTCATGTGTTATATAGAAGTATATTGCTTAACCTCTAAATATACTTGGATTTTTCAGCTCTCATTGATTTAATTGTTTAAATTGTTGCCTGGTTTAATTTAGTTTTGTCTGAGAGCACATTTTGTATGATTGCTATTTTTTAAGGTGTGTTTTATAATCTATAATGTAGTCTATCTTGGGGAATGTTCCATGTGATCTTGAGAAGAATGCGCATTATGTTGTTCTTAGATGGAATATTCTATAAATGTCAACTAGAATGATAGTGTTGTTTACTTCACCTACATCCTACTTATTCAATAGAAAATGTACTTCAAATTTTGAATTGGGATTTTTGGGCTAGTGATATGCCGGAAAGTCCTCTCTTGTGGCAGCCATCACTCCCAGTCAATCGTATGACCATAAGAGGAAACAAACAATACATGTACAACTATTCTATACCCAAACAACCATTTTGTTTGCCACTTTCAGTATAGGATTCAATAAATTACAGAAGACATTCAACACTTTATTATAAAATAGGCTGTGTGTTAGATGATTTTGCCCAACTGTAGGCTACTGTATATGTTCTGAGCATATTCAAGATAGGCTAGACTAAGCTACGATGTTCAACAAATGAAGTGCATTAAATACATTTTTGACTTACAATATTTTCAATTCACCATGTGTTTATTGGGATGTAACCCCACTGCAACTCAAAGATGTGTAATGGATTTGCCAATTTCTCTGTGTAGCTTTACAAGTCTTCTGCCTTATGTATTGTGATGTTCTGTTGTTAGGATCTCACACATTAAGGTTTGTATGCCTTCTTGAAGGATTGACCCCTTTATCATCATGCAATCTTCCCATTATCCTTCAAAAATTTTCCTTACCCTAAAGATTGCTTTGACTAACATTAATATAGATAATCCCCAGAGTCTTTTGATTAAAGTATATTATTTAATATATATGTTATTAACATCATATTAATATTACTTTTATGTATTATTAAATATCTTATTAATATTATGTATTAATTTTGTATTTTTCTCCATACCTTTAATATCTGGTATCTGTGCCTTCATATTTAAAGTGGGTTTGTTGTAGACTATATATATGGCTATCAGTTTATCTATTCTGACAATCTCTGTCTTTTAGTTAATATATTTAAACTCTTTACATTTAAAGTTATTATTGATATAATTGGATTTATACCTACCATATGTGTGACTGTTTTCCATTCTCCCTTGTTTGTTGTTTTAAGTGTGGGACATTTCTATGGGTTTATTTTCATGGCCATTGATTTTTCCAGAGATGTGTATAACCTGCTGATAAATCTATCATAGACATTATTCACATTTGCTACGTTGTTTTTGAATTCTAGAATTTTCTTTAGATCCTTGTGGTCTCCTTACTCTTACATTAGTCATGTGTTCTTGCACATTGTCTACTTTTTCCATTACAGCTCTTAGCATATTAATCATAGTTATTTTAAATCCAAAGTCAGATAATTCCAAAATCTCTGTCATCTCTGAATTTGGTTCTCATATTTGTTGTGTCTTATTACACTACATTTCTTTTGCCTTTCAAAGTCCCTCGTAGTTCTGGTTTAAAGCTAGACATAATTTATTCATAAACTGAGGTAAATAGGCATTTAGTGTGTGGTTTTGTTTCTCTAACCAGGAGTTAGGCTAATTTTACTGTTTGTTATAGCTGTGAGTTTCAGAAAATAACATTTCCTATGATGTCTTTCTCTTCCCTCCTTTTTTACACATGGGTTTTCCTAGGTGTTCTTTCTTAGTTAATAGCTTAACTGAGCTTTGCAGTTCTTTTAGTTGTATTTTTAGTATTTTCTTGTTATCACACAAAAGCCCTGTTAATGTAGTGATAATATGTTAAGGGTAAAAGGTGGAGAAGTGTTTCATAATCCTATGATCAGAGATCAGTATTTTAGTGAAATACGCCCTGAAGCATGATCTTTGCAATGCCCTCAGGTTCTTCCCATTCCTTCCAGCACATTCAGTCACCCCTTAGAGAGCCAGGCAGGTTAAAGGCAGCTGTGGTGGGCATGTCCCTTCCTCCATGTCAAAGGCTACAGGAAGACTAGAATTAGATATTTCTCCTCCCCATCAGTTAGGCTCTGGGAAAAACAAGTCAAAATAGTATCTCATAATAGCTAGTTTTCCCCTCCCCCTGGCATGAGTATGAGGGGAGATTTCTCCAGTCTTGACCCTGAGTATTTGGTGAGGTTCCCAGAGGCAAAACTCAAGAAAATATGGGTCCCTAGTAAGGGTGGGTCCCAGGAGTTGTTATCTCACAGAGGTCCATGACTCAGTTCTCAGCACTTGGTTAACTATTCTATAAGTGTCCCTACTGGATACTGTGTCTCACAGTGGATTCTGCTGGAGCAAGTTTTGATTCTCCATGCTCACCTGACTCTTTGGTCAATTTTTAGGGATGTAAAAAATTGACCCCAATTCTCTAATGGATCTAAGAAAAGGTGTTGATGTTTGGCTTTTTTCTTGTTGTGAGGACAGGAGTGACAACTTTCACATTCTACATGTTGGGCCAGGAACTGCAAGTGCATTAATGTGCTTTTACTTTTTTAAGAGAGAGAGTGAGTGCGCACAAGTGAGTTTGGGAGGGTCAGAGGGAGAAGATGAATCTCAAGCAAGCTCAATGCTGAGCATAGAGCTGGATGTGGGGCTCAATTTCACCACCCTGAGATTATGACCTGAGCAGAAATTAAGAGTCAGAAGCTTAACAAACTCCATCACAAAGGTGCCACTATTAATGTACTTTTAAGTGAAATTTGAAATTACATTGCTATTATTTTCTCTCAAAATCATGCCATTCAAATATACACTGTAGTGAAATACCTATTCAAGTTATTTGTTTATTTTTTAATGAGTTATTTTTATATTGTTAAACTTTGATAATTCATTATAATTTCTTAACATAAGTGTATTGTTAAATGAATGATTTTTAAATAGCTTGTCCAAATAAGAGTCTTTTCCCTTCATTATCTAAACAATGTTTTTGAACAATGTTTTTGGAAGAACATGAGTTCTTAATGCTTATGAAATCCAATTTATCAAATTGTGGATTTATGGATCTTGCTTTCTGTGTTATATTTCATACTTGACTAAATTAAGGTGACAAATGTATTCTCTTATGTTTTCTTCTAGAAGTTTTATAGTATTAAGTTTTGTGCTGAGATTTATGATCCACTTGAGCTAACATTTTTTATATGGTATGAAGGACCAGAGTTCATATTTTGCATATGGATGGAGACCCAGAATCATTTGTAGAAAAGACGCTATTTCCTCCATGAAGCTGCCATTGAATCTTTTTCAAAAATCATCCGTTTATGTTTCAGTTTACTTATGGACTTATTCTTCTGCTTCATTGATCTATTTTCATTATCTTTCATGAACACCGCACTGACTTGATTAATTAGCCTTATAGCATTTTTTAAAAATCTAGTAATGTTCATCTTTTCCTTCTTTTCAAACTACAGACTATTCTGGGTCCTCTGAATTTCCATACAAATTTTAGAATCATTTTATTAAATTTTATAAAAACCTGATATAAAATTGCTTGGGATTACATTGAATTTATATGTCAAGTTGGGAAAAATTGATTTCTTAATTAGATTTAGTCTTCTGACACATGAACGCTGTATATCTTTCCATTCATTTAGGTTTTCTTTGATTTCTTTAAGCAATGTTTAGTTGTTTTCATATTACAAGTCCTTGAAATATTTTAATTCCTAATAATCTATCTCAAAGTATTTTATGTTTTTGATGCTATAATAAATGATATTGCTTTTAAATTTCCATCTCTGATTTTAATTTCTAGCCCTTGGAGCTTGTAATTATATTTTATGAAAATTCGATTGATGTGTTCTGCCTTTAGACTTCAATCTTGCTGAGATCAGGGACCTGTTTTCTTTCTCTGACCTCCTCTCTTTAATGTGCCAATCAGTTGCATGAATGAATGGGTGAATGATTCATTTGATCTTTCACTGCACAAGGATTTTTAGGCATTCTAAAATCTGGGACAATTAGCAGCTTTATATTGTTTACTCCTCATTAAGTGTAATAGAGAAGCATCACTACCTGGCCCGTCTGCCTAGATACATCCATACTCTTGGAATAATAGTCCCATAGTTATTATCAAGACAAAGTAAGTTTCTAAAAGTCTAGTTATTATAAAGTTTGAAGAGGGAAACATTTGAAAACAATGTAACTTTCATTTCTCAAACTCTATTAAAATATGTATTCAGGATATTAATGCAAACATGGAAGAACAGCATGAGTTTCTCAAGAATCAATTATAACTCCAGATGAGTCTGGAATAATAATAGTGTCACAATGTAATGTCATAAAATAAGGAATTGCTCAAGAAAGGGTGGATGCATGTTGAAATGGAATCAAGGAAACAACTGTAAAAGAGATTCAATGGCCAGAACTGAAACAATTTGAGAAACATATTAAATTTAAAAAGTATCAGATCATAATATACCAAGCAAAAGAAATAGTCATGCATCCTTACAGACAGGAGTCAATAAATTCATAATTTCAAAGAATAAATTTTTCAAGAGTTAGAATAATAGAAAATGCCATAGGCATTGCATAGTAATAGTTTCTGTAAGCAAGACCCACTAATGGATGCCAAAATTATTAGGTGAAAGTTCAAAGAGAAAGAATATAATTATAAAATCTAAAGATCTCTCCTAAGTTATTTAAATCAAAAAAGGTAAAACATAGTAACTTGACAGTAGACACTTAGTAACGTCACTTTAACTGAGGGAATAACTTTATTATCAGTAATAAAACATTGATACACCAAGTACATCACTGTTGTAATGTTCTTGTCAAAATATATATAACCTCAATTGAATCAGAAAATACAAATTAAGGGACTATCTATAGAATGACTTAATATAGGATAACCAATAACCTTTAAAATATCAAAGGCACAAAAGACTCCCCTACCACCACCATCACCACATACACACACACACACACACACACACACACACACACATACATACACACACACACAAAAGGAAGGGCTGTCAAGAACTGAAGACTATGATATTAGACAACCAAAGATGATGTGACATCCCACTTGAATCCCAGACAGAAACAGGACATTAGAGGAAATCTGACAACTCTGAATTGTCCCAATTTAAATTTTTGATTTTTGATCACTGTTCTGGTTGTGATCACTGGTTATGGAGGAATGTTTAACATCAACAAAAATCTAGACAAGGGGTATATGCAAACTTTGTATTATTTTTCAGAATTTTCTATATGCTTAAAATCATTTCAAGATAAAAGTTGTTTAAAAAGTCAATCACAAAAAAAAGTCAATCACAGAAATGTATGATGTATACCAAGCAGTTTACTTTTTTGTCTGGCAGACATCGTTCCATTAAAAAATAGTTGGCGTCTTTTATTTTTGGCCTCAGA